>NC_056706.1:8023726-8623726 GCF_018831695.1 Puntigrus tetrazona
TACTCACAGCAAGTGTATATCTACAGTTTTAACTACATACTACAGTGATAAATAATGTTGGGTGGCTGCTAGCAGAATTTGTGTTTCAATGAAGATTCTTGGTTTGAACGGCAAACAGGACAAGAATTGCAATTCAAATTTGGATGTGCAATTAAAATGTTGATGAGAAAAGAGAGTCAGAGCATCGACATTCAGTGCTATTAAATTTTCTCTCTACTACTTTAACTTCCTGTCTATATGTTTGTTCTAACACTTACAATAAAGGTAGAAACACTAAATATAAAAATGTTTTGATGAGAAAGCAAAAAAAAAAAAAAGTTTAACAAAAGCGTGTTGGCAATTCTTGTTAAATATTGATAGAATTATCATATAGATTCTTGATCCTGGAGTTAAAGGGAGTTACTCCGCTTAAAAAATTAACATTTTTGTCATTAATCACTCCATATTTGTTTCCAAACCCATAAAAAGCTTGGTTTGTCTCAGTTACAATTTTAAATATTTTGGAAATGGGGGAGGCTTGTGGCAGTCTGATAGACTGCCAACTAAATATGTTACTGTCAAGGTCCAGAAAGAATAGAAAACATAATCACAATAGTCCATCAAGTGGTTCTATACCATGTGAAGTGAGAAAATTAAAAAAAAGGCTTTATTTAAATAATTTGTCCACGAGATATGTTAAATAAACAATAAATTGTGTTTGAAGACAAACCAAGCGCTTTACAGGTTTTGGAATGATATGGACAAAAGTAACCCTTTAAAAAGCCCACAATAAAATAACTAAATTTGCTCCAGGACTGATTGTAGGTGTACTCATATTTACACCAGCATGATGGACAGAGATGCTCTTGGATCACATGTGACACCGATTAAGTTTAGTGAGAGTTGAAGCAACTAAATCAGGGGCTCGATTTGTTGAATATGAATCATGTAGGCTCAGTTTTTATTCACTCAAATTAGCTGAGCTGGTCCTTGTCCTATTATGCCACTTAATTAACAAGCCTTCATTCCCTATTAATTAGAACAAGCTATTAGCTATTTTACATCACTCTTCATTTGTGGAAACAATTAAAAGGCCAATTATTAAAAAGCATGCCACAGTTAATTGTGTGTGTGTGAGGGGATGGCGGCCACATCGGTGTGTAGAAGATGCTAGAGGACCTGAGAGGATCAGGCGAAGATTTCTCTGAGCTTTTCCTGCTTGAAAGATAAAGTTCTGCACCTTCCTGATGCCGCCAGAGCAGAATGATTCGTAAGAATAATGTACAATCAGATGATCATTATCACTGATCATCCTGTCAAAATTTATTTTGCAGTAATGACCTGACTGACTGACTGTACATTGAAAAAAAAAAAAAGTAATCTATCCACTAATATCCTAACCATTACATAGCGACTCACGTGCAAAGTCAAATCAGTCACAAACTGTAAACACACTGCTGCTTTAAGTTTGGCAACTTGGAAACACTAAACAAAAATTTCTGCACATCTACAGCTACAAATTTTCTATGCACTTTGATCACTTGCTAATGTTAGCCTGAGGGAAAATGATGGGGAGTGTTAAAAGTAAGTGTGTCTTAAAGTTATCATCAAGCATCTACAGTATGTGAAGACATTCTGTTCCTACAACTCACAGATCATGCTTGCTTCATTTGAAAGAAATACATGTTTATCTATACAAGAATAGAAAGCATACAGAAAGCATGATCATATTCTTGGATGCATTTTCAGGAGCAGGTATGAGGTCTTGGGTTTTACCTGACGCGTCAAAAGATACACATAAGACATATAGTATCTTTAAAAACAGTGCTCTTAAAAACAGTGTTCCGTAAGGTTACCACTAACAATCATATAATACAGCAGAAACATTACCAATTTTTCCTGCATCAAGATCTACACATACTTTTCAAAACCTTAGTGCTAAGCAATGGCAAAAATAAGATTAATCAGTCTAATGCACTGCACTGCAGCACAAATGCATTCCCATTTAGAAGCGGACCCCTTTTGGCCACTATAATCAAAGAGCAATGTAAGCCATTGCAAATTACTTCCATCATAGTTTCCGTGCCAAGCTCTTGCGTCTCACATTGGCATTCACTGTGTCAAGATGTTTGGAGAGCGACCCTCAAAACTAGACCACCAACTATACCATTACAGAAATCCAGAGTCAGGGCTCTGGAAGGGACATAATGGGGACACAAAAACAAAATGGCTTTTCAGTCCCTGATGGCAAATATAAAAAAAACCTAAAACTCCAATGAACCCTCGCTGTCCTTCTATCGCTCATTGCAAGCTCTCATAAAACAGCAAAGGGACTTTTTCTTTTGTGTGTTTGTGTGCGAAGATGTACAATGAGTCCAAAATGTCCACTACATGGAATCGACTTCTATTCAGTTTCCATTTTTTTTAAAATTACAAATGACATTACTAGTATAAAAATTTATATTTCAACTTACAAAATAATAAAATAAGATATTATAACTATATATTCATCTATTAACATTTATATGCATTAACATTTAAAATGTGTATATATACAAAATTAGACATTTATAAATTCCTGACTTAAAACTTATAATCAGATTTACTTCTATATAGTCACAAATAAATTCACTGTATATATTCAGAATAATAACTATATATTCACATTTTATTAAGCCAATATGCATGTTAATAAGCAACTAGTTAATAGCAGAATAAAGAGTGTTATCATGATTATTTCATTTTTGGGAATCTTACACTGAAACTGTTAGGGAATTTAATTTCCCTAAAATAACAAAATACACTTTTGGTCTACTAACTTTTGATAATGTGAAACAAAAAATTGCTTTTTATATGAGAGAAAATCTTAAAAATAAATCAAAAATGAGGAATAAATATTTGTTCTACATCCTACCTTTGCAACACGTTATTTGTTGTTTCAGCAGTGCACACTTGAACCTGTAAGGCAACGAAAGACTCCCCCCGAGCGTCCCGAGAGCCATGATGTCTACAGAAAAGAGAGGTGAAAAGATGGAAAAAGAGACGGAGAAAGCGAGGGAAGAGTTTCCACTCTCACTAAAGGTGAAGCTTCCCTACCCACCAGCCCAACCAGTCAGACTCCTTGGCAGGAGCCCAGTGATTGACAGAGACAGTGCAGCTGTAGCAACCTCTCTGAGTGGATCGAGGAGCATCTCCAAAATACAATTTTACTATTTTTATTTACATCCAGGCGTTCACAGGAAGGGATTTAGTACAAAAACAAAATTATAGAAGCGGACTCATGGTGGAGCAGTCCTGCTGTTGGAAAACTTCCATACCGTGTGTGTGTGAGTGCGTGTGTGTTTTCATTCCACCGCGCTTTTTCATAAAAGCATACCCTTGGCCAAGGTTATTTCCACTAACCCCTGTGCTATTTTGAAAGTATTTTCTCAATAATAGTTTTCTCTTTGAGGAGTGATAGAAGAGGTCTTTGCTGCTGGTAAGAGAAGAAGACACCATTAAAGTATCTCTTTAAATACATAAGCGTAAGGAGGAAGCGGTGAGCTACTTATTGTAGTAATAATAATAGCTTTTACAGTGATACATTAAGACAAGGTTAAAGCTGGTCTTTTACACTGTACACGAGGAGAGTAGGAGTAAACTGTACCACTGACAGAATAGTTGTCCTCCAGGCAAAGGAGAAATGAGCAATAATGAATAAACCTAACTTTATTTTAGAATACATTTGACTAGACAAGCTTTAGAAGAATGCTCATATTCAAAAAAATATATAAAAGCAGATATATATAGGTTTTGTCAGTATATATCAGTATACGTTTTCTATAAAGATGTTGTGTTCTTTAAGGCCTTTTAACTGTTATAGCACCACCTACAATCAGATCTGCATAAAACTCCTGCCACAATTTTTAAACAAGTTTTTGTAATGTTTAGCATTTTCATTTGCATTTTACAGTCTTATGGATACATTAAACCGCCGCACTTTTTCTAAATGACCCTTTAAAAAGCTAGCCAAACAACTAAATAAATTTTTTGGATAATTATTGATTATTGATACAGTCCAGATAATATCTCTGTTTTAAACGAGATTAAGTGAAAAACTAGAGACCAGTTCACACTAGTTTACAATGTATTTTGCCAAGCTTTTATTATAAACAAAAAAATGTTTGTCATGTGCATTTTCTGTCACATGTTGCATGATGAGCCCTTTCTAAATTTAAAGTTATGTGATGTGCATTAAACAGTTTGCTAGATTAAGGCAGTGACACATCTTACCCCAATCTCCCTTATGAAAACACGTCATTTTGCCTTGCAGTTCTCCCGCAGGCGTTTGAATCCACATTGAATTCTACAAGTGATAGCTCTGTAGCTTTGTGCCAGGAGATGAAAAGCTCTGTTGCAATCACAGCTGCAATCCTTCACCATTCTTTCAAATGACATCCAGCGCAGGACTGATTGCTGCAAAAGTTTCTTGCTTTTTCAGCACGGATGGCACCGGCTCTTCTCTGCCTCTACTGCATGCTGGGAGTTCCCAGCAGCACATCTGCTGAGAGTGCCACAGAGCTCTCCATATTCACAGAACCCAGAACGCCAGAAGCTCAGTGACACTCCACTGCGCTGCGCATGCCGTTTATGCCGGCAGAAAGAAGCTGCTTTACACCCTCCGCTCTATCAGGCTAACAAATAAGCTCAGACGGTGGGGGAGCGGGAAAGGATGAGGGGAGGAACCGGCCCTTTTTGGAGTTGAGAAGGTTGTCACCTTGGAGTGTGAATGAAGGGGATAAAGCTTTCCATAAAAGAGATGAGAAAATAAGATACACAGAGCCACTTCAGCAGAGATGACACAACCTGCAAATTATTCAGAGCTAAACTCACTTTAGTATGCTAACAACACGCTAGAAGTGGCTAAACTCAAAATCATTCTATAATGACTGAGAAAGCATTCGTGCAATTGAAAAGAATATATGTGGTATAGAAAAATATGTATATAGAAAGATGCTTTCTGCGATAGTGTAGTGTAGTATATGTGATCATGCTAAGACACCCAATGAGCTAAACACACCACTGAGAAGATCTAAAACGAATTCAGAAATTAAAAACAGGTTAACTACATTTAAAACCAGCGGAAAGATTTAGGGCTTGAGAAAACACTCCAAAAGCAACTGTTATGTCTGATTTTTTTTTTTAAATCTAGCATTAAAACCCCCTACTGTCTGGTACAATCCTCTGAAAATGTTCTATCAACTACTGAAATTATGGTATTTAGGAAATCCAAATAGGGTTATATAAACATCAGGGTCTGCTCTATAGTTTCCTTTTACCAACAAAACTCCCCCTTAAGAAGAAATACACAGGTCTGACTGACAGACTTCTTTTAAAAAGAAACAAGCAGCAGAATCACTTGAGAGAGAGAGAGAGGGAGAGAGAGAGCTGAGAGAACCAATGATGCAGAAGAAAAAGAGGTACAGTCTATCCTACAATAAGCACCCAGAATCTCAATATGGCCATAGAATGGATCTAATGTGTCAGGAGGATCAGCAGTCAAAGGTCTCTCTCTCTCTCTCTCTCTCCTGTTGAATACTAAACAGCTCGGTCCTGTGAAGAGCTCACAACCACTTCATCCTCCCACTTAAATGCAATAAGCCCAATGCATCAGTCCTCCTCACAAGTGCCAGCCTGCGAAAAACGACCACATGGGCCACAACACAAGAGAGTGATACCTACAACTAGTCCAAAACACCCATTAGGCTTATAGTCTCAGCCACTACCCAGGCCTTTGCGCTCTGATGCTTGCTGCACACAAATATGGCAAGCTCCATTCTAATTGGTTGGGCGTGGAGTCAGGATACACATAGATTAATCTGAAAAAAACAAAGCTGTGTTTAAAAAAGTTTCTTGGATTTGCCAAAATTTGGGTTCAGAATACTTTAAATATGTTTAAGAATTTATTTGTTTTGTGCTATAGATCTGAATTCTTGCAAAGAATTCTTCCCATGAGACCTGATTAAATTTGGTGCAATGTAGGGATGAAATTTGAAGGAGGATGAAGGCGAAGCACAAAGTAAATATTTTATAACTCAACATACATAACTAAAAGAAAACCTTACAAATTTCTACAACTTTGGAAGACCTGGAAAATTGTTAATGACTAAAAAGAATAAACAATAGTTGCCTATTAGTTGCTGCAGGGTGACCTGAATATGCCAGATTAAATGTCTAGCTACACAAGACTAGGCTACTTCCTTATTAATGAGGCCATGATCTTCACACAGCTGCAGCAGACAGGAGGTCAAGATAAAGAACAAAAGACGGACTGTCTGAAATGATTGCGTGCCGTCTTTGTGTGGTGTAGCTCCAGTGCTGTCAGATCTTCTGCTGTAAGATGTTGCTTGTCAGCTGTTATAACCTGCTTCTGGAACTTCCTCACCCCGATAATTACTGCACCTGTTGCTGGACTGTAGGCGCATAAACAAGCATATATCCAGAAACAAACAAGCATGCATCCAACTTCCAATCTGATGCCTGTCTGTCTATCATGGAGGCCAAGAACAGATGAGCCCCAGGCGGCATGCACACACATACACACATACACACACAGGGCTCACGGCATCAACCAGCCTTGAGGAAGAACGGTCTCTGCAGATTGAGATAAAGGTTTCAACTTTCCAGGTTAAAAGTGACTTTTTCTACAGATAAAGCGCAGCAATGGCAATCTGTTCTCTTCGTTTTTCTTAAACTGTCTCCCCTCTCCTTCTCACTCTCTCTCTCTCTCTCTCTCTCTCTCTCTCCACGCTCAATCTTTTTCTTGACTTTATCCAATGCTGCATACAGGGCTGGATCAGACAGTTAAAGCTGCTCTTTGCTTTATTTCATATCTACTTGTCAAAAGAGAGATTAGCAGTTTTTGAGCTGTTCCACTTTGCTGTCACGATGGAAAATGAGCGAAAAGGAGAATGTGAAAGAGAAATCCCACGAACAACAACAATGCAAACCAAAATGCTCAAGAAGAAATGAAAGATGGCTGCTTGGAGTTTTTTAAACTCAAAACATTGAGATGACTTACTATTTGTCTACAAATTTCAAATGTCTTTTGAAATTGCCCCTCAGCAACTATGAATCACAGAAGAATACTCACATATTTGAGTTTGAAACCATATATTTGGGTGGGACATATTGAAAACAACAACTTCCTTTCTTTTTTTTAAATGGCTGACAGTCTTTAGTTTAATCTTCACTACACTCTCAGAAATAAAGTACAAAAGCTGTCCACTGGGGTGTTACCTTTTGAAAAGGTACACTTTTATAACTGCTTAGGTTCTAAATATGTATACTTCAAGCACTAATATGTTCCTTTAAGGCACAAAATGGACTCTTTAAAGTACAAACATGTACCTTTTAAAAGGTCCTGCCCCAGTGACAACTTTTGTACCTTTATTTTCTAAAAGAGTATATAGCAGTGTTTTCTCAATTGCAGGCGTACACAGGCTCTGGTAATGCTTTGTTTGTCTCTCTTATTGCTTTAAATGTTTGCTGTATTCAAGCGCCCAAAGTGCCCTGAGAAGAGGACACACGGAGCTCACTTCTAATGAATGATCTGATCATTGGAATGAGGTTGTGTTAACTAAGAGACACACAAAACATGTAAGAGCAGGGAATGCCTTGCACAGACTGGAATTGAGAACCACTGCTCCCTATGCAACCAAAAGATAAAAGGTATCTTTGTACCTTACTTACCCTAAATGGTACATAATAATACGCATATTAAAAAAGGTACACACCTGATGGCTGAGAAAGAGAAATAATGTTTGAGCATTAGGCACAAAATACTAAAAACTTTTGGACTGCAATAACAAAATTTTTCTCATTGCTGTTGCTAGTCAGAAATAATTTAGGGGAGAAGAGGCATTTACTTGTTTTTGGAAAGTATAAGTTGAATTTTGGACAATATGATCGTATTTTTTGTGCATTAAACTAACTTCTTTCACTGAAGATCAAAAAAATATAGTTTTTCTTCTTCAATACATAATACCAGCCCTTTTTTAAGCCATAGTGCCTTTTTGCAGATCCACCAGGCCTTTGTAGCTTTTCTGATTTGGTTGCCAGTTAAGGTTAGTACACAACAGACCAATCAGAACAATGTTTAGAAATGGTTAAAAACTGATTTAGATTTTTAAATTGAAATTGATTTTTTTAATTAACTAAATTTATTATCATAGTTTGTGTTGTCCTCTTATTAAATAAAAATCATTACAAAATTAGTAAAGGACTTGATAATGATATTGCTCAAAATCCACAAGTGCAAACTTTTTCAAGGATGCTTGGGAAAATATTAACAACATGACTGGCAAAAGATACATACTCAGCCATTGTCAGTGCGCAGCACTCACATCTCGAGAAACTGTTTGGACCGCTTCATGTGTATATAGAGTGCTAAAATAATGTATAACTATTAAATTAAATCTATTGCCCACTGAATTTAAAATTAGTGGTCTTTTACATAGCATGAAGGTAGGGTTGTTCACTGTTGATTTGATTCAAAGAATCGTTAGGGTCGTGTAGATTACTTGTGCTATTATCAGCTGTTTGGATTGTCGCCTAACGACACCCATTCACTACAGAGGATCCATGGAGTCAATGTAATGCTAATGAAGAAACAAATTCATGTAGATCTTAGATAGCCTGAAAGTTCAGCAACTTTCACTTTTAGGTAAACAATTTCTTTAAGTAGCTTAGCCAGCTACATGCCCTTAGTTCAACAGGTACTTTTCTGCTGGTCAACAACACTGATATTAGCACCTAACTAGTATAAAAAACTTAATTTACAACAGAGTGCTACCTGATTACATAAACCTTCCCCTTTACTTGGTTTCACACACAATTTATTAAATACCACATATAGCCATTCTGTATATATAGCCATTATCAAAGTGTGTGATAGTGTGTGTTGTGAGAAAGGAGCATGTACCTCTATGCAAAAGTGTGTGTGTGTGTGTGTGTGTGTAAGGCCTCCCTTTGTGTCACAGCATGTTGTTTTCTACACCTCTATAATTGGATCACTAAAGCGGAGAGGATCGTCTTGCGTTTGTGTAGAATTACGTGGTCTTTCCTTGCCTTATTGAAGTCCTAATGCCCGAGTCCGCACCGCAGGCTTGGCGTCAGAGCGCAGTATGATCAGCTCACCCCTGATCCCGTCATCTGATGGCTATCACTGTGGCATTTGTACACAGAGTTCTCTGTAAACACAGCGCCTGGGTATTCAGAGTCTCTAAATGCTACAGGCTTATTTTCACACCGCATGCCACAGCCCGACACAAGCGGAGGTCCTTTGAGCTCCAGATTGGTATGAAAAAAACGCATGATTCAGACAATGACTTTGATGCCGGTGGAAATAAAAGAAATGTAGTCTAATGTCAATCTGCCTCCTCCTGCTATGAAAATGTTAGAAAGTTAGCAAAAACTGCTCCATTTCCAGTTAGCAAAAAGTTAATTTTTTTGAGAATGGAAGGCTGAGTTAGTGTTACTGTTAAAGAACTGCCACAAAAGAGTAGAAATTAGATTGATGGTTGGAGCTGTGACACAGAGGGTATATTGCGAGGTTTTGTGCTTGTGGCGTCCTGGGTTAGAGCTCAGCCGGGATATGTGCCAGTCTTATTCATTTTTAACATAATGTCTTAAAAATCCTTTTCTTTTAAGTCATAATTGAGCTGCAATTTATGGCTGCACTATTATAATACTATATTGCACAATACTAAATAAATGATTATTACTTATTTAAATGAATTACTAAGTCTATGAAAAGCAGACATGCCAATTGTTATTCATTCATTTCGGTCTACTCCTGTTTTCATGTTGTTCAGGGAATAATTATTAATGACAAGTTATATCCCAGGGGATTTTTAAAATAAATTACCTTACTAAGTGAAAAAAATGAACAAAATTAATAGATAACCATTTTATTTTGCTAATGTATAGGACCACTGACTTTACCAGGCCTTTATCCTTGCTATTTTAAACAAATTATTTTCATCATTTTAAAGATATAGCTCATCCAAAAAATGACATTAATTAGTCACCTGTTGTTCCAAACCTGTAAGACCTTCATTCACCCTCAGAACATAGTGAACATATTTTTGATGGTATCTGAGGGTTTTCTGATGTGATTGTAGTACTATGCAGGGTCAGAGAGCCCTCAGATTTCCTAAAATAGATCTTAAATCGTGTTCCAAAGATAAACAAAGGCCTTAAGGGTTTGCAACAACACAATGGTGAGTAATTAATGACAGAATTTTTTTTCAGAACTATCCCTTTAACCTTTCACCTGAACAAATCTTTAAACATAAAAAAATCTAACATTAAAATAGAATTTTATTTACATGTTAAAAAAACTACGACAATCTAAAAAAGGTCATTATAATTTGTGAGCAAACTATATTTATTCATATTTCTATTCTTCTTATTTTATTATATTTATTTTCCTTTGGCAATTTTTTCAAATATAGCTAGCTAGCTTATAGATTGATAACTAGATAAATAACTAGACAGATAGACACAAACTTGGCTCTATCAATTCAAAAAAAAAAAAAAAAAAAATTGTTTACCCAATAAGTGAGCTAAGGCATACCACAAACTCCTAAGTAACCCCACCACACTCTGAGTGAAATGTTAAACACGGACACGTAGGAGGCGTCAACTTGACTGTGAAATGTTTGCAGTCCATTGTTTTCGGCAGCATCTCCATCTAATTGTCTTGTCCCATTAGGCCGTGACCAGGGTTTGGCAGAGAAGACAGGCTCCCTTGGCAGATGCCTGCCATTTGTCTGAATGCCCTTGATCGACTCGTGACAGATGTCAAGGCTTCCGTTGGCGGGTACTCTCCGTCACATGACCTCTGTTCGGGCGTCAGGATAACGTGGAGTAGTGGCTCTCTCGCGACGCACCCGTATGAATGCACGCACACTTCGGCATCCATCAGTTCCCTGCTATTACCTCTGACAGGCCTCACCTGCCCACACTGCATGGCCCATGCAAATTCAACCTGGCAGATGAGTGTTTGAATGGTAATGCACCCCTCTGATTGATACTGATAGGAGGCGTGGATGTGTGTGTGTGTGTATTGGTGCGCGTGTCTTGAGTGCGTGGAATTTGCCAAACTTAACTTTTCCAAAGTTGACGGGAAGTGCTCAAGGTACACTGGCACATAAGTCATTCTCACACCATAGGACTGAAACTTATTTGCTGGAACAAGTCTGTGAAAACAGCCCCAGAGGCGTAGCCAACTACTAAAGCTCTTATAGCTCTTTTCCCACTGTGTGAGAATCTGTACAAAACCGATCACAAAACAAATCCTCCATGTTGTTGGCTGACATAATGTCCAGAATCTGGAAGCTGGAAAAATAATTCATCTAAATCTACTAATGAAAATAGCTCAAAGTCTGTAAAATATATAAAAAAATCTAAATAAATAAATATATAACCCCCAAGAAACATGTATGTACACAGTTACAATTTGTACAGTAGGCCTATATAAGATATGTTTGTAAATGCCCTACAAAGTTGTAAATCTGGCATCTTTTATTCCACAAAAATGCATTCAATTGATCAAAATAGACAGTAAATACATTTTTAATGTTCTTTTTAAATGATTTTCTTATGAACTTTCTATTCATCAAAGAATCCTGAAAAAAATTTATCAGTTTACACAAAAATATTTAGTTTGTTTTGAAAACTGATTAAATATATATTTCTATAGCACCAAATCAGCATATAACAATAATTTCAGATCATGTAACACTAAAGACTGGAGTAATGGCTGCTGAAAATTCATCTTTGCCGTTTCAGAAATAAATTACATTAGAAATATATAAAAATAAATAACTTACTTATTTTAAATTGTAATGATATTTCACAATATTCATGTTTTTAATGTATTATTCATCACATTAATGTAGCCTTGAGTATGAATAAGCTACTTAAAAAATGTTTTTACAAATGAATACATAAAACAGATCATTGCCCCAACTTTTATTAATTTGAAACTAATTTCAGTATAAACATTTATATTAATCATTTAAAAAGCTACATTAAAAAATAATTAGAAGCAAATTTGTGTGGAAACTAATTGCAGGATCATAAATAACAGAAGGGGTAGAATGATCTTGTAACTGACTTTAACTAGAATGTAGTTAGTAAAGTACATAACAACAAGACACTAAATAAGAAACTGTACTTGTACTGTGAGTTTGGCTTAAGTATTGACAAGAGATCAAATAAGCCATGAAGATAGGAGAAGAATAGCAGAACCCACATTGGGCAGGATTTGATCTTATCTTCACATTGATGTACTACGATGTAGCCATTTAACAGACATCCAAAAATACACACAGCTAGGGGACTGTATTTGCCTTTCACGCATCTCCTCTCACGGAGGCAGATGTATTTCTAATAAAACCATTCCTACTGCTGACAGAGCGCAGAGAGTCGAGCTGATTAAAAAACACAAAAAAAAAAAAACATTCAAGGAAAATGGCGCCAGTGCGTAATGCGCTGTAAACAGTCACGTATATGGAGTTTGTCAGCCTGAAGCTCACTTCCTTCTCTGGCATTTCTCATAATTCCTCTATCAACAGCCCTGTCACTGTCCCTTTTTTCTACCCAGACCAGCATCACCATGGAGACCAAACATCCCGGCAACACAACCTCTCATCTGGAACATCAAACACACCATTGTCAACTTGGGAAGGAAAGAAAGTGGCGTTGAATGCTTCCTTTAAGGAACACCGGCAGTGTAAAGAAAACCCGAAAGGTGGTAACAGAAAAATCCTGTTGTTTGCAGCAGAGAGATAAGACAGTCAGATATGATGACAGTGTACACAGTCAAGTCTTATTGGCCGTGTCTGCAGGGCTCGTCTGGAACCCATGCTCAGGGCCTGTGTTACACAAATGGGAAGAGGCAAGCTACACATAGAAGATAAGTCGTGGATTTGTTATTTGGAATTAAAGTGTGGAAAGTGCTGCGGCGAGAACAGCGTGTAGGTGGAGATGTGATATTTGCAGAGGGTATGAATACCATTTAGGCCGGCTGGTTGACTTCACCACCGGGACATCCCATCTCTGTACAGGCTCTTGGTTTTGCTGAAGTTCACGATGTTGAAAATCACCCTCTGAAACAACAAGAAACAGACATTTGTAGTCAGATGGAACCAAGGTTATTTTATTAAATATGAAAACAAACAGCAGCTGTGAAGAAAACGACAACAAAGAGTTTTCGAACAAACTGAAAAAACAAAACTTTTTGTATGTGACATTAAAGGGCAGGCAAAACTTCCAAAACAATTTTTAATCATAATATGTGTGTGTGCTGTGTATATTTTACATATTTGAACCTAATAGGTTTATTGAGCTGACAATGAAAATAAGCCAAAACAAAACTCTTTAATATATTATTTACATTCTATGCCATGAATTTCCTTTTCCCCCCAAATCTGTCTTGTTGTCTGCTTAAGGGATCTGATCCAGCCCATTCTGCTGAATCATGAACGCCCCAGAGATGCCAAAATTATGATAGTTACAATTCAGTATTAAGCTTACATGGCAGCAGTCAGACACTCATAGCTCATTAAAATGTTTGCAAACACTATAGTACACTGTGTTATGAATTCAGTGAATACAACTTCAAACTTCAACTTGATGGTACCGAGTATAATGCATCTTCTGATCATTTGTTGTGTGTCAGGCAGATGGAACAATTTGTAGTGCAATGTAATCAATACCATACAGAATATACAAACAAAATAAAAACTTTAAACTAACAGCTCTAATTTGATCTGAAATTCTCAATCAGGTTGCTCTTCACAGAACCTCACAGTAAGTTTCAAAATTAGCAGCAAAAAAAAGGAAGTGCTGTACGAGACACCAAATGTGTTAAAAAGAATCTTGCAGGATCTCAAGCTGGCCTCGTAATCACGAAGATTGTGTGAACTTACAACACAAACAAGACAATAGAGACAAAACTGTAGAAGGGTGTGCGAGTTTCTCTTTAGTTCCTCTAACATATGTAACTCAAAAAAATAACAAAACACTGTCTGCTACTGGATTTGCAAAAAGAAACACAACACTGCAGGAAGTGAAGGTCAGGTTATGTTGAGGTGAAAGACACGTCTCATATCGCACTATGCCGGGACCTTGAGAAAACCTCTGCTATTTTCCAATTTGTATATAATCCATACTGAATACTGATATAGAAGCAAACATGTCCCAAAGCACAGTGTTAAAAAATGAGGGTCCCAAAGGTGACTAGATAACATTATCAGCGGGTATTTGGGCTAATATTACCCTTAACCCCTTGCACCATAAAAGAAAGAGTTTATGGCTGTTTGCTTCCCAACTTCTTTAGGGCATACACAATGGTTAAGAATGAGAGACCAAAGCTACAAAAGCAGATTTTTAATGAATGTACATACCAATTAAGGAATAATGTTCATATAACATAATGACAGCATGCAAGTATAACCAGTACACAACAAAGGCATAACGTTATGTGTCTATAAGTCTATATGTCAAGACAGTGTTTTAAGAACTAAGCTTGACCAACTTCTTGATTAATCATGGGGTAATTAGTCTTATATTTTTGGATTCAGTTTTGACTAATCTGTTTTATGTAACCAAATAAAAAAATGTCAAAATTAGATGACTAACTTTTTTAAGACTAGTCTTTTAAGACTAGTCTTTCATGCAACCAACTCCTGATCTTGGAAAAGAAAAATGTAAAAAAAAAAAAAAAAAAAAAAAAAGAAAGAATTATATATATTTTTTCTTCCTCCATGTGACACTGAAGACTGTAACAGAAATAGATTATGTGAAAAAAGAAAAAAATGATTAAAAAATACACACATACACACACACACTTATTTAATTATATTTCTAATAGCAATGTTTTTATTATGTTATTCGTCAAATTATAGCAGCCTTGGTGAGAATAAAACTTTCCAACATTTTTTATAATTAAATAAAATGTTTTTTACTAATTAATATATAACAAAACCCTTAACGTCCCAACTTTTATTCATTTTTATGAATTTACAGTGTAAACTATTTTAGCATAAACATTTAAATGAATCATCCCTCCATAACATTAAAAATATATACATTTAGAAACAAATTTGTGTGAAAAGTAATTGCAGGATCATAAATACAGAGGCAAGCGTGTCCCAAAGCATAGTGTGTTAAAAAAACGAGGGTTCAAGGTGACTAAATAACATTTTCATTGGGCATTTGAGGCTAATATTACCATTAAACCCTTGCACTAGAGAGAGGAAGAGTTTGTGACAGTTTTCTTCAACTTTTTAGGGTATAGACTGTGGTTAAAAATGAGATACCAAATGAGATTTTTGATACACAAACCTACAAATTAAGTAATATTTTGTATTTAAGATATAATGGCACCAATGCAAGTAGAACCAATACACAACAAATGCATAATGACATTAAACAATAGACATTATACATAATTTTACTATGTAGCAGAAGCCTCACAATTAGGATGCATCCTGGTTCAAGCCTCATTACCAACAGCTAAGCGTTTCTCCATTTGTCACATCCCTCCTCTCACCAACCTGTCATGAGTCTAGACCTGGTGTCACTGCAGCATGACTGGGGCAATTTGAGGGCAGGTGGATTTGTCTTCAAACCCATTTTCTAATATCACGAGAGAATAGCGTTTATGAAAAATGAAGTGTATAAATAGTACAGACAATGCTAATAATGATATGTCCAAACTGTAAATGACTCCTTGTGATAAACCATATCAAATTCCCAATTAAGCCCAGGTGTAGAAGTCAACAGTGTGCAAACGAAATCCAATTACAACCATTCTCTCCTTTTCCAGTGCCTGCTTTCTCCACCAACCCCCTCCCTCCCCCCCCATCCATCCATCCGCTGTTCCCCTCCCATCTGCGGCTGCAGTCACAGAAGATGGGGATTGTGAGTCGACCTGAATCAGGCAGGGCTAAAATGACATTTAACTGATGTTCAGGTGCGAGGTAGCTGCTGGAGCAGGGTAGATAAGACCATTGCTGCTGGCATTTCAATTACACTTTTACTGCCCTACACATCTGTTGCCAGCCTACTTTCAGTCTTTTTTTTCCCACAGGCAAATACATCCTCATTCCACTACCTTTACATCACGCCACTCTTTCTTCTTCTTTTTTCTACCACAAAATTCAGATTGTCTGCATTGGCAGGTGGTTTCTGGGTCTAGACTGGAATGTATTTCTGCGTTTGAGGGTGGGACACGGTGGGGTCAGTCTCTCTCTCCAGCCCAGTGGTTCTCAACTGGCGGGTCATGACCCAGAAATGGGTCACAGGTCTGTTCTGGGTCACATACCAGCAAGGAAAAAACAATGCTAAATGCAGCCAACAAAATAAAGGTTTAAAGGGGAGTAAGAAAAACAAGAGAGAAAGGACTGGTGATATGTTGCAAGCCAGATTCAAACAATTTATCTTTCCACATTTTATCTCAGTTTACTCAAGCAATTTTGGAAGGGGTTTTTCCATGCAAAGAGGGCAGTCAGTTGTCAGCTGTCAGCAGAACTAAACTGTGAACAAAGTTTAAAGGTGACTCCTTCGGTTGATGCTGTCAGAATTGATCTGTCTCATTTATATCGCTTATATTCATAGTACTCACGAGAAGCTTCTCTCTCTGTCATCATTTGCTATAGCGTCTTCATCACAGTCAACAGGAGTTACTCGGAAGAAGGGAGGGCTGTGGGTTAAATTGGGCGCACATCTCATCTCAGACTCATTAAGCGCTTTATGTAAGAGGGAAAGAGAGAAAATGCACACATGCATACTGTAAGTCACTGGTGGGCTCCCTTGAGCTAGTTAAGCCAATGTATCTACACTGAGGAATAATTTGGAGCTGGTTCCCAAAGCTGGTCATGGAGGAACTCTGAGAATGGTAAATTTAATTACTGATACAGAGACAGGAACACATTACCACCCAGCCTGCCTGAGATGTCATTTTCATCAGGCATGACAAGTTCTTTCAGTGCTCTTCACGCTGAAACATATTCAGACTCACATGGTGTCTCGTGTATCGTAGAGTCTTACGTTTGACTATAAGTATGGTCCACTTTGATGCTTATTCTAACAGCTTCTCCCATGAAAACATCTGATGGACATTTAAATTAGTTTACCCAAAATATGCTATTAAAAACCTACAACAATGCTACACAACAGGCAATATTTAATTAAATATTTTCAGTGTTTATACAACAAATATGTATTTCTAAAATGTATACATTAGTGCCAGTAATATATACGCATATGCTAATACTAATTTATGTACATACCTGTACATACAGTTCATACTATGACTTAAAGTTTATGTTCATTAAGATTTTTTTTTTCCCTTTGTTAAATAAATGAATACTTTTATTTAGCAAGCATTAATTAAATTGATTGAAAGCGACAGTACAGGCACTTAGAAATGCTACAAAGATTTCTATTTCAAATAAATGTTGTTGTTTTGAACTTTCTACTTATTTATTATGACTAACGGCTCCTGAAAATTTTACAGTGCCATTACAGAAATAAATCACATTTTTAAAAAATTTGAACAGAAAACAATTATTTTAAATTGAGATTTAAATGCTCTAAATACTAAAATCTAGAAAACACATCAATAATTTGCATGCAATATAAAAGATGTAGAGGAAGAAAGAAAAGTTAGAGAAAAACATTCTTGCATCCTTGCAGACTCTTCAATTAATAATTAAAATGATACTGCACTTTTGTGGCACCATAGTACAATAGCAACCATATCATTTATGTTACCAGCTGCTGTTGTTTTATAGTTAGCTTCTGCATAGCTGTAGTAAAGACCTCATTAAAACCCGATTCTTGGATTAAAGAAGAATCCTCTTATTTACATGAGTCACACACACCTGCTCCAGTGATGAAGTTCTCCTACATCTCAACAACAAACTGCTCTGAGCTGCACAGGTGAGCTGATGATTAAGAAGAAAATAAGAAACCAGCAGAAAAGGGAACACAACAAGCAATGACCTACCCAGTGCTCCTGAACAGAAATAGCTGGATGTCAAACAGTGTTTGGGGGCAAACGGTGTCTTTTGATACTGATCGATCTGCAGAGTCCTGCTCTGGGGAAAACACTGCTGAAATATTTAAGAGACTTGTCTAAATGGAGGGAGACATAAATAATGTACTTTGCCCTCTGTAAGTCATGTTCTTACTAAGAAAGTCCAATGTAGATATATTAGCTTAATGACACTGAATAATGCAGAATGCAGCGGGGCATATAAAACTACATACTGTATACTGACAAGGGTTAAATACAGAGTACGCTGAGCCATATACAAAACTAACTGTAAATGATGTCACGTTTCAACTGTCTCTTCATTAAAATATAATGAAATGCACAGTGCACTGTGTTTATATATTACATATATATGAATACACATGCATGTATATATTTAAGTTATAAAAAATTATGTTGTTTATATATTTATATCATATACATTATATGATTATAAATACATACATGTTAATACATGAAAATACTTTCTAAATAATAATTTGTATATACACAGCACACACACACATATTTAAATGTAAACAAAAACTTTTATTTTGGATAATCGTTTGTTAAAAAGGAAATTTTGCTTTGCTACATTATGTATGATAAAGTTACTATTTGATCACGTTTAATGAATAATTCTAGTTATTTTAAATAAAAATAAGTGCCCAGCACTATTTTTCACATAGTCAATAATACTGACACTTAATGTAATTCACAAAAAAAAAATTAATGGTAATTCATTCTAAATAGTCCCAACATCATCTTTAATACAACAAAAAGATGAATAAAAAAAAGAAGCTGTTTTGTTCTACACCATAACAAATTATGGTAATAAAAATAAAGAGGGGAAAAAACAAATCTATTACTGTCTTTTTACTTCAAACTATTATTTAAATCAATGTTATTTGTTTTTATTTTGTTTTTTTATATTTTTTTCCAAAATAGCCATTTCTTAGTGAAAGTTGCTTAAAATTAAATCTTACATTACAAAACACAAAATTACAAATGACATTAAAGGAGCTTGACATCTTTTCCCCAAAACAAAAGAAACAAAATTACAAGAGTTTAAAATTAATGAGGATAATTATTTGCATAAAAAAGTATAGATTTTTGATTGTATATGATGTCAGTTCTAAAATCTGTATCGGAATCATCTTTAATATCGGTGGGTTACATGTTAATGGATTTGTTACACCTGGTCACGTGATTTCGAGAAAGCAGATGACAAGGCCAGTACCTGTCCTCAAAGCTTAGAATCAGCACAAACACACTTTTTGAGAAAGAGAAAAAAAAAAATTCACATACTGACTAACTGCGCAGCGTGTCGAGCTGCAATTTAATGTCAGCTTTTAATTTCCTTCTTAAAAGGGATGTATTCAATAACTGTGATATCAGATAACTGAAAACTCCGGCAGGCATTTCTGAAGCAGCAGACATGTAGACCTTTTGTTTGGTTCAGGCATTCAGAGCCTTTTTGTGCAGGATTATTTAATTCCACTGGAAAACCAGGAAGTGGGTGCTTTTGCTGTATTCAGTGAAAAGGCAATCGCAATCTACCGCTCCATTGTGTGGCAGCAACACGTGATTCTAACATGTTTAATTAGGTCTCTCCATCGCCTTTGACTGACGGTCCAGCAAAACACATCGACACAATGCAAAAAGGTCACAGTCACTCACACAATGGTGCTCGGAGAGCTTTAAAGCATTCCATTAACCTACTGATGGCTCCGTGCACAGCTATGAGGAAAGACCTTTGTATACGTGTTTGTAATACTTAACCCAGTAGCTTATATGTGCGAGTCACGCTATTGTGCGCATAATAAATCAATGTTCTTGTGTGTCCATGTCAACTTACATTACCCATAATTAACAAAAATGAAGTCAAAATGTATTGTAATGCATGGATCGGTCAAACTAAATGGACTTTTACATCCTTTCTTCTCTCATTGCATTAGTTCATTTTGATGTCTCATGGTTCATGATCTCACCCTCCATTCTGACATGACTTAAAGGGACAGTATACCCAAAAGCTAAATTTGAAATCATTTACTCATCTTTGGAGCATTTTCAAACCTGTATGATGACGTTTCATATGTAGAGAACTACACGTTAAAAGTCAAGTCATCTTTATAGAGCTTCATATAATTCTGATTGTTTCAAAGCAGCTTCATAGTACTAAACAGGAACATCAAATAAATTACGCAAACTTTTTCAAATATGAGACAAATTCCAAATCTGCTACAATGCTGCTCAACAAAGAGAACAGTGCCATTAATCAGCTTAAGTCAGTTAAGTTCAATAAATGCATAAAAATCATCAATTATGAAATTCTGCTATAAGCAGCTCTACAGATGACAATGGTGCTGTTATTCAGCTCGAATCAGTTCAATGCTGATTCAATTCTGTTCAATAACAGTGTTGATTTTGCTAAAATTAATTAATAATGAAACAAATTCGATTCTCTGAAGTGTCATCATCCAGTTTAATTCAGTTTTGTTCCCATCCGATGGTGTCAGTGCAGTCAAACTGATTACATTACTGAATATTAAGTGTCTTTTACACCCTCATGAAAGCAAATGGAGATCAGGGTCTGTCAAGATCAAACCATAGGACAAAACACCATAAAAGCTTCACAGAAGTACTTGTGCACTACGGATCAAGTGTTCAGAAGTCATCTGACACCTTTGTTTGAGAACAGACTGAACGTTAACTCACTGCACATACTTGGTCACCATTTACTTTAAATGTATACAACAAGACTTGGAAATTAACATTGAATCGACAGCTGCCATGAAGAAATAAAGTCAACAGAGGTGAATAAATTACAGAACTTTCATTTTACGTGAACTGTTCCTTTAGGAGACGTTAGTCTCCAGACTACATCCCTACTGTACATGTTACGGATGCCAGGCCACTCGGCTCGCTTCAAAGCACAAAACTGAACTGTAGTGCCACAATCTCTCACTCAGGATCAGACAAATACATAAACAAAATGGAACAGTGTTGCCATCCTCCTCTATAAAAAGACACTCTGTTGCTCTCTCTCCCATTCGCTCGGGGTCTTCCGTCAAGTAAGTGGCGACAGAGAGGTGGAATTGTCAAAAGTGATGGATGACTATCAACCTTCTGCTCTCCCCTCTTCAGTCCTGGGAGATTTACAGAGCTGCTGACTACCAGGCATGAAAACCAATCTCTTTCTCCATTTCTATCCTTCCCTATATCTCGCCACCACTCTCTCCGTGTCTTCCTTTTGCTTTCTATCTATCTATCTAACTCTATTATCTTAAGCCATTTCTTTCACCTCTGACAGATTTGGAGAACGGGCGTCTATCTATGCAACCAATCAGCTCGTGCCGCTGCCGGGTAGTACGCAGCGGAATGCAGGTGACACGTCTGTCTCAGGCGAGGCGTAAATTGCCGCGGTCTATGACAAGCGTTCCGCCTCCCGTCCTCTCCTCCCAACAGGATGAGAGCGGAATGCGCACACGTCTAAATGTCGCAATTATAACATCACAAAGGGTGGCACCGTAGGCTAATTGTGCTCTCAAAATAGTAATGGCTTTATTATCACAACTATTTTGGTGAGTGTAATGATCGTTAGGAGGCATTATGTTAATGCAATTAAGCGCTAGCATTATTGTTCCAGACCTCTCTAATTGGGGGGATCTCAGAGGGCACCCTGTTTAAATATACTCAATGATACATTTACACGGCCCTACGGTGAAAAGGCAAGGGAATGAAGAGTTTAAAGATTAATATGCTTACAATAAAAACAAACAATAAAAATAAACTATACAAACACTGGCACAACCAAACTCCCGTTTTCTCTTGCAGCAAGGTCGTCCGCCCGTTACTGACTTTAAAGGCACACTACAAAATATTTTGAATTGTTTTTTAATATAATAGATCATAGAATAAAACTTATTTGTAAATTTGTATCATATAAACATCAAGACAAGCAAATAAGTCAAACATTTAGAAAGATATTCAGTTAGACAGATTTTACATAAATACATTTTTAAAATTTAAAATGCATTTCTGAAGGATCACGTGACACTGAAGAATGCTAATGGCTACATAACTTCAGCTTTGTCATCAAAATTAAATTTCATTGATATATTTAATAGCCATAAAAATATGAAAACAATAATTTTAAATTTTAATAATACTTGACTTGTTTTATTATTATATTTATATTATTTTTTTTTTTTTTAAATGCGACTTTTACTGAGCATAAAAGACCACAAGATCAAAATATATATATATATATATATATATATATATATATATATATATATATATATATATATATATATATAAATAAACTTTTTCCAATTCAGATTAAATAAAAAATATGAATAAATAAATTAGCTAATTATTAATTGTTGTACATTGGGCTAGGCTTCCAACAAGTTGTAAATTCCTCCAAACAGGCATGTGTCACATGCTGTAATGACATGCAAATGTTATTTAAATTGCCATCCAATCGACTGTAGTGAGCCTGTGAGAGTGACCTTAGACTTTAGAAGAGCTGGGCGAGAGAAATGGCTGTTGGCAGGGGTTGCCCTTTTGCTGCACATCTGAGACCATTTGTGTGGTGTGTCTTATGATGGTTAATATGAAGATTTGGGTAAAACCTTGAGTGCTTGTTGAAGATCAGCACAAAGGGCAATTTCACCATCTAAAAGCCATGGAGAGGCCTGTACTGTGACCTCTCACCATGATCTCTCGCCTTTCTGTCATCGCACAGGCATGCGCTCTACCCCGGGTTAATCAGATATGTTCATGTTTTCCATTCATATTTCATGGCTCATCAAATTCAAATGAATTCCACAAAAAAAAAAAACCTGCAACTTTCCATGGAGGTGTAATGTTCTCATGCTGGTGCCTTGTTAGAGTTTTTTTATTTATTTATTTATATCGTGTTTGTTTGTCTATTTTTACGCCACAGGACGAGACGGGGCGTGATTACCAACATGCCAGCAGCACGATGAACAAATTTAGACCGGAGTGAGAATACCATCACAAAAGGCTCTGTACAAACACACACATTCAGGGAAATACACACTTGGGCTGGGATGTCGAAGCTAACTGCTTTTTGAAGTTATTTTTAGCTTCTCTCTCTCACTGCGTCCACTTTCTGTCAGTGGAGCGGTCCATTGGGGCAGCACTGCACAGACAAAAAGAGAGATGGAAGGAGGTTGGGGGGTGAGAGAGAGAGAGAGAGAGAGAGAGAGAATAGAAGAAAAAAACTGTGAAACTGTGTTGATGGCTGATGTTCTAAACAGGAAACCTCGGTTGACCTATGGGTGTATTGCTAAGACCATTCCTGACCCTTAGATTTTAAACTGCATTTTGAAAATTAAACTTCAAAATAAATATGTAGTTTTCTGTGCTGCATTGATATACAAGTAGTTCGGACAGCTTTTCTAAACATACAGAACATTTGCATACAGTGTAGGCTATAACATACTATATATTTTAGTGATAGTAAGAGTTGTATGGTGTTATGCTATCCTGAACATAACCCATAAATGTTGAGAAGTATGTTCAATGTAGTATGAATGTGTAATATAAGTGTGATCTGGATACTTTATATTCACCATATAGTTATATAGTTACCAGCAACAGCTGCAAATTTACAAATCCTTTACCATGGATTCATGGGATTGTCAAGTATCCATTAGATGCTCAGAACTCAGTACTTTTCTTCTACTATTTTGTGAGTACTGACAATTTAGACATAAATGGTTTTGGTAGGGAAGCATGTAATTTTGTATGCAACCATTCTCATTCTATAGGCATTTGATTAGATAAAAATCACAATCTGGTAAAAGTGAATTTTAACAGTACTAAAAGTCACAAAACTCTCGTTCTGATACCATTGGATCTTTAAGTGCCTGCTTTCTCTGGGGCAGCAGCCAATCATATGACAGGGTGGCAGATGGACAGCTGGGAGGGCAAATGTGGAGCTGGCTTCATTGCGTATTGGTCTTTTATGGGATGATAAGGTCAAGCGCCTTTTTTCTCTTCTTTTTTTCCCCCCTCAAGTCTGCCACTGTACTGAGGTTTTCTGTGATCACGCACACACACAAAAATGTACCACAGGCTTGTGAGAGTCAATATGTTATTCAGTTTTTTTCTCAATCTGCTATAATTACAATACAGCCCCCTGGTCAGAGCTGACATGGTGCCAAAATCCCCCACCGGCCGAAGAATGAGTCACAGAGAGATAAATATTACAGCAGAATGTGTGTGTATGTGTGATTGTTTATGTGTTGGAGGTGAGAGAGAGGCTATGAATACCGCTCTCCGGGACAGTTCACACTGTTACTATCAGCAGGTATTCTCTCATCCTTCCAACGTCTAAATGAATATGCAGATTTTAAGGAGAAAAGGGCAAATAAATAAAAGTATAAATCCGGCATTCGTTTGCGTGAACTGAGAGGTTTCCTGCAATCGTACAGACAGCGACTTTTGACCCCCGCCTTTCTATAGCGGAGGATGATAGATTTAGCCTTCTGTCCTGCTGCTGCTGGCCCATCAACGCCAGCTGAAATGAGAAAATTGAAGTGGGCCTATGTTATTGCCTCTGACCCTCTAGAGGCTGAGGCATCGTGGGGTGGATAGACTGAGGGAGGGAGAGTGAGATGTGGTTGTGGAGGAGGTAAATAATGGCACAACATTGTTACTCACTTCCGTTGACTTCAGAAACAACCGTTCTAAGGAAAGAAAAAAACAGTGTCAAGAGCCTGAAAACTTCCAACGGCCCCCGACAGCACTGCTGTGTCGGCAGGAAGTGATGTCACAGGTCAGTGTTTTTAATTCGGAACGTTCCCAGAGGTACAGCGACCCCTCGGCCCTGCCGGATCAGCAGCGGTGATGGAGGGAGGCTGAGCGCGAGTGGCACGCCATCTCTGTGGAATATCAATCTGCTGCGTATAACCATCTCACCCCTCAGCTAACGACCTTATTAATTAATCAGCACCAAACTGACTCGCTTATTTCTCCCCCTCTCGCCTGCTTGTCTTTAACCCCTCCCTCGTCCTTCGTTTTGTAGATGTGAGGTGAGCTCTACCCCCATCTGTGGCTGCAGTACAGCTTGGCAGTGTGAGTTTTTGATTGAGGGGCTGTATAAAAGCAATCTTCTAGACCTGGGGAGGGAGAGAGAGAGAGAGAGAGAGAGAGAGAGAGAGAGAGAGAGAGAGAGAGAGAGCGGGTGGGCGACACTCATCTTCCTGCACATTGCACGTCTGGCTGCTTGCCTGCCGGGGCCTGCGTTTCACATAGCACATAGTTTATTATGGCGGCTGCTATCGGGTTCGCAGGCCAGTATCTGCTTGGGATGAAAACAAGAACTAAGAAAAACCCCATTCAGGGGCATCTGGTGTCTCTGACAGACATACAAACCAAGACAGAGGAGAGCGAGGGAGGGAGACGTGAAAATGGATAATAAGCTCGCCTCCGACACCTGGAAAATGCGGCGGAGTATTCGATGGCTTTTTGTAGCGCTTCTGCGTGGCAATGCATCACACCAGGTGCGATGGGAACGACCGCTCTGTTTGCTGAATGCATGATAGCGTTAATGTGCAGGCTAACCTTTGGAAAGTCACGGAACCGAAAACGATGGCGTTTCCTGCACTTGAGCGATTAAACGCTGATAAGCATGGAAAACACCACGCCTGCCATTGATTCATGCAAAACAAATCAATATATGCAAAACATGCAAGGAACTGTATAGAAATCACCCTTCCTTTCACCCAAAATATACTTATATATTATAGAATATTTATATCTCTTGACATATGATCTGTAAGGGAGGCTTACGGGTTTTGCATTTATACTAAAGAATGTTCTTGGAAATATCATATGATGCATAAATTCTAAGCATAGCATCAGTTCTGCATGGGCTGTTCTCGTTTCTGGAGGAATTGAATGCTTGGCAAACAGCAGGGGACCGAGGATTTAAAGTCTGCATACTGCTGTTTGAGGGCTTTGTTTAAATGAAATACTTTAGAATGGCTAAAAGCTGTTCTTTAACTACAAAGCATAAGTCTAAGGAGCAAGAATGAATCACTGGGTCTCTTAAAACATCCCAGTTGTTTGTTTTTACAGTTGAACAGTCAGGTACCAGTGTGAAATACAACAAAATAATGGCAGTTGAACAATCTATAATTAAACACAACAGGTTTAAATACTTACAAACATTTTCAAAAACAAAATGTGAATACAATTCAGGAGAAGTCACAGAAATATGTATGGCTGGCATGTCTCATTTCACCTGCCGCTAACAGGTGTGACAGTTCAATTTGGACCCTACATACTCATAATCAACTTTATTTGTGTCCATTAGTTAATTGACTAGGAACATTCTCAAAAGTGACTGTGAGCAGACTGCCCTGAGAGCTTCACATTTACTCAAGAACAAATTCAATGTTAGAGTCTAATATTGATTTATCTATAAAAGGAAAGGCAGGCCCGAGGTTGGATTACCTTCATCATATTACTACAGTAAGAGTTGCACATGGGATCTCTAATGGTGTCTTACTAACACACGCTGCAGGGAAGGTCAGAGATGAGAGCTAGGATAAGCAAGAGAAACACACACTAATGTCTTTAGCTTACAGACTAGTGTTTCATCCAGCCTGCTCCGAGCACAAAGTTAGAAATGGTCAATTCAATCAAAGGGTGGATGATTACAGTATCCGAAATTTCTATATTATAGAGGCTTCATAGAGAGCAATACCATATCTGTTATCTATTATATTCTAACACAAGCCTTTATACAGTATCTCAGCTCTGTATCGCATGTAAAGCGTTCTGAAACAACAGTAGTAGGTGTACTATACAAAGAATATTGAGCATGTAAACTATAAGACTAATAAATGTTAAAACAAATACTTTTTCATGTTCATGACACTCTGGATTTTGAGATTGGAAATTATTCTATCCAAGCATGAACTACGAACTACTACTGTGTGCATGTGTGTGTGAAAGAGAGAGAGACAGAAAAGAGAAAGAGCAAGAAGAGAAAATTAGAGGTAATTCAAATGCAGAGAAAACCCATAAAGATGATCGACTGAATATTATTTCATGAGGTCAAATTAGATTAATTAATCTAGAACTTGCTGCAGACCTGATAAAACAGGAGGAACATTAGTATGTACTCAAGCAAGCTGGCTTGGAGAAAAGAAAAGATAAGAAGAAAAAAGGAAAAGGAAAGGAAAGGAAAGGCGACAGAAAAGAACATGAAAAGAAAGAAAAACAATGGGCATTATCAAAAGGAATGCTGATGTGTGAGTTGCCATAGTGACTGGAGAAGGTGTGCCAGTCATGGCCATAATCAGAGCCATCGCTAAGTGTAGCTGTCATCAGAACAGCGCCAAAGAGAAAGAACCACCGGCACAGACATCTCTCTGACTGCTAAAGAGGATGGATGGGAAACGTACTGCCTCTAAATACAGCTGCAAACATTCAATCTTCGCCAGCCATGAGAAAATATGCTTTTTGGTGCCAAGGACTATCACCTTAATGTGCTGAGAGAGAAAATGTTTATTTGTTGATTTATTTATTGAAAGATTTACATTGTCAAACTGAATCTGACTCCAAACTGGAGGCGTACTGAAGATTTTGCCATGTCTAGCATCAGGAAGGTGAGATGTCAGTATCGGATGTGAATGGAACCCGGGGGTGTTGAGGCTGAGTTTGTAGGATCAGATTTATATGATGGGAATCATTCAATATCAGCCTAAAAGGGATTACAGCACAGCTGACTGCTCATTTCCTTCACACTGCCTGTATAAGTACCTATAGTCCTGAATTGTAACTGCTGAGCAGTATGTGCTGAGTGCATGCATGTATATTCAATCATTTTCTGTTAGTTCGGATTGGAACATTGTATTGGAGTTTTTTGCAGATCATCTAGGATTTGGCTTTATTAAAGGAATATTCTGGCTTCAACACAAGTTAAGTTCACTTGACAGTAACCAAAATAGTTCAAAAATCAAGTTTGAGGCACTTACGGTGAAAAAAATGGGGCCATTTTTTTGAAGTTTTAAAGGCAGAAATGTAAAGCAACACTCAACAGTCATATTTAAAGTTGTTTTAGGGTTTTGTTCTAAAAAGTCTGTTGTAATAGTTGTAAAAATTAATAGAACATCACACAGAAAAAGTCACACAGTACAGTCATGATATGCATATTGTTTACATCAGTGGCTATATGATTAAAATAATATCTACATTTATTTGAATGTTAACATGTTTACAACAAATGCAAATTAATGTTTGTGCTCTCTAACATTATGCCTGACTGAGCTTAACCTGAATCAAACCTAGAATATCGTTTTAGGATCTAAATCCAAAATGAGTGTGAACAGTACAGTACTTCATTTTCCAGAATTTTCACTGGTACATGATCTTTCGTGATTCAAGTTAAGAAACAAATGCTTAAACTATTGTACTTGTACCATTTTTTATTGTGGTTTCATCTGGAAAACAAAATCATTGTATAATATGCATGTCGCTTTAAATCTAAATTTAAATGATTATGTGGATAACAAACAGCTATCAAGATATTGCTTTTCTTAATGTCAATTCAGAAGCTGCGGTTCCATTGTTTACCTTCGTAAACTGCCAAATGCTTTTCTTTAGCAACACATTCCACTGTGGCATCTTATTTAGACTTTGCATTTCATAGCCATCCAATTGCAGCATCCAAAGAAGCCTGCAATTCCACACTTGATTCGTAAATTCAATACTTAATTAAATGAGCCAGATAAAATCATAAATACATTAGGAAAATAAATCACATCAATTTAAGTTAGCATTTCAAGGTCTGGTGTTTTTTTATTCTCTTCTGTTCCCAAAAAACCTATTTAATTGTAAATGTAGCTTACTGTTTTCAAGGTTGTGGGTAATATGTCTTCAAATCCCCCCTGCATACTCTATAGCGTCCATCCAAAATTTGTCTCGCCATTATCTCTCAATGCTGTTAATGCTCTGATGGCAAACCTGGGCTCACTTAAACCCAGACTCACCTGAGGAAGCTTTATTTATGCTGGGAAAAAGCTATGGGATATGAAACTATGAATGCTCTGTTAGAGAATAAGAGCTCCTTTGGATAACTCATTTTTTAGGAAACCAGTTGCCTCGCTCCATTTCAACCAATAGTTAGGAATACTATGAACTTATTGTACTTACTTAGCACATCACTGAATTGATTAAAACCACTAAAATGAAAAACCTTCCATTAGTCTGATTCATCTCTTCATATAACTGTTTTCTATTAAGTGCAATGAACTTTCAGTAACATTTAAGTGAAATGAACTTGTTTCATTTAGTACATTTAGTACAGTGATCAGAGCATACATGAATGGGAGCTTCAAAGAACTGGATGAACATATTTATTCACATATACTCAGTGATTCACCACACAAAGTGGGTTGCAGATCTGAAGAACAATGCTAAATGAAAATAATTAAAGAACCACTAACCACATAATCGTGCAGTTAGGATTGAAGTGCCAATGAAATTCACAGACCGCATTGACAGCCTGATTAGAATCACAAAATAAACAGACTTATTAACATTTAAAAGGGAGGAGAAAATGCTTCCTGTTTCTTTAGTGCTTCTCAAATATGCATAGATGGTTTACTAAGGAAATAGAGAATGGAAAGTACTTTTGCATGTAGCACCAGCCATTAAGAATAAACGCTACTGCATCACAAAGGGCCACATTCCAAGTAAATGGAAAAATAGAAAACATAATTTCTAGAGATTTGGTACATCGACCCTCTCATGAAAAGAAACATCTTCCAGCTCGCTCAAATCCGAGAGGGTGGAAGAGATACACGCTTCTGTTGTTCCAAGAGTTCTCCAGAGTTTGGGTCAAGGTGATCCATTGGTCAATGGAGCTGAAGAGCAGCGTGAAGCAGGACCATGAGGTGTGTTTGAGAAGAGCGACTTCACCTTTGAGAGGGACGAACAAAAGCGGAGAGCGAGGGGGGCCGCGGTGATGGACTTTAGCTTGATTAAATGGTCAGTGAGTCGGAAAACAACCCTGATGTGATCTGTGACCTCAGGCCAAAATCTTTTTACGGAAAAGATTAAATGAAAACACCTTCAAAAGGAGCCACGGGGACAAAGTCAAGTTAGCTTCTCTGAAGAGGGAAAACAGAAAAAGAGTGATGTTCTAGAACTCGCATTAACATTGTGCACATACTGACTGTAAGCCGCGCTGTGGACCATCTCTTTTCTATACCAAACAACAGGTTCTCTGGCCAATGGACTGTATGATTCACAACACATTTTTAACCTTGCTATATGTTTTTTTGGGTCCTTATTGTGCAACATTATGCACAGGAGCAAGCAAAAAGTCAAAGATACATACACATGTAGATTACAATCTGCTCTCGGACTATCACTGAGGACATCTCATCAAGGTTGCTGTCAGACAGAAAATATAAGCAGTGTATTTCCCACAGACAAAAGAGAGAACGGAGTGAATTTATCATCAGAGGAATTTTCAGGCAGCTGCAGCAATTCATTTACTAATGCAAGAGTAGCAACAATCTCATTTAGTAAATCAGATTCATGAAGCCACATACTGAAAACTCATTCATATCTGCTCTGATATGAATACAGCAAAGAACCTCTCCGACAGATTTTGCAAGACGGAAGACTTTAAATATATTTATTGGCCCTATGAAATCAAAATATGGTTAAGAATAACCTTTAAAAGCTTAACACATTTTTCAGGTTATGAGGCTAAAGGCTAATATGTTCTGCATGAATATTCTAAGAGGCTATAAGTGTTAATTCACTTAGGTAGTTGACAAATAAAATTGGATTGTGTCCTATGGCGTGACATAGCAAAAATGTAAAAATAAAAATAATAATAATAATAAATAAAAAATGGTATATTCATTCTTAGAATTATAAACAGCATGAAAGAAATGTATCTTTAATGTTAGAGGTTAATTGTTTTTATGTTTTTGCTGTCAAACCATAGGACACATGGATATGTCAACTACCCAAATATTTATTAATGACTTACTATATAAAACAGAAATTGTCAATTCAACCTTATTTTTTTTCTTCTGTTGGCCCGAAATGACCTACTCTCTGCATGCTGTATTTTGTAGTGAGAGACAATTGCAAAAACAAGTCACTTCTGTGCTAGTGTGACTTAGTAGGAAGAAGTATTCTTGATCTGTAAATAGCACATAACACCTATTTCAGACACATGCAAAAATGTGCTTTGTTCTGTGGGACTCTTACTTTTGCAATTCAACACCATTTTAATCAGTGACAATCCAATCACAGTCATTCTTATAGCAATCAGAGAGAGAATGCACAGAAGCGTGAGACAGAGAGAGAGAGAATGGTAGGGCTACAGACTTTCATATCTTCCAAGCGGCAGGAACTCAAATCATGTCTCTATGAAGTCTTGATTAAAACGACTTTACAGAGTCAACTGCCCTGTGCGCACAAAACACATAATTTAGTGTTACAATTTAAGTGAAGAACATCTTGCAGAGATGTCAAAGCTTTGTCAAGGGATTATAGCGAAAAGTGTTGACTCTCAGAATAAAGTATTCTTATCAGTCACATTCAAACCAGAGCAAACTTAAGTTGAGTTCTGAATATATGAGTGCAGACTTGAAGAATACAGACAAATAATGAAATAAATAAGTTTCATATAGATGGGTGGACTCACACATGGGGTGTTTGCATGTCTCTCAGTCTCTCTCTGGACCAAAAATCTGTCGCAATTTTCAAACCAGTCCAATTCATCAAAGTGACATATTTTGTGATTCATCTTCCAGAAAAACATGAGATTCTAAAAATAACAAATAAATTAAAATGAAAAAGAAATATGAATTTAAATTTTTGGAATAATTGTAACTTTTATTTTTGGAATTGTATGGTTTAGTAAGGGCATTTTAAGGCGTTATAAAAAAAAAAAACCTTATAATGTCTCATAACATTGCATGATTATTCATAAAAACTATTACAATACATTATAATATTTACATATAACACACTATGAACAACATATTAAATCTAAATTATATATAAAAAAATGTTCAAAGCAAATGTGTCATATTATACATTCATCTGATCTGATATCTGATCTTATGGCTGTTTGAACAAAAATTGTTTATTGTTATTATTATTATTATTATTATTATTACTTATAAGTGGCATTTGTCTGCTTTAAATAAAGTAACATAAGTAAAATAGCGAGATATAAGTATTGTAACTTAAGTAATATTATAACACATTAAAAATGTTCTTATGAATACTCATGAGATTATACAACATATTACAAAGTTATTTATAATCCATTATGCATTTATTATAATGCCTTAAGAATACCCTTATAATGTATTATAAATACTGACTTCATAAAAATGTTAGCCTTGATTATTTTATGGTAAGTAGCATAAACCAACCCTTAAATAACTATTCAATAACTATAAAGCACTATATAAACTATATTACAGTTATTTCAATATTATAACTATATTATGGTGATATTTTAGTGTCCTAAAGCAATCCTTAAAATAAACAACTTAGGTGTTTCAAACCAAAAAAAAAATTATAATTTCAGAGGTTTACATTTTGATGAAAGTTACAAAGACAAAGCCATTTTTTCTTTAAGTATAATGTTAACTGATGAATTATGCAACAGGAATGCTCAAGAAAATAAACAGCTTATAGCCAACAATATAAAATGAGACACTTCTGGGCCAAAAGGAAAACAAACAGCCCACACAAGCTACGGCCACCTCATCCTCACCTTTCTAAACGGCCACACCATGGGAAATCGTCCTGCTACACAGGCCGAGATAAAAGCACAATTATTCCAATGTTACACCACCTTGCTCTTCCTCTCAAAGTCTGCTTCCTTTCCTAGTGTGAGGAGGAGAAAGGTGACTTTCATAGAACAGCGGAGAAGCTGACTCAGACAGTCCTGAGCCCCAGCAGGCCACAGGGCGGCTTTTCTCTCTACCCCAGTCTGAGCTCACCGTGTCTGGGTATTTTTATAAGACGGCTGCCTGTGGTCCGTGAATGGGCTGTAGCCAGATATCATTAGGTGTGTGAGTCAGGGCAGACTGATCTACTCCTGCTGTATTGAGCTGGATAAATATAATCCATCTCTTCTATCCATTAGTTATTTATACCAGAGACCTTAATGCATTCTTTTTTTGGAGCACATTTAGCTTGCAGTGCCAGATCTGTATCTGCAGTGGTGTGTCCGGCCGGGTTCAAAAACCACCCGCCCCTGCAGGCGAGATGTACATCTACTAGTTATCAGATACGACAGCTGGTTTATTGGTCGCAAAGCTTTCATTGGCCAAATGAGGCGATCAGTAGCGTTAAGGAAAATGAGACTGCGGCAGTTATGCACAGAAGCCGTATCTTTTGGGATGGAGGTGTTTTGATGGAATGTGCCGTGAAGGTGAAAAGTTTTACCTCTGAAAAAAGAAAGGAGGTGATGCTTGGCGTTATTTGGAGAAGGAGAGAGACAGCGTGTTTCAAGGTCTCAGCTGACTCTTTCCCAGCAATAGGCCCGAATCTAAAACTGTGCCCCACAGTTCCACCACGAAAAAATAATAGTTCTAAGTTATGAGATCAACTGCATCTCAATCTGGCAAGAAGTCTGAGTAATGACTTTGGAAAATTCTGCATTCTTAAATATATTAAAATATAAAACAGTTATTATGATATAGTTAAAATGTTACTGTTATGACTGTTTTTTTAAAAATGAATTCCATAGACCTTCAAAAAATATAAAAAAATCTTCACTATGACATGAACAATTCCATTCACTATGACTTCATCCAAGAGTTACTTCATGATCATTTAACCATTTCATTTGAGTAAATCTATCCTTCATATCATATTATTAGGAATAATCATACAATACAACTGTAAAGGTTACTATTTTGTTTAGTAGAATGTATATGTTTTATGCCCTAAAGATGTAAATGCACAACACTTTCTGAGGAAAAAAGCTATTGCCAGAAAAATAACAAAATGTTTATCTAGGGAAACACTCAGTTAACAGTCAGTTATGTTTTCACAATAGGACAAAACATTTGATATGTGGAAAGGCCAGTGTCTATGATATAATTTGAAATATTCCAATATCAATAATACTGATAAAAAAATTAAATAAAAACCCATAACTATGATTGTTAATAAACTTTAGATACTTAGCAATCCCAGATAATGAAAGTGCTTTTTGTCACTTGTAATTGTCTTTTCTTCCTTTATTACATTATATTTGATTGTTTTGAAGCTATATTTAGGCCTTTGAATTCATAACAATAATTAATTATATATTAATAAAATAATAATATAACATTTAACATCATTATTTGAAAAAGTAAAAATATATTATAAAAAGTATATAATCAAATAAAAATGCTAAAAAATAAATTTGATATAATTGTGATGCACTGTGATGTCAAACTGAATCGTATCGTTGACATGATAAACGTAATCGTAACTGTCATAAGTGGGTTTATGAGAGAGTGGTGCTCCAGTGGAAGAAGTGGAATGTAGGCATAGCGTAAGCTCCAGTGAAAACTGATAAGGAGAGCAAAAATAATACTGGTCATGAATTAGAAGAACAAAATGAGGATTTGTTAGGAAAAATGTCAAAGGATTTCGATATAAGCCAAGGAGAGACTGCTTTTCCTTTGCTGTAAACAAAACTTGTTTCTCTGGAAGCTAGCATATTCTCACCAAAGCTTACGCTACACCTACGTCATCCGCTGGAAATCCACTCCCGCAGGAACACACGGATGACAGCGAAAGCTGGAGATTGAGGTTTAAAAAGTTGTAGATATGGATGTTTTTTTTAAATACAGAAATGCATAACTTCACCTAAGAAGGCTGTTATCATCAGCCACGTGGAGCACTTTTTATGATGGATCAACAATTTTTTGAGCTTCAAAATCTCAACCCCCCCAATCACTCATAAAGCTTAGAAGAAAGAACATTTTTAATATATAACTCCTACTTGCATTTCTGTGAAAGGGGCAGTCATGGCTGATGCTTAGACAGTCTGAATTGTAACCCAAAGGTCGCGGGTTCAAGTCTAGCAAGAATTATCGGGGCCCTTGAGCAAGGCACCAAACCCTCAACTGCTCCCCAGGTGCTGCAGCAATATTGCTGCCCACTGCTCTATTTATGTATAAATCATATAGCAGCATAGCCAGTTATGCCATCACTCAATTCCCAAGTCATCAAACACGCAGGTTGGGTTTTGGCAGAGCACGAGTTCCATTTTTGTGGAAAAGGGGTTCGAGAGGCCTCAGGACATTCAAGTGGACTAGTTTTGTATTTCTGGATGTTTTCGAGACTTTCAGATAAGTATGATGCCCTGCTTGGAGTCACCTAGTGTCATCATCTGTCAGTGCAGAGGAGTGTGTGCATTTTTGAAGGGTCACTCTCTTTCCTCATTCCATCTCTCTCTCTCGAGCTCTCGCTCTCACTGGATTTGACAGGTAAAGGAAACGAGGCACCAGAGCATGACAGCTAACAATGACCCTCTTCTCCCATTACACACACACATACACACCCATTCAACCTTTGGTGGTCAAACCCTCTTTCTTCATCTAGAGCAAACACTTAAGGCCAGTTTAATAGGTCTACAGGCAGCCTTCTGCCCAATCGCAGCTCACAGGCTCATAAGAATGTGGGTAGGGAGATGTGTACTTCCAGCGCTTGATTAAATGTGTGTGTGTGTGTGTGTGTGTGTTTCAGCACCTGCTGTCAGGAGTGGATGTGATGCTGACAGGTCAGTAATGTAGGATTAGGCTGGAGGGATTTCTGCTTGCTGCTGCTCTGTGGAGATGTCCTTGGAAAGGACGCAGTCCACTGCGGAGTGACTTCGCTACTTCTACTTCCACAATGCGTTTAATAGAGCGAATAGTACGGAGGCAGGATGTTTGCGTCGCATCTCCGACTCGGGATTCTTTACCTGTGCTATTATCTAAAAGGCCTCTTTCAGCGGCAGTCAAAGAAACACTTCCCCTAACAAACGTGTTGTACGTCCTTAAGTCGCAAATGAAAGGAAAAAGAGAGGGAGAGTGTGGGCGAAAGAGAAGAGAAACGGCTCGTTTTATTTTTTATGCGTCTCCGTTGATGCAAAGACTCGCCGGGACACAAAGGAAGCCATTACTGCTTACCATTTGTTGAATTCTCTGGTGCCAGAAAACTGACAGGTCCATTTCTCTCGCCGTTCAGAAAGAAAGCGCGAGAGACAGGCATCGCATAGGACACCTAATTACCTCACATTGTGAGGGACAATACAGCCGGCGATAAGCCACCCTACTTAGGAGAGGGCCGTGTGTGAGCGTATGTGCGTGGGAGGACACGTGTGCGCCGGACAGACGTGAACTGCATGATCTCTGCATCCGTCTCGGTCCGAACAGCAGACAGCGATGAAAGTCGCTCAAATGACTAATGTCTTCAGTGGTGAAAAATTAATGATTTTTCTAGCCAGGGTTAATGGACATGTCAAACACAGAAAATGAGTTGTTTGAAAGTAAATTACTGTAATCTATATTTAGGCAACTCGGTTAGCCTCATCAAGAGAGCTTCAACAACACCAGCGAGACTCTGCTAACCCGACGCTCTCTCCCTCTCGCAAACACGCTGAGCTTCTTCTACCTTCTGACTCCCGAAGAGACACCGATAGCGAACTGCGAAGGAGATTCGTACATCCAGACATCGTCCAGCCGTTGGAGAAGAGGATCAGGTGATTTTTCGTAAGAACACACTGAACAATTCATGAGAGCAGTGCAGAATGGGACGGTTCACGCCCGTCCTGAGGAGGAGTACTCGGACAACAAAAGCTTGATAAATGTGTTTTGCGGTGGCTTTGTTTATGTCCTGAAGTCTTGAAATATGAGGTTACAAAACACATTCTGGAAGAAAAAAAGCTTAGAGAAGGGGGATGAAGATGCAAAAAGCAGCTATCAGAGATTCCATAGGGGGAGCTATTGATGTGCACAAATGCCATTGCAGCACTAAAAGCCTTTGTGTGTGTGTGTGTATGTGTGTGTGTGTGTGTGTGTGGGACCTATCCCAGTTCAGACATCGGACTGGAGAGAAGGCAGGTTTCTGTGAAGAATGATTCAGACTATTTTAAGCAAACACAAAAAGCTACTCTGTGCTAATAAGATCTGTTATCCCAAAATGGGCTCACCCAACACATTGAAAATAACAATGAACAACACAATTTGCCATCTGTCTCTTAAATTGATATTTAAATAGCAATGGATTTTCAATATTATGTCAAGCACTATAAAATAGCTAGTAAAGCTATTTTTGTTTATTTTGTTTGTTTTACTGCTACAGACCAGTATGACTGCACAATTAATCAGCTACTGTCAATGAAAGAAAAGCTTAAAGGGCTCCCTGTGGTTTTCTGCCATTAATAAAAGTTTCCAAGTATAATGTTTGAAAAAAATAAGTCGTAAATATTTGTATTGTAATTTTCAAATTGTACTGCAAAAAAGACAAAAAAACAAAAGAACAACACACATATATACATATTTATGCTTATTATTAGCACATTTTTATTGTACTAAGAAGTATTTCAAAAACAATTAATATTTCATAATTTTTATTTGAAATAACAGATAACTCCAGTTTTATGAATTTTCATAAATCACACGTTGTGTTATGTTTTATATTTTTATAATGTTAGTTAGCTGTATTTTTAATCAATACAATTTTACAGCAGTTTGACTGATATTAATTGGAATGCAGGATGAAAAAAACATGGTTTTTAAACATTTGTAAAAATTAGTTTTTGCATATGAGCTCTTTATTTTTGTATAGTAAAAACAACAAGAATACATTATTATTGTTATTATTATTGAATACTTGATTATTTAAAATGATTTCTTCCTGCTAATATTTAATGTTAATGTTACTGTTTTGTTCATTATTTTTAAACAATTTTTAAACCAACTATAACTATTATTATTTGTATTAATATAGATAAAGATATTAAGATAAATATATCACAAATCTATATTTTATTATTGCTGAAATTGTGCCCTGCAAACAAAAACACTCTCTTTTTTTATCGCTAAAATAAATAAGCAATTCTACAGAACAGGTACATATTTTAAAACAAATATAAAAAATATTAAATAATCAAATCTCATTTCAGATCGAATGCATCAACGGTAACTAAGGAAAATGTAAAAGTCCACATGGCACAAACTCCAAATCCCTTTTTTTGTCTGCAATGTTTACATTTCTACAGAAATCATGTTTCTCCCAATCCTCTCTCACTTTGTCTCATTTTCTTCCACATTCACATGCCCTGTTCTTATCTCTCTATCCATACCGCATAAGGGCGAAACCCCCGAGCCTGCCCACCACATACGACCAGGCACAGAGATAACAGGTGTGTGTTTGTGAGTGGGGCGCCTCTGTGACTGACAGACTGCAAACACAAAGATATGTACCTTGGGCAGGCGTTTGCTGCGGGCTCAGATTGTGTACTATTAGCTGGTGTGGTAAGTGAGTTTGACGGCAGCGAGATTGGAACAGGGAGGGCTGTGCCAGAGATTCAGAGGGCCAACAGCAGCCAACACAATACACACACAGCACACTGAGGGCCCCATGGCACAGAGGGCAAGAGCAAAGCAATATGCCAGCATGTGTGAACCAGTGCAGGCGAGAGAGACGAAAAAACAGACTAGAAGAAATGGCACAAGATAAACAGAGGTGAGCTAGCATGAGACTGGAACCAACAACAACAAAAAAAAAAAAAAAAACATGAAAAGAAAAAAAAAAAAAGAGGAAATGAAGAGGTGGCATGAGACCAGATCAGATGTAAAAAGACAAGATCAGAGGCCTTATGTATAAACAATAAACACTTCATATGCAATAAATATGTATTCACGTCAGATATTTTAAACACTACATTTTTTTTGACAATTTAAATATCTGTAAATGATGAATTTATATGCACGACCATTTAAATGATTGGGTTTAGTAAGATATTTTTGTAACACTTTACAATAAGGTTCATTTGTGGTTAACAACATTAGCAAACATAAACTAAGAATGAACAATATGCGGAAGAAAGAAGAAGAAGAAGAAGAAAAGCATTCACCAGCATTTATTCATCTTAGTTAATGTTAATTTCAGCAATTACTAATGCATTGTTACAATCAGATGTTGTGTAAACAGTCAACAACTGTATTTTCATTAACTAACATTAACAAAGACTAATAAATAGTGTAATAAATACATTGATCATTGTTTGTTCACGTTAGTTAATAAGTTAACTAATGTTAACAAACTACACCTTATTGTAAAGTGTTATCGATTTCTTTTATTATGAAAAAGGTATTTTATGCTGACTAAATTTATTTGATAAAAAACAGTAATAGAGTAAAAATATTAATATTGTAAAATATTATTACAATTTTTATTACAATTCAAAATAACTAATTAAAAAACCTAAATAAATTACATTCCAGCTATGGCAAAGCAATGTTCAGCATCATTACTCCAGTCTTCGGCATAACATGAAGTTTCAAAACTTTAAAAGAATGAATTGCTTTGGTTTTTTTGTAACAATGTAAATGCATTTATTGTCACTTTTGCTCATATTGACCCAAACTTTTAACACTACATGACAGAGAGGGTCTTACATAAGCAAAACAGTGAGCACTGCACTACACATCATTTTGCACACAATGTTGTCGTACTTATTTTGATCAAAGAGACCTGACTGAGCATATGTCTGATATGATTTGAACATACTGTAGATACACTTAAATATCATACATGCTAACTGGGACAATGATAAAATGTTATATAGTTTGTCAAAATGTAGTTTTATTGAATTAAACCTAAAAATAATTTATATAATAATAATATATATATATATATATATATATATATATATATATATATATATATATATATATATATATATAGACGTTAGTGCTGAGGCAATGATTAATTGCAAATAATTAACTTTTAATGAGTTAACAGCAGCAAAATCATAAATAAATTCAAATAAATACATAAATTAACAAAATAACAGATAAATAAGTGCCAGTGAGGTAACACACTTACAGTATAATCAAAAATATCAATTTATAAGTACTACTTGTTTAGTTTAGTTCCTTTATTACTGTATCATTACTGTTAAACATAGCAGTATCACATGATTGGATGGCGATATGCAAATGACAATTATTTGAATATCAAGTTATACATTAAATAAAAAAAAAACTCTAAGGTAAATATGAGCTATACTTTTAGGATTTATCGGACGAGATGAGAAAAAAGTGAATGCTATGGTCCTCAACATGCTAGGCTTCTCAGCAAAAATGTGAGAGGTCGACTAGTGCCAGGACTCCACAGCAGCCACTGCTCTGCTCTTTTTCAAAACATATAGCGTTAATACACCGCAACTGCCTTTTAAAACACTGACAAACCTAAAAGCAAATCTCTTCATGCTCTAAGAACTACATCTGCTTGTTAGTTGTGTCCAGTTGAAGATCAGGAGATGTGAATGTGGTGAAGCTGTGAGAGAGACAGCTCAGGGAAAGGGGTCTGTGCCCGCCTGTCTGCCTGGCATCCACAGTCCCAGCAGCGCCTGGCCTCTTTGCCTGAATTCCTGCTCCGGTCCCCAAGCTGCCACTAACTATCACTCGGCCTACCCTGGCACACTTAACATGCAGACCATGCTAAAACACTGTGGCGAGACAGACACACACATAAACTCCCGCGCACACATACACAATCTGAATATAAGACTACATGACAGAGAGGGTCTTACATAAGCAAAACAGTGAGCACTGCACTATTTTGATCTCTAGAACACATCATTTTGCACACAATGTTGTCGTACTCTTTTTGATCAAAGAGAGCTGACTGATCACATGTCTGATATGATTCGAACATACTGTAGATACACTTAAATATCTTACATGCTAACTGGACCAATGATAAAATGCTATATAATTTGTCTAAATGTTTTTTTATTGAATTTAACCTAAAAATTATTTTCTAAATGTTTATATTTAGTGCTGGGCAATGATTAATTGCAATTAATTTGTAAACACAAATTAGTGACAAAATCTGAAGAAATTGCTGATCATCCTCCATAATTTTCACAGGGTTTCTGCAGACATGAACAAGTTAAATTAAAATTAGTTATGTGTTCTTTTACGCTCATTTCTTCTGAAGTCTCTCACAAATTCAGTCTGTCCAATTCAGACCAAAGATCTTTTTAGCGGTAATGTGACCAAAAATATACAAATTTAAGACATTTTAAGACTTCAAAAAATTTAAGCTCTTGTTAATAAAGTCTTGTTCTTGTTTCTTCAGAGTTAAGTTTTGTTTTTTTGTTTTAACCGTGGAGTCAGTCGAGTCATCTTCTATCCACTGATGAAAACTATCCTTTAAGTCCTTAATTTTAACTCAGGGTTAAGTGTTTAATAACAATAATATAATAATATAATATAGTATAAATATATTATTTTATATAACAATATTTTATTTTATAATAATTGTAATTACTACTGCCTATTTACCTGTTAACAGGTGTGAACTGAATCAATGTGACATACGCTAGGCCACAGCTCCTGCATAAATACATCTGACACCAAAGACAAAGAGCTACAAGATGCACTGCAGTTTTCAGATTCATAAAGAAAGATAATAAATTACTATCTCCATGGTGAATAAGCTGACGGCTACATTTCCATTTCCGTTTCTTTTGTTTGTCTGCATGCCTCGTTGTCATAGCGTGCAAGAGAGGTGACCGGCGTGCTAATGAGTCCTAAGTGGCACTGTTTGTGTTTACACCTGTTTATGTGCAGGCTGTTATCAAGCTTTACATGGAGTAAACATACACACACACACAAACACAGTGGATGTGTGTTAGCTGCTCCTCTATGAGCCAACATCACTTCTGTTCGCTTTCTGCCTGCTGTTTCTGTGTATTTCTGCCCTGCATCTGTCTGCTAACAGCCATCCACATATAAAGAGAGACCCCTAACCGCCCATCTGTCACTTCCTTTCTCCTTCTCTCTCCCTCTCTCTTCTGATTCAATCTCTTGCTCTCTGAGTAGAGCTGGGTGCTATGATACTGTAGATACAGTAGTAAAAATGCAGCAGATAGTATATTTAAAACATACTTTCTGCGACAGAGTAACTTTTTTGATCCTCTTCATAATCACTGATGGAATACCTCACAGCTCTAATACCACAGTTTTTACTACTTTAATACTTTTTTGCTTAGAATACTTTACTTGCTGACTTAAGTTCTCTTAACTTAATTTCTTAAAAATCTCCATGGAAAGTGGTCACTTGCTAGGTCTCCATGCAACAATTTTTTATGTGAATTTTGTGCTTAAGAAAACCTTAATGGAAATGCTTGGTATACTTGATTGAGGCCGCGGTGGATTTTTCATCCACGAATTAAAATGTGTATTAAGGTTTTCTCTTTTTTAGCCAAAATCATGACGCATTATGACAATTTTTTCAGGCAATATGCCACTCCGTGACACACAGTTAAGGCATGTTGCCTCAAGATAATATGCATAACGTGCATAACATAACAAAGGGAAATTAGCAATATTGTGCATTCTCTCTTGCCAAATATTCAGAAATAATGTTAAACAATTGGATGGAAAACCAGCAAATCATTTGTTGTGAATACTGGAATACTGCACAAATTAAATATGCAAGTAAAAGAAGATTACAACTATATATATATATATATATATATATATATATATATATATATATATATATATATATATATATATATATATATATATATATATTGTAACAATGTGTACTGTGGTGTATAAAACTCTATACCATTGGAAATAAACCTAATGCTCTATGATAATGGTCCTTTTCTTGTGTTATTTGTGCATTTTTTTTTACATCTACCCATGTAATTATTGCAGCATCAATTATATATAATGCTATATAATGGTCACACTGTCAAACTCAACTATGCAGCATCAAATATAAGACCTAAGAATAAAGAGAGAGAGAGAGAGAGAGCAATGCAGTGTTTGGATGGAGGTGGGTGGGGGCAGGCTGCTGTATCAGCAGAATATGAGAAGCCCTCTCTTTCCCTCTATTCACCTCTCTCTCTCTCTCTTTCTCAACCCCCTCCATTCCTCCCGCTCTCTGCTGGTGTCTGGGGAACTCAAGGGCAAGCACTCAGCTGTCACCTCCCCCCGCCTCTCTCACTGTCCCAGCCCTTCTGCACACTTACCTAACAGAGAACAGTCACCTTACCGTACCACACACGGGACACTCTCCCATGAAACCTCACGCTGGAACATACAACATACGGACATTAATATACCACCGGAGCAGTGTGACCAGTCGAAGCCTCGCCATGTGGGGTATAAAAAAATGGTGTCACATACAACGTGAACCAAAGTCACCTATAGGACATATGGAACATAGTCACTTATGGTATATATAGAATATCAGTAACCTTACCAACACCTTTACCTGTAGAACATATGAAAAGCAAAGGATGCAGTCACCTTGGAGAACAGCTAACACGGTCACCTCAGTTATCATACAATACTATGAAAGCAAAGTTACCGCACGTCACACCCAGTGCCAGCAGTGTCCTGCAGGGTGACACTCTATGCTTCATATAAAAGTCTTTGAAGCAATTAATATATGATTATTTAAAAATTATTAGATGTGGCTTTTATTAGCTCGTTTGAATTTACATGGTATATTTGTACTTTAAAAATTTATTGGCACTTTTAAGTAAACAGAAAACAAAATAGTAAAAATATAATTATAATTAATTTAAATAAATATAAATCAGTGATAATAGTCATATTATATTTGATAATAGTTCATATATGCGTATGTGTGTGTGTGTGTGTGTGTGTGTGTGTGTGTGTGTGTGTGTCTGTCCTATATGTCCTACAGGTAACTTTGGTTTAAGGGATATATACAGAATTTAACATTTTTATTTAAAATAATACAAAAAAAGGTTTTATTACTTTTATTTGAATTCGCTGTTGCATAATTACTGTAATAATTTTAGTTTAGTCATTTTTAAGTACAAGTATTTAATGTAGTCTCTACATTTCTGTGTACTTAAATCTGCATGTTTACAAAATAATAATATGAAATAATAATATAATGCTGTTTAAAACCATTTTTTATTGATTATGGCATGTCAAAAAAAATTCTTCATTCACAAAAGAATTTCATGCCAACTAGACCACATTCATAATGGATGGATGCATGGATATAGATGGATAGATAGATAGATAGATAGATAGATAGATAGATAGATAGATAGATAGATAGATAGATAGATAGATAGATAGATAGATAGATAGATAGATAGATAGAAGGATTCACTAATCAAGTAAGAAAATTTGTGACACTGATGAAAAGTTAGATTTCTATACTAAACCTGATCTTCGAGTTTTTATGAAAAAAAAATGTTGCAATAAAAAAAAGAGAAAAAAAACCAAAAACGAATGTTAAATTACAAACATGCAAGCAGAAGCATGTTCACAAGTGGGCTGTATATTTATCTTTATGTCAAAGCTAAAGGTCACAGCCATGTTATTTGTCAACTTCCCGGTTATCTATACAGCTCGCTTCTGCCTGAGCACACAGACGAATGTATTAAGCAGATGCCAAACACTTCTCACTCCACACTTCAACACACTTCACACCTCTTCAACTTTGCATAGCTACTAAACTCCTTATACAGCACTCACCTCATTTTCAAATCTGCAGCTCTCTAGGCGATCACCTTTTTTTTTCAAACCGTTTACACATGCAACAACGTTACCAAAACTGTCTCCCAGCATCCGATCTGGTACCAACAAAAGCATCTCCAGCAACATGTTCAGTACAAAACGATCACATTGCGCGAGCTCCCCCCAAAATCAGATATACCACCATACGAAACAATCCTAAGCAGTCTCCTAGCAACATCATAATCAAAACAGCCTCCTATCAACCAGCCCAACACCGCTACCGAATGCCACTGTCAATGTTACTAAGATCACCATCACCATCTTCCAACTACAGTCTCAATCCCGCGGCTGCTAACAGTCGGCTTCTGCTAGCTCACACACCACAGTCAGACGATCTCCTAGCTCTCCCTCCCACAGATCAGAGCACTATCGCAACAGCGCTCCCAAGGGAACATAGGCAGGGCGGAAACAAATATGTTCCCTGACTTCGGACTTTCTGACACAATACGCCACTGCTAGAGTTTGGCAGCAGCGACACGGGAGCTCACTGAGTGTGTGAAAACGTGCGTGTGATTGTTCCTGCAATATGCTGCGCTGCTCGGAGACTGTAGACACTGACAGCGCTTTTATCTCTACGTGTTTATTAGTTCTCGGTGCGACAGGCTCTGTGCCTTTTGCCTAAATGAAAAAGGATTCACTTTGAATTTTAAGCACTGCAATCATTTCTAATGCTACGAGCATCAAGACTACAATACTACCAGCCTTTAGATATGTGCCCACGGAGATTTATTTTTGTTATTAAAAGTAACATCAAATTACATGAACTGCAACGAACAAAATGGCACTTGTATTGTAATTCAGAGTTGATATACAATAAAGACTCGTTTCAAAACCTATTAAATAAACAGTTCAGTTTTTGCTAGAAAACAATCTTGCTGAAATTAATTGCAGCATACACACACACACGCACACACAGTTCGCCTGTAATCATCTTTCTCAGCGGGAGGCCTGTAGAAATAGAGCTGATTGACTATAAGAACAAGCAGGGCTACTTTAACAAGTGGTTATGTCTTACTGAATAGAAACAAGACATGTGAGATCTCTTTTAATATCTTAATTGGTTCTGCGAGACAACATTGGAATTTTCTGAAATTTCTCTGAAAAAAAGAGCTCAGTAACAAGTGTCTTCCAGAGTTTAGATCTCAATGTCACAATCTACATCCATATTTGCCAAATTATTTGCCGATGTTAGCTCAAATACTTCATCCGATATTTCCAAGACCAATTTATCTAAGCTATGCTATTTATGTTAATTTACAAAATCACTTATGTTGCTTTGACACTGAAAATCGCTGTCAGTGTGAACAGCATTATAATTAGTATTAATAATTTGGTTGTATTTTCCATGACTTCACTATTTAATGTTTTTTAGTCTTTCCAGGGCTGTATTTATTTGCTAGAAAGAGAATAAAAACCATAATACTGTGATATATTGTTGCAACTCCAAATAACTATTTTCTATTTAATATATTTGAAAATATGTCTAAATATTTTAAAGCTGAATTTTCAGCAGCTATTACTCGAGATTTCATGTGACATAAATTCTCCAGAAACCATTCCTGACTGGTAATTTTTTTTATATCTGGGGGATATTTTTTTAGATCTTTATATTTGGGGAAAAATTGTGCTGATTAATCTTTATGTATAAACCTAAAAAAAGTTTCAATCTTTATTGTTACTTTAATGCTCCCTTGAAAAATAAAAGCAATGATTTCTTAGTTTTGCTTAACTAAATAATGATTTTTCTCAAGGGCTGAAAAATACTATTTGTGGTCTAAAGCACCTTGCATACTGTTTGGCTTATTTAGCGTAAGACTGGATGTAAACACACCCTCTATTCTTTCTCGTAAGGAATTTTGAAAAAGTAAAACCTGAGATGAACTTAACTGAGCTATGAAAGACTCTCCTCTGAGCAATAAAATGTTCCTCTGGTGTATTAATTACAGAAGCGTTTTATCGTTCCATCAGTCATTTTCATCAAGAGAGAAGCTTTGGACCACTTTTATTCATATCCTACAGAATTTCTCCGTCTCTATGCGAGAGATAAGGAGAGGACGTCCATGCCACGTGAAGGTCGTGCGTCTGCAGCAGGAAGCGGGCTGAGGCAGCAGGGTGGTTCACTCCTCTAATCTAATCTAAACGGGAAGAGGCTTCTGAGGGAGATGTAATTTCAGAGGCCCAAAAACAGCAGCTTCAAATGCGGCTGATCACATTAGCTTGCCATCACTAAATAGGATTTCTCTACTGTAACAGCAGAGCGTACCCATTACAAATGACTTAAGCTCAGAGACCAGTAACTCAATAGGAAAAAAATCAATATATATCAGAAATAATTACACCCCCTCTTCTCCCCCCCAAAATACCCTGTTATTCCACCCACCAAACATCTCCGCCAGCCTCGCCACCTCCCAAGCTCTCAGATCTGTCATTAATCACGCTGAGATTTCTGAGTTGGATAAGATAATTAAGACAGGAGAGGAAAGACAGAGAAGCGAGGTGTGGATTTTAAGGTTAGAGAAACGAGGCGTGTTTGAATGGCAGAGATAAGTACAGCAGTTAGAAGGTGACAGTTCGGAAAGAGAAAGAGAAGGAGAAAAAGAACAAGAGAAAGAAAGAGACTGTCTCACCTCTGCTGTGTGTGATCCATCAAACAAGAGAAAAACACAGGAATTCATCATAGCAGAGCATTCGGACTGTGCAAATCAACATTATGTGAAATCGCCCGTCGGCAAGAGGAGGAGGAGGAGGTATAAAATGAAAAACAAATAAATCAAAAGAAAAAAAAAAAAAACACTGGCAGACTTTTATCTGTTTCTTTGTTTGTCTCGAGTTGTTTTTCAGGAAACGCAAGAGAGAAAATATGAGGCTACCTAAGAATGTTTCGTATGTTCAGATTGAACATGCATGTCATTTTAATGCGCATACTATGATACGGTATAAGATTGCATTAGCAATGCATGCATGTATATGATTGTGTTGCATCCGTGTGTGTGTGTGTGTTACTTCGGCTAAACAGCGTTTCCATCACTCTCTGCCAGTTCCACCTGATTTCATCTACTTCTGCTGGAACAAACAGCCAGTTGGGAGGCAGCTAGCATCGGATTGGGAATGAAGAGCCTCGTATTGAGACAGAGAAACAGGCGAAAAGACAAAGCGGAGAGGAGAGAAAACTGCCGGCATCTGCTACTTCATTAGCTGGTGAGGTTAAAGAAGTATTGCTTCAGCCTGGCTGACAGAGAATGAAGAAATATCCACCTGGAGTCAAACACAATGGAGAAGATGGGCCATTCGTCACTCTGAGAGGCTGGGAGTGTGGATGAGAGAGCCACTGCAGATGAGCCAAGAGCAGACGATGGAACACACACACATACGTGCGTGCTCACACATACACACACACAAACTAAACAGCATGTCCATGTTGATTTTTGACTCTCAGCTTGAGTTTGAGGTATTCTGCAAGTTCACTGTAAAGGACTGTTCACTTTAACCTTATTTAGAGAACTCAATGGGAAGTAACAGTGATCCAAAACCAGGCAACTGAGGGAGAAAGTCAAAAAGGGAAAAAAAACTATTTTAGATTTTTATATTACATTGCATTTAATTTAATGAATAAACACACAACAAGTGTAATATATTTGAACATAAAATTATCATAATAATAATAATAATAATAATAATAAAATAATTTATAATTTAATTATATATAATTATTATAATTATAATTTTATATAAATGTTTATTATTAGTTTACATATTACACCCTTTGTGTGTTTGTTCATTAAAATTAATACAATTTAATACAAAAATATAAAATGGTTTCAGTTTGAGTTTTGAAGGGTAGTTGATGAGATTCTTCAAAAGGCTTTGAAAAGCCTTTTAAACTATATATATATAATTTTTGTTATCCTTAAAAGACAGCAGCAAATTGACTGTTGGCTTAAAAATGTCCTGTACAGCAATTTTCTGAAATGTAATATAGATGAAAGTCAGAAAATATCACACAAGTGTTTTACTAAAATCAATAATTTTGCATCTTAAACAGCTCTGTAAACTAGCCCGCAGCTCAGAGGTGACAGCTGGCAATTCCAGTTTAAGGCATTGAGTATAACCTACTCAACCTCTAGAGGAGCATTAGAGGTCAGAGGTGAAAATGAACCATAAACTGAATGGATTTTCATTTGTAGTTGTTCATGACTTCAAATAAGCCAAGTCACAGTGCAAAAATTGATCTGAAAAACTGAATTCATATAGCAGGAACTCATGAAAGAGTCCAGCTGGGCTACTGAATGATTTGAGAATGATGGGAGAAAAGCATAATCACACAAATGCTAAAGCAAAATATGCTAAAAAAAAATAATACTGATTTAAAACAGAGCTTGATGATAATCAATATTAAATGTCTATGTAATTTAAAGGCCTCTTCTTTATTAAATTCCAAGTATCCCTTTAGTTTTCCCCTAACATTAGGTATTAAAGCATAAACTTGTTCCTGGAATTTATAAATCTCTAAAGAGCAAGTGAGCATACACTATCCATAGACACGAGACACATTGTTTAACAAATTACAAAGTGACTTAATTTTCTCCAGTCAGATCTAACACATGACTGTATAGATTGAACTGTTTGCATCATCAATAGCCCCCTATGAAAGACCACTTTTGCCACTTTAATGTGAGGAAAAGCATCCCACGGTTCACATTCCCTTCAGAAAGGCTGATTTGTTACATAATAAAGTGATGAGTGAGGAGGAAGATGGAAGCTCAGTGTGGTGGCACTGCGATCAGAGCTTCTTTACGGGTTATTAAGATGTACCTGGGTGTGACAGGGCATCAATAACTTTAGCGCTGGCAGAGATAGCCCGCTGAGAGGCAGATGGCATACATGACTGGATATCAGTGATTATGCAGCATAATTAAAGGCAATCATAATTTCACAAAGTTTCACTTGCACTTTTGCAAGAGGCTGCAGCAGAGCGCAATTAAGACGTTATACTGCAGCCTGGGCGCAATGTGCATCGCAAGAAGAAAGAGAGTGATCAAGAAGGAGAAAGAGTAAAATAAGGAATTGCAAGCTTACAATTTATATATATAATATATATATATATATATATATATATATATATATATATATATATATATATATATATACATTCTTTGGTATCAAGTGCTACAGAACCAGATTTTTTGATTTTCTCAAGAAAAAGCTACCATGATGCTTGGTTTTTGTGGGTGATGGGAAGGACTAATAAAATGTGATGAAATTAAAAAAAACTGTTTTTTTAAACAATGACAGAAAAAAATAATGGGTTGATCTCAAGGGATGCACATAATAACAAACAGCACGACCAATGTCGAGTCATAAACAAATAATTCTTATAAACCAGTCCTTTATAGTGAATCAATAGCATACCGCTCAAGCAAAGTAATCTGATTCATAAATAACTACTATGTGAATACTAAGTGACTACTATGAACTGGTTCTTTTTAGTGAATCAAAAGCATATAAGGCAACCAATGTAGTCTGAATCAACAACAAATGCCTCTTATTAAGTTCTTTAAAGAGTCATTCAAAAACAACTCAGAAGGAAACATTTAAGTCAATACGAATCTTTCACTGAATTAATTAAAAGAGTAGTTCACCCAAAAATGAAAACGAAAAGTACGCCATAGTTATTGATTTACGTTGTAATGTCAAAAATAAAAATATTACTTAAATATCTGAATTATATAGCTTCCAAATCATGGCCACCATCCACCAGCATTATCAAGCTTGGAAGAGCCAGGATTTTTTTTTTTAAACTGTTCGCCTGAAAAAAGAAAGTCATATACACCTAGGATGGCTTGGGAGTGAGTGGATTATGGCATAATTTTTATTTTTGAGTGAACTATTCCTTTAACAGTGCAATAACAAATATAAGCTAAAATACAGCCAAATTAATTTGAACTGAATCAGTTTGTGAATCAGAATCAAATGTAATCAGGAAAAACATTGTTTTCAGGAAAAAATATTTTTTTAAATAAACACTTTCCCCTACGTCATCGGTTGGTTAAACAAATAGTGCCACCTCAAGCATCGTTGGTTAAGTCTAAAAAGTCAAGTGTTAGATGACATTACTCCACACGCTGTGGACAAAAAGCATCATTCTCCATGGACCACTAACAATAAATGTGTACATTACACTTGAGGACAGACACACCATAAATAAAATGTGTTTAAATATTTAAATAAAGCATCACAAGAAAACCTTTCCTTACTCTCTCATCATGCATATCACACAATGCCATGACGACAACCATATAGCGCCATATAAAACTACAAACGCTTACGCTTGCATGCTGTAACACAAATTGGAATCAAAGTTAAACCACTAAAAGACTAGTCACTGGGCTGGTAGACTTTCAGCGTACTAATGTGTGTTGGGTTTGACCTAGACCACCAAACTAGTCATAAGGTAAGTTTTTGAACTTAATAAATAAGCTTTTCATTTATATATAGTTTGTTAGGATAGGACAATATTTGGCTGAGAAACAACTATTAGAACATTTGAATTCTGTGAGTGCTAAACATTTAAATATGGAGGAAAACACAGTGATCAACATTTTATTACATTCACATAAACATATAGCAGATAAAAGTAAGAACCATAACCAACAAGGGGTTACATGCATATTGTCCAAACATATATATTTGCAATAGGAAATAAAAAATATATTGAACATTATCTTTACTTAATATCCTAATGATTTTTGGCATAAAAGAAAAATCAATAATTCTCACCAATGCGCTAATGTACTGTTAGCTATTGCTACAAATACCTGTGCTCCTTAAGACTAGTTTTTGTGGTCAAGTGTCACATAGGCACTTTTGGAGTACTAATATGTACCTTAGGGGTAAATGAAGCACAAAAATGTACATTTCAGCTTTTGCACTTTAGGGTACTGCCCCAGGGACAATTTTGCACTTATTTTCTGAGAAAGTAGAGAAATAAAAATACTAGAGTAGAACAATGCATATAAATGGTACAAGCAGAGGAAATCATTTTAATTTAAGCCACATTAGCATATAAAATACTTTGAAAACATATGTAATGACTTTTTACCCACATATTAGCTATCTGAAAGCACACTAGCTAATGAGGGTACTACTGTCAAGCTGAGAGGACATATTGAGTGTGTGCGATTCCTTATCTAGAGAGCACACAGTCTCGCAGGATGATGGCCTCTCATTGCTGTCCTTGTGTGGACAGCGGTGATGGGAAAGCAGATGGAGGGTGGGAGTGTGTTTCTGTGTGTGTGTGTGTGTGTGTGTCCTCTGGATAATAGACTATTGGGATTAAATATTGGCTAGTGCTTCAGGTGGAGGGCAGTGGACTGGCTTGTAATGCATCACACTCAAGGCCTCTCCTCCTCCACCCTCCCTCTCTCTTTCCATCCATCTCTCTTTCTCTGTCACTACAATCCTCTGTATGGTTTATTTATGATAAGACCCCCCCAACCCTCCCACATGAATTTGACTCGTCCAAACAAGACAGGCTGAGAAAGCGTTTAAAATAAATGACAAACAGGATTCAATCTGACTTGCATTTCGAGACAGATATAATTACCTCCCATTTCAATCAACTTCATTGCTATTTTTGTCCACTAAATATCATCTTCAAGCTATCTGCTCCCCAAACCTTCAATTTCGCATAATCACTTCCGTGCATAAAGTTTCCCCGCTTTGACCGGAATTTCAGATATCTAAATGTTGGAGTGACTTTGCCTCGCCCGGTGCTGTTGCGTGGATAAATGTGACATTTCGCCACTAAATTAGCATAATCACATTGACGCACCGTGGAATCGTATTGACTGCAGTACAATGGATTTGATTAGTTGAGGGGGAGCGAACAGCAGCATTATAATCAAGCTGGAAAAGTCACAGGTATTTTCTCTGTTTTGTTGGAGGCTATCTGTAGCAACACTCCTGTCTGACATTATGCATCCTCGCTAATGCAGGCTGGAAGCGGCTAACAAGCAGCATGCTAACTGCTGTTAGTGCCGTTGTCCGTACATTAGTGAAGCTTGGTTGGTTTGTTTCGCATCATCTGCGGTGATAAATGCCCGTCTCCTTCTGCAGCGATGACATTCATTTTCTGCTCAGCACTTTGAAGGTAGTTCATTGCTAACTTTGGAGAAAATCAAACACAGTAAATAGTCTTCATTTCTGAAGTAAAAAGTGTATATTTTAAAATACCACACATCCGTAGTGTGATCACAACATGCTAGTATTAGCTGAATTAGCATGTTTTTAAAGGGCAAGGGTTTATTTTAAACGAAAGTGAAATCTGCTAGTCAGGGTTATTTTATCATGACTTTGTATGTTTATCTAGCCAGTTTCACCTTGACCGTCATTAACATGAATCTGCTCAGCACAATCTTCTAAAGCTTTACATAAGCAAGTCCATAAAAACCAAGCAGGGCTTGCCTTTGTGCAAGAGAGATGCTAATTCCTCTTTACCGCCCCTCTGTTGTAAATAAAACACTATTTCAGATGTTCAATTACAATAAGTACCTTTCATTTAAGAGCTCAGTCTATGTTGTGGCCTTATCATTGAGAAAAGAGAGAGGGAAACGAGAGAGATAGAGATAAACAGAAGGAGAAATAAAGAGAGAGGGCTTTATTTAGGTCGCATACAATTACTCACAGTCGTTTTGTAAGTGCAGCAAACTGCAGCGGGTTTCTGCACCGCTCATTTGCTTAACAAGGTAAAAGCCAGAGAGGCCAGTCACAGTATCAAGACAGATGTCTTCACGAAGGCGGAGAATCCAAAAGGAGACCAAACAAGTGTGTAAAGCATCACTATTACTATTTCTCAGATCACTTAAGTTAACAATTTGAACAAATGAAACTGTTTGTGCTACAGGCATGACTAATATACCACAAAATCACGTGGCTTTACTTTTATAGCAATCAGACATGGAATTTTAAATTTTGGGGTGGGCTCTTTTGTCTTGGGCTGGCAAGTAAAAACCACCTAATACAGCATTTTAATATAACAGCGGGATTTATTATGTTTATTTTTACATTGTATACAACAGTGTCTTAAAAAATACACATTAAAATAGACTAAAATACCAGCACCTTTTAGTTAAAATTAAGTTTAAATTACTTTAACAACCTTAAAAAAATTGCATCTTGTAACCCTTGCATTTTAGTCAAATCACTTAATCTGAGTGTTTTTGAATATGAGAACCCTCTAATAAACATTTAAAAACAGCTAGAGTAATTATACAGGGTTTCCTTAAAGAAATAGTTGAAGTCATCATTTAGTCACCTTTATTTTATTCCAAATGCATATGATTTGCTTTCTTTTGTGAAACACAAGAGAAGATGTTTTAAAAGTCAGTTGGGTCTAAACAATTTTCACAGTACGTACAAAAGGAAAAGAAAAACTTTTCAGACATTTTTAGAATACCTTCTTTTGTGTTCTGATTCTGGTTTGGAATGACATGAGGTTGAGTAAGTTATAAAATTTTCATTTTGGGTCCATTTAATTTAAGCCTGGTTTATCAAACCCAACACACAATGTAAAAAAATGACACGAAAAATGTAGCTTTTCTGTACGTAATGGAAGCATGCGCCTGGAGGTAATTAGGTCTTCTCAGCCTCCCAGACATACATTGAGTCCTTGAAGAGGGGAAAAAATCTGCCTTGCAAGCTCCCCATCTGATCTCAGGACTTTGTGTTTGTACTTCGTTACAGTGGCTGATACAAGATTAGATAGACGTTGGCATATCGCAGACGTGCATCTCGATGGCTCACAGAGTGCACTTTCCAATTCCAGAGATGACCTTCTGAAAGAGCGGAGCAAAACGAAAGTGAGAGAGGGAGAAAGCGGGGGAGTTTCAGGAAGGGCACGGGAAGCTGATACCAACTCTCCGATTATAATCACAGAAATCGGCATCCTGGCTGCCTAAGACGGTCCTTAATGAAAAGAGATATTCACAGTGTAGCTAGCGGTAAATGCTTATTATCTTAGATGTTCTACTGATCGTCTGTTTAATTCACCTTTGCTGAATGGGCAGAGGGGTGGTTGAGGGGGTGTGAACTAATTACAAAGCATTGATGGCTTTGATTGAATCTGTTTGAGATGACTGACTCAGCAATGGGATTTCAATGTACCTCGTCCCAGGGTAAGCATTGGAAATCAATGTACCTTAGTAAGCGTTTTGCTACTATGACTCAAAACATGCAAGAGTTAATTCGAGAAATGAGTCTAAGAAATTATTAAAATATGAGAGCACACCACGGGGAGCTACAGGTCCACGATCATTTAAACTGAAAAGCTTCTGTGTTTTGAGCTCCGAGCACCTATAGTATAGAAAGCAAATCATTTTGGCTGCAGAGCACCTATTATGTGAGCTAAAAATAGAACAGATCTGAGCTAAAAACCTACGGTCTGAGATATTAAGCTATTTCAACATAAAAAATGCAGACTGCACATCTCACCCTCTTCTAAACAAACTCTCCAATATCCATCGCTCTCAGGACGAGTAGCTGTCAATCTGTGTTCACCGCTGATCAATCTAGGGAATTGCAACAGTATGATTTCTAACAGAGGAGATCAATGAGTCACAATGGGCCTTTGTTCCACAGGCCAAGGAGACTATGTTTATGTATTGGATGGGAAATGCTGATTCATAGTGGGGCCTTTTTTTAAGCACATGTTGAGAGTAAATGTAATAGTGAGTAATAAGAAGTCCATGGACAATGCAAAGTCGCTTTGCGAGTCGCATCACATATTACACTCTGTGAAAACCCAATTTGCATAACTTTTATAACTTTCACTGTTTGTTGCACCCAGCTGCAGATTTCTTTGTCAGCCAGCTTTTACCAGAAGATGTTATGCTGGTAATGAACTCAAATCACCAGACTAAACCACCACAACACATCTTGAATTACTTTTTCCAGCAGTCTTATCACTCGTCAGAAGCTTACTGTATCAAATTTATTGGATTTGTCTTACCTACTCTTATAACACGAAGAATAAGGATATGTAATCTATAGAGGTTCTGTAACATGAGCTATACAGCTTTCGAAGTCGACATGAAACTTGCAACCCCTTTTATTTCTGCAATCTGACATAATTCAACTGAAACAGGATATTCAATGCCAGAATAAAACTGTTGGACAAAAAGTTTTCGATGCAATATACATTATCACTTGGGGTCAAGAAGATGAAGTCCAATCTTTATCTTAACTATCTCCTTTTATGTTTTAGTCTTTTATCTCTCTTCTCTAATGGTCAGAGTCCAGCATACACAGACATAAAGAACATTTGCTTGACTCTTTAAACATTTAAAAGGAAAATAAATTATGACAGGTACTGCTAAACGTGGAATTAAAACTATTAAATTGTTAATCCTGCAGTTACAAGCACAATATGCTACTGAAAAAAAAAATTGCATTTCTACAGAAGTATATGTGATACTTCGGTAACTCTGACAGATTAGGGGAAATATGGATGCGAGGTGTGAGCGTACGTGTGCAGGAGCGAGAAAAGGAAAGACTTCCATAACACATCAGGTTTCAACTCTATAATGACTGGGAGAGTGAAGTGCATTGGACTTGACATCAAGCTGATTTGAAAAGCTTGTCGCTTGTTTGGAGAAAGAGAAAAAAAAAAGCAGCTGCTTGTGAAAACTCACAGGTTTATTTCTGTTCCAGGATTCTCACCTCCGCTTCTTTATCTCCTGTTAATTAGCATCGCTGCTAACAAGAACTCTAGCACATATGCAAACCGCATGCATCTCCTCCTGTTCTCCTGTAGAGTGTATGTGGGGGAGAGAAGACATAATCTCTAATTCTGCAAGCTTTACAGAGAGGAAACTAATTAACTTGGGCAGGCTCTTAAAATCCAATTGGGTTTTCACCCGATGCAGATTATTTTTAATTAATCTGGTATGAAATGAAATGAGCAACTAACAGAGAAGCTGGACTTTGTCGATGTTTTGTTTCATAAACATCAGACACAATGCTGACATGCTTTAGCTGCTAAATGCAAGGCATTATGTTCTCAGTCTCTGCTGTAAACAAAAAGGCAAAATACTGCCTAAAAAACTTGTAAGGTGGGAGAGAGAGAGACAGAGACTGTCTGTAAATGTTGTGACAGTAAAAGGCCTCTTTAAAATCACTGCTCACCTGATTGGCAGGGTCACTCAGTGCCTGTCTACCCATCACTCACAAGGCACCTCTCGCCTCTTTAATATTCCTGACGTCTAACAGGGGCTTTTTCTTCCTCCTCTTTGCCTTCCGAGTGTGAGTTGGCAAAATATTAGGGCAACCTGTCAGTTTCAGTCTGCATGGCAGCAAACAGTCAATATGATTATATTACCATAATCAATTCATTACTAAAGGTTGCTAATTTACCATTCATACACCAAAAATGTATATGATCAATAAGAAAAGTCAACATATGGTTTTTCCAATCTAGTCAGTATAACATCATTTTAATATAAGTTGAAATTACTTGTACAGCCAAATTGATTAGAATTAAACATTTAATGCAGCAAGTGCATTTAAATTAAAGTAGATGGAAATTATAGAAAAATGTCCATTCATATCATCTTAGATATTTTAAAATATAACTAAATATCATTAAATACATACATCAATATATATATACACACACACAGTGCCTTAAAAAAGTATTCATAGCCTTACACAACCATAGCTGATTTTTATTGAAGTCTCAGATTTATGTGAATTAGTATTTTAAAAAGCAATAAGTGCATCTATGGATAATGCTGTTATTATTCATGTCCCCACAGTTCTTTTCGCAATTTTAATTTCCTTTTTAAATATTCCATTATCAAAACACAAGGTTAAAGGAAAGACAAAACTCAATACGTGCTATCTCCTATCTTGAACAGAGTTGCTGACATACTATCAGAGAGAATGGTCTTCTTCTTTGAGAAATAAGGTTTGCTTCCACCTTACATTAAAATGTAGTTAAGTGAGTTTGATTATCTATTATAGCAACTGCTAAACTCGCTTTTATTCATTTTAAGATACATCTTAAGAACTCTTACTCTGTGTCTGAAATTAATTCCACTCATAACCTAACACGCAACATATGCTGAGATTAGACATACCGCTTGTCCTTTCAAGAGTCTGAAAGGATCTGTATAGCAACAGATTTACAGCTGCAGATAACTACACATTCTATTAATGACCCTCAAGTTTGGAAAAGATTACAAAAAACCCTACAAGAACTCATTTTCCAGTATGTGTCTGCTCTGATGGAGGCCTGGGTATTGTGAGTGTGCGAGAAAGGAGGGTGGACTGAAATTTCAACCACTTTAATCACTGCCACATGCTGTTTCTTTTATTAACGCAGCGTTGGGAGGAACATTCCTGTTGAGGATTGTCAAGTGCTTGACTGATTCGTATACTTTTTTTTTTTTTTTTTTTATCTGTCACCTTTTCAAACACTGTGACTGGGAGACACGAAAGTGTGCATACATAAACACACACTCACATTCACACACATACACAATGAGATACCATGTTCAACGTGCGATTTTCAATCTATGGCACAAGGGGAAAAAAATAAAACAAGGCAGATATTCAATTTAGATAGAGAACAAGGCCAAATCTTCTCGTACACTGGAGACAATGCTCCATTTGCCTCAGCAGGCTTAAAAAGAGCATGCAGGGAACACACGGTGCGAGAAACTGACAGCTCAGGAGTGGAAATTTCCAATTATGGATCTGAAGAAACAGAAACACAGAGAATGAAAAGCAAAAGGTACATGAATTCTATGTGAGGAGCCAGACCTGTGTGCTGCTTCCTTTATGATTTCACTTGAAAGTTTGGACAGAGCTCTCTGAGACAGTGAGGAAAACAAAGAACATTGAAGGTGAGAATAAACTAGAGAACAGAAAGAAAGAAAAAATGTACAGGCTGTAAAGTAACATCTACTTTACATCTATTTTAAAGCAATAATAAGAATTAGCTGGCCTGGGCGATTGAGATCAACTATTCATATATTACAAATATATCCAGGACTAAAAAATCCTTTATCCCCAAATCATTGTCATGTAAACCTTCCTCAACATAATCAATAATATTCTATAATAATCTATTTCAATCTACTTCAGGGTTCCTACTACTTTCTTTTTTACCAACAAATTTCCATTAACATTGATTCATTGTCCATTAATTTTGGGCAAACCATCTGCAAACTGAAAATGAATCATCTCTTTGTTTAAACTATCCCTTTATATATTCTAGAGTAGTGTTTCTGAACCCTGGTCCTGTGTGCCCCCAGCACTGCACATTTTTGTGTGTATTCCTAATCAAATCCACCCGAACTTAAAGCTTATTAGAAGAAACTCCAGGACCTGAATTATGACCTGGTGTGTCAGAAAACGAAGACATACAAAAGTGTTGGGGGATGCCCAGGACCAGGGTTGAGAAACACTGTTCTAGAGCATAAACAGAAAACATTCATTTTCACTAGGGAAAATGTACTACTATAAACAGAGCAGCAGGCAAAGTGCAGACATATATACTGCACTTACACTATAAATAAAACAAAATTACATTGATCAGTGACCCTAATTTTATCTTTTTCCTTGGTCTTTACAACTTGTACTCTACATTCCAGCCCTTGTGCAATCGTTTTGGTTCAAAATCAGCTAAATTAAACATAAACATAGTCTCATCGCTTTAGACAGTGTCACGTCACGCAGCAGTTTAAACAAACAAGGTGCTTTCAATTGGATACTTGTTGCATCAAGCCTGGTGTAACAGAAGTCAGCTATATCGCACAGTCACACTCTACTAGACTCAGTTCAACTCAGTTAAACCCAAGTTTCTAAGCAAAGTTTGTAATTTCTACCTGATCTGTTTTGGCACTCAGAGTGTACATTTGTACTGTGGAAGAGCACGGCTACACATCCAACTCCTCCTCTCCATCTCAGCCAAGCATTACATGAAGGCTGATTGACAGCTCTTGGAATTGTATCAAAGACGAGCGCCAAACTGAGTGTGTGTGTGCGGAGAGAAAATAAATATAAAAGTGGCTGGCGGCAGAGTGTGCCGAGGAGGTAGTGGCTGGGTATCTTTCACATGCAGTGTGTCACATTCCTTTCCCACGCTATACGCATCTCGGAGAAGAAAATATCAGCTAAAGAGGCAGAAGCCTCTTTGAAAAGGGCCCTTGAAGCCCTTTCACTCAGACCTACAGTGCTTAGAAGCGTCTCATGTACATTTGTGGCTTATAAAAAGGTAAAAAAAAAACCTCTCTTTCACCTGCCTAACCTTTTTATACTCATAATTTTTTCAGATGCCAAAACTGTCCCGCGACCGAAATTAGACTCCCCAAACGGTAAACTGATCTCCAGATGAATTAATTTGCAAACAGCCCAGCAGAGAGCGTCTCGCTGTGTGGCGGGGGTGGTGATTTCATGATTTCAGGACGACGGACAGCTCATCTCTCTGTCTTGGCTACAGCAGTAGCTGGGAGGCCAGGCAGAGTGCCAGTCTTCAACTTTTCTTCCTTTACTTCTTTCAATTTCCTTCTAATTTCTTTAAGTACTCCGTGCTACATGCTTTTTTTTTTTGCGTAAGCTACACTAAACACGCAACGGTTGAAGAAATTCTACAGTTTTTTTTATTAGATTAGACCTATCCTCGGGCGACGTTGGACGGGGGAGGTGGAAGCGGGTCTGGAAGCCCGAGGGAGGAGATGAGATTTTAATGGGCCATGCGGTCCTGCTCTAAAGAAAGCTCTCTTTAAGACCCGAGCTGACCCAGACATGGCTCTATCCACTGTAGGAGGCACTTCACGAGAGGGGCAAGGCGCTGATCTCAGATCAGGCCTGCTATGGGACTGCACATGCACTCTTGGCAGAGAGCTGAAAATAAAGACTGCTCCGGGAAGAGTTTAATTACATGAGGTTGCTGCTGGCGGATAATGATGGGCATTGATTGGCTTGTGTGTGGCAGCTGGGAATAAGACTGGAGAGTGTTGACCGGGGTGTCAATTTCATTCATGTCAATTAACAAAAGCAATTCTCCCTCTGCACAAGCTCCCACCTTATTTCAGACCTACAAACATTACAAGAACACAAACAGGCATTTCTATGTCTACTTCTTTCTCTGTCCATCTCTGTCTCTCTCTATGTAGCAAAAAGAGATATTCAGTACTTGAAAGGTTCACTTCAAACTTGACTTTTTTTCAGTGGAACAGAAAATGTATCGATCATGCTGTTATTTACCATACTGTACATACATGTGCTATCAAGCTACAAAAAGGCAAAAAGAAGAAAGCACCTCAGAAGAAATATAAAAGTAGTTCATATGACTTGATCACCATATTCCAAGTCTTCTGATGGCACAAGAAAGTGTTGTGTAAGGAAAAAAAACTGACATAAAACTGACACAAATAATAATTATAATATTATTTTAATCAAGTTGGCCATTTGGAGTAATTTTGCATTTGAGGCAATATTGCCAGCCTCTCAGTCAACTTTGTCTACAAAAATAATTACAATAAAGCCATAACAGAATTGTCTGTCTCCAAACAACACACACAGCTCTTGTGTTTCCGTGTGTTGGAATTGAGTGAGAGTATTTTTATTTATCATATGTAATAATATTTCAGTGACAGTTAATGAAATTATAAAAGCATACTGGAATACTTCTCTAATTATTCCTGCTAATATTATCTTTATAACGTATCTTTATTCCACAAAGTTATTAGTAGAAGAACTATTTTCAACATTATTTCAAAACAAGAAATGTTTCTTAAGGATAAAATCAAGATAGTAGAGTGATTCAAATACACTTTAATTTGTAATTTTAATAATGTAATAATATTTAAAATTGTACAGACCCTAAAGTTTTGAATTGTACTGTATGCTATTTAAATTTCAACCACTTATTTGTTCTGGCAATTTTGAACATATCAGTTGAATGCATGAGTTAAATACTCATTCATAAGTATGTGGACCAGAACTAAAACCTCACCACATCTTTATGAAGTGCATTGAGAATACAGGTGAACACAGTGACTTCATTACCTCCAGAAAATAAAGCTTGTGGTCCTCAGGGCTACTGGTAAGTAAGACGGCGGTGTGTCTGTGCAGAGGGGTGAGACAGCTGTCAATGCCAATCCAAACACACACAAAGATGAGGTGAGGGCAGGGCAATGCATGATGGGAGGGAATGGAAGTGAATGCAAAGATCTGTAAAGCTTCACACGCACACATATTCAGAAATGTACACAGAAACACACACCTAATGGCCTGTTATGAGAGGGTGAGACCAGGTGCTGTAGAGATCAAGTTAGCTGCAATAGAACCGTAATTGAAGGCCTACAGGATGAGGTCAACCTCTATAAATAATACATCAACAGAGGGACATACAGGCACGTACAGTAACACATACAGCTACATTTATACATTGTCTAAATGGTGGTTGTGCAAGGAAAAGTCATGTCACTATGCTACTGTAGGCTGTGGGAAGGTCAGCAAAGCATTGCTATGCAGTTAGAGTTTTTAGCACATTACTATCCAGTAGCAGTGGTTGCTAGAAGGTTTATCAGCGGCCTCAAAAACGCATACACAGATCTTTATGATACTCTGGTTCCTATATGTTAGGGACAAAGAAATTTAAAGTAAAAATGTATCTCTAAACCTTTGCATGTCTGAAAAAATTATAAATTTACCTAACAAAATTAAAATGATAAATCAAATGCTCATATTATAAAATAATAAATCTCAAAATGGCAGCTCAAATGATGAATGAAATGTTAAACGGAATTTAATTTCCTCATTTGCTGAAGCATAAAATACAACAAAAATAACATAAAACGCTTTTTGATACTTTTGTCAGTTTAAACATTTGACTTTATGATTTATGATGTTAGGTTATATATTATTTGTTTTGTCTTTTCAATTTAAGCATTTTATTCTTCATTTGTGATGTTGATTTTGACATTTTATTTAATCATTTAATTACTGAATGATATTTTTTTCTTTTATGATGATGAGTATTATGATAAATGCTTCCTCAAATGCAGAAATAGAATTGTATTGAAGCATTTGATTTGAGAGGGTGGTTAAATAATTGTATTTATTATTTGATCATTTATTTTATTATTAGCAGAAAGTTCCATACACATATAATTGAAAATGCTTACGGAACCTATTTTATAAACTAGTCTAAATACAGGGATTTTTTAAATGTGTAGTTTTGCATAGTTTTGGACAATAATTTGTATTCTTTCAATTCAAATTCCAGACAATTGAACAGCGGTATGAATTATAGGTCTTCTTGAACAGGCCTTTAGTCTTATCACAAGTACAGCCAGGTATTGTAAGCGCACACAACTCCCTGACATGCTGCGTGATTTGAAATACAGTATAATCCATGTCCACACCCAATTAGTGGAGGATAAGTTGTCATAGCAATTTACTTTTATGGGTGTGTTAAAACATGCATAACCATTAGCGAGCATCACAGTTTAAATATACAACATGCAGCATCATCTGTAACACTGTGTCTTAGTAAACATCATATTGGTCCATGAAATCCTTACTAGTAATCTCCAGGCAGAACGTGAACCCCACATCTTTTTAAACATTGTCCACTGGGAGAATCACAAGGGTTGAGAGGGTGTTTGTTGATAAAATCTTGCCACACACATTAACAGCAGAGCTTTATGATCAAGAGTATGAAGGTATGGACTGGATATAGAGTAAATGCTCCTTTGAAATTGACTCTGACCTCTTGTATACCTTCTATGGACTGCTGCACAACTAGTATGAAACACCAGAGCCTGGATCTTTCTTCATACCTATTATCTACTGTCTGTTTCCGGAGAACCGGAGAGAAAGAGAGAGAGAGAGGGGAATAAAAGAGAAAGATGAAACAAATGTACTACTTTATAACTTTTTTTTACAGATGATACCTCTACAGATGAGAGGACAGTACTTGGTGTAAAGTTAAGATGAGCTCTACCAGGCCCAGAACTACTATAATTAACAATCTTTCTCTCAGACACACACACACACACGCACAGTCTCTGCATGTGGCATAGCAGATCTAAGTGTCAGAGCTTGTTTTGGTGGCGTGTGGGTTTCAATATGACTCCACTAAATGCCAGGCAGGATCTCTAAAAGAAGTAATAAATCATCATATGGGAGCAGCGCGCCTCAATATGCACACGAAACACTGCCATCTCCCCAGGCGACAGTCACACACACACACACACACTTCATGACTCGCTCACATACAAACCTCTCAGTTTTACCTACATGCACACACACACACATGAATACAACAATGTGGCATAATAAAAATGATCAAGTGAATTTCAAAGAACATCTCAAGCATATGCTGATCACTCACTGCCTCCGTACAGAGTAACACATATTCATAACGCAAGACATCATAACCCACTGATACAGAAAGAAACTAATGTATTTAGCTTCAAGAAGTTTTATAATACACTACAAATCACACCTGAAAACATTCTTTATATTACTATTTGCTATATTTTGGAATAATAATAAAGTCATTACAAAAAAGTAAGCATGTGACCAAAATAGTCAAACAAAAGTCAAATCACAAAAGCATGTATGTGTTTTTATGGGTATCAGCATTTAAAAAAAAATTATAATAATTTCTTAAAAAAAAAAAAAAAAAAACTACTTGCGGACACCATAAGTCAGTATTGCATTTTATGTATTACAAAAACAATCATAGAAGTATTGCAAAAATTACCAAATACTTTGGGCGTTGTATATTCTTATTGTTTCCAGAGGACCACACTTCGTTATTGGTTATCATAAGCTTACTGGCAACGTCACTCCATAGTACAGATTAAACTCTGTTGGATTCAATATCTTAACCAGTCGTAGGAACCTCAGGAGGTTCTCCTTCAAAGCAGAGGAAAGAGAGGAGAACAAGAAAGAGGATTTAAACTCTAAACTCCTAGCTAATGAATCTATATGATTGAGGGAGGAGACAGAAAAGAGGAACAGGCCTTGGGGAAATCGCAGATGAAAATGGCTGACAAGGTTCTGCGTGTGCATTGTGCTTTAACAGAAAAAAATGAAGACACCCAGTGCTGACAGGAAATTAAACATGTTCGTTCTGGGTGACACATGCCTGCTCGTCAGAGGATGAGCAAGGGAGAAAGGGGGTGCATTTTTCACGGAAAGCACAATTGGGCCTGTAAAGCACACACATACACGACCATCCCAGACCTGTCAATTATTCCTCTTGCTTCTATGAGTAAAGTAAATCATATTCATACAAACGCATGCACTATTGCATCTAAATGCATCTATTTACTTGGATATTTTTGACTGCAAGAACAATGAACCGCATGACTCAAATATGACAATGTGTGCACAAATTACTAGCAGAATCCACGTGGGTGTTTTTGTGTACTTTAAGGGTAGGATTTTTGAAGAAAACCTAAACAAACTATTATTCATCTTGTCCTACTGGTATATATGAGAACTTAGAGGAATAGTTCACTCACAACATTCCTTAACATCTGCACAGATCAAGAACCATTTACAAGTGAAAATAGTACATAACCATTCTAAACATGTATGTCAAGGATTTTGATGTTAGACGACAACATGGATGGAAGCAAGAGGAAATATTATTATGGACTTAGTTTTGCCACATTACTATTATTATTATTATTATTATTATTATTTTTACCAACAAGCAGCTTTTCACTTAATTATAGATTAACTGATGGACTGGAGTCTTGCGGATTACATGTGGACTTTTGCAATATTTTTATCAGTTTTTTGTGTATCTTGATGGCAGTGGATCCATCAGTGAGCGTAATGCAAAATTTCTCCAAATCTGTGCCAATGAAGAAACAAACTCATTTAAATCTTGGATGGCCCAAGGGTGTGAGTAAATTTCTGCAAATTTAAATTTTTAGATGAACTATTCCTTTAAGGTCACATCTAATTCAAACACTTCTAATACTGAGCTTATTTAAACAGAAATGAGAGTTAAACAGAAAATACTGTACCACTATAGTAAGGGACGACTGAAAGAAGCAATATGCAGTAGCCTGTGCTTTAGCAATACTTGAAGTGTGTGTGTTTCTTGTCCTCTCTTTCTTCTTCGTTCTCATGTCTCAGAGGATGTGGGCTGCAGCGAAAGCCAGCAGCATGTACAGTCAGACGCCTGTCTCTCCCTGGAATTCCCGTCCTGTAGGAATCTCATTATGAACAAATGCTGGCAGATCAGAGACAAAGAGAAAGTAAGCGAGACAGAAAGAGCTCAACGTGAAGAATCTTTCACTGTAAAATCCATAAGAACATGTAAGCTTCAGCCATCTCAGTCCTAAATGAACATTTACTGAACTACCCACAATCCCTTCAGGGAGGTGTCAGTGTTACACTTCCTGTGTGAGACAATCCAAGCCTTGGTTCTCAACCTCAGAACTCTCTAGTGTAGTGGAACCTGTGGAGCAAAATTACATCTGGAGGTGGTGCAGAGGTCAGAAGATGGGTGTGCTGGTTGTCCAGAGAAGGATCACAACAAACTTTAACAAAAATTTAACTTTTGGACACTAAATGTGCAAGCATCTACCGCATTAAGAAAAACAGTTTGCTAATGAGAGCAATTTTTAAATTCCAGGTTCCCTCAAATGCCTTAATTACGCAATTTATGATATTTGACTGGCTAATTTATAATTTCTATTGCCGAATTAGTTTTGTTGCAGCACTATTTACATCTCTGCATTGTTCGAGCTATGGACACCTCCAATTGTGCCGATCAGGAGAAATGCTCAATTGGTTTTCAAAGAAACTAAAAAAAAATGTGATTGTTCAGATTGTTCAACACCACGAAGGTGCCCGGGACAGGCTTGAAAAAAAATCTGATTTTATTATTTTTCCCTGCTTGAATGAGGTTTCACAGGGAATATAAATGGCTACCACACAGGAGTATCCACACACAACACCACTGCAACCACCTTTAACACAGCTGCATAGCAACACCCTGGCAATCACTCCATCACCCAGGCAGTGACTTTTGCACGGCTAAGCATCACTCACATTTGCCTGAGGAAATGTAAAAAATCTAGTTAGCATTAGCAGGCATCCAATGCCCCATCTTTACCCGAGTCAGTGGCAGGAATCAAAGGGTTTTTTTAGCCAGTGAAGCGGCTCTGTGATCAACAGAGTGTTAGCTGTCATAACAGGATTATTGGGAATTCATCTGATGATAAGGAGATTATGCCGAGCTTTGTGTTGCCAGAGAAATCACCCGTAATCCCGCTAAACACACACCCAACTTGGCAACCTATTACACAAACAATGACCTGTTTTACACGATGGCCTCATACGAACATACAAACAGACAACACAGTTGAGAATAAAATAAAACTGTAACAATTCCATTAACCGACAGATTTCATTCCCAAACACTAATTGGCCTGTTTAGTCATGGGACCTCATTCAATCAAAATCAGTTCAATCAATTATGCTGACACAACAAAGAGGTAAAGGACTCTAAATTAGAAAAACGACTTCCAAATATTAACAAGACTAGCTTGTTTTTCTGAGAAAACACACCATGTCGGCTTATTTATGGAATTAAACTACAATGAAGCAGCTAAGAGTTCAGAAAGGGAATAATTTCAATACAATTCAATTCAATTCAGCATTTATTGACCAGGTTTACCTAATATGCAAGGAATTTACTGCTGGTATAAGGCGTCCCATACAAAAAAAAAACAACAACAGTACAACATTTTAAAATGACAATATCAAATTACATATTACCATGTAACATTTTTATGGCTACTGGAAAAAAGCTAATCTGAAATTTAAAATATAAAAATTAAAATATAAAAAGACCTCCATCTCAGCAAGTGCAATCTGTTTAATAACACTTTAATTTTATATATATATATATATATATATATATATATATATATATATATATATATATATATATATATATATATATAAATAAATAAAATGTACAAATATTTTCTACAAATAAAATAATATGGTAGATCACTAAAAGTAACGAATATGGCATGATGAAATGTTGACAAAATGTAAGGAATATTTGTATTAAAATGAACTGCTTGAAATGAACACTGAGGTGAGAATGAAAAGCGACGTTGCATCTCATGCTGCACAATCAGAAAGCTCAAGCGCATTGTGCGTTTGTGTCGCTGCGTTTTAAAATTACACAGACTAGCTTACATTACAAGGCAGCACAGGTAATTTTTCTGCAAATTACCCTGCTGGCTTTTGCAAGCATGAAGAAAAAAAAGGAGTAGCAACTGTAATGTTCTTGAAAATGCGGTTGTGCACTGCTGTGGCTCGCGGCTAGACTAAATTGAACTCTGTTGTAATTGATGAATTTATTAAAATGACCTGCACGCAAATGCCATTAAGCCCAGGAAACCTATCGCCACACACGGCTGAACATATCTTCACCCGCGTAGGAATGTGTTTTGGAAATATTAATTGGGAGGTGAGAATTAGTTAGGCGATTTAAAAAAATCTCTGTTAACTGCAAAGAGAGTCTGATAAGCCTGTGTTGAGATTAAACTGACCTTTTCTTTCACCAGATGAAAAAAAAGTGTTGGCGGATAACATGCAGACTTACAAGCCTCCTCCTCCTCTGTGTGTGTGTGTGTGTTGGGGTGCATGTACAGACATTAGGCTGAAATAGGTAAGACAGCGAGCATTTTCCCCTCCCTGTATCATAAAGCTATTAAGTTACTATCAGCTCACCAGCAGCCGTTGCTTTCTGTGATACATAGCCACATTTCCCTCGCAGCTATGGCTCTGAGCCTTCACTGCACACATCTTATCACACACAGCTTATCTCCAACAGACAGTTAGTAAAGAGCAGAGACTAGCCACAGGTGATCCGGCCTCTGAAATCCCGAGCTCGGGTCTGAATCGCGGCCCCCAAGGCCAGTCCTGTCACGAGTCACGACTTGAGGAGAAGAGATCTGGCCTGAACCGTCAGAGAAAGTCAACTGTCCTCTCTTTTAACTTTGAACCCAGACTCACACGAGGCCTCTGAGAAATTGCTAGTTTAGCTCCAGTCAAACTTTAATGAAATTTTCACATCAATGGGGATTTTTCAGAGACTAATGCAATGTAGACAGAAGATTACAAAGCATAAAGGAGGCAACGGAACAAAAGATTGCCAAAACAGCGCGTCACTGCCTGCCAAAACAAAAACGCTGCAAGAAAACATTAGGAACGAGAAGACAAATTTAATTAGATCTGCATGATACATTTCTTTGCAAAAGGAAATTCAGACGTCTAACTCGACTCTCCCGATTTAATGAATTACTAAATTGAAATGTAGTATTCGTTGGAGTTTTTCCCTAAGACATTAAATACAGATAAATAGACAATATCAAATAGACTGTTTGCATAAACAGTCTCAGTAGAGTTGCAGGTTTGCTTGACCTAATAACAAAGCATCCTTGCTGCTATACAACGACCAATATATTAATAAAAAAATACAAATGGTACTTGTAGAAAACATACACTACCATTCGAAATTAATAAATCTGTCCATTTTTTATATGTGTTTTCAACAAGCATGAAAGAAAAATGAAAGTAAGGTCTTTTAAGTATATACTTTGAAAATAAAAAAGGAATATTTCAAATAAATGCTGTTTTGAACCATTTATTGTTCAATGGAATGTATCATGGTTTCCTAAAAAAAACATAATACATTACAGCACAACTGTATTTTACATTGATAATAATAAGAAACATTACTTGAGCTAGAATGATTTCTGACGGATAATGTGATATTGAAGCCATCATAGGAATTCATTGTTCACTGTTCTTTTTATATGTACTTTAATATATTAATATAGCATTTTAATATATATATATTTAAAAATACAAACAGAGACTACGTTCAAAAAACTTTAGAAACAAAAATACATTGTATGGGTCAAAATTTTATGGGTCCAAGAATAGATGTTTTTATGTCAAAAATCATTAGGATATTAATTAAAGATAAGAACATTTTAAGTAAGTTAAAGTTAATTTTAGGTTAGTAACATGCATTGCTAAAAACTTCATTTGGACAGCTTTAAAGGTTATTTTTGCAATTATTATTTTATTTTTTTGCAACCATAGATTCCAGATTTTCAAATCGTTGTATCACAGCCAAATATTGTCCTATCCTAAAAAACCATACATTAATGGAAAGCTTATTTATTCAGATTCCAGATCATGTATGAATCATAATTAAACAAAAAAAACAAAAACCTTTATGACTGGTTTTGTGGTCCATGATTACATTAAAAATATATAAAAACACTCAAAGATAAGAATCGAGCTGCCGGTTGTAATATGTAATGGAGGTAAGAAATCACCCTGTACACGGTAAACCACATTCAAAAGTAATAGATTTTTATATTAATCAAACCAAATAACAGTTTTTTTTGCCAAAGTTCAAAGTAATATGTGAGGTGCATATCCAAAAGTACCCAAATCTAAAACCCTATACCAGCAGTGCCATATGGTGGGTGCAACATCATGCTGATTGAAAAATCAACTAAATTAGGCATCCTATTATATTCAAGTTTAGAATGGCTCAGGAACTCTCAAGATGAAAACCGTACACTAGTCTAGTTAAATTTGGCAGGAAACACTATGAGATCCAAACACCTTCTTTATCTTTGGTATCATGTGTGAATGAATGTGAGCACAGCCTTGCATGCTGCTTAATGCACTAATACTTGTTGCCTTTGGGGTTTAACATTGACTTCGTGGCAAACAAAGTTTAGAGGAAATTTTAAAAGAAAGCTGGTGGCAAAGAAAATCACCAGAGTTAAAAAAGAGAGAGAGAGAGAGAGAGAGAGAGAGAGAGAGAGAGAGAGAGAGAGAGAGAGAGAGAAAATAACAGCTGTAACAAATGTACTGTATATGTGGAGACATAGATGTAAAAAGATAGAGGTTGGGTGTAAAGAAATAATAGGGAGAAAAAAAGACTGAATGACAGAGAAAGAGAATACCGTTGTTGAGGTGAAAGGGGAGGGCTGCAGCACAGGGCTGATTTATTTTGTGTGTATCTGTAAAGAAGCTTCCATCTGGCACGGCACAAAACCATCAACACTGTAATTAAAATGCAATTACCACCTCTCTGCTCCCCCAGCCACACTGTAATCCCAGAGAAGTCATTCCATCTGTGTCACACATATACACGGCCATCATTTTCCCTGCATCGCTCTCCTCTGTGTGTCCGTCTCTTTTAACAAGCTTATGGACTCCAGAGCATCTAGAATGGGCTGTAGATGCCATAAAAAGAACATAGACTTCACAATCGCTGCTTAACAAGAGCACATCCACAGGCAGAGCTCTGTCACTCAGCGAGGGGTGAGATGTTATTGCCGCTGTCTTCAACTTTCCAACTCAATGAAAAGCAGCTCATGCACTGGACAACATCTAGAGGATATGAGCTGCATTCACACTGTGTGAAACAGAGGGTCCATACAGATGTACCACTTAGTGCAAAACTCTACAATAAGAATGGGCCTCTTTCTGGCCAGGCTAAAGGGTCATTTCTGTTTTTTCACTACATCTTATGACCAATAATTATTTATACTGCATGCAGTTGTTGTCCAAGAAGCATGATATTAGAGATATTAAGTCAAATTTTGTTTTTTTTATACAAGTATGATAATGATGGATTATTATTATTTTTATTTTTTTTCAAATGAAAAAAAGGGTTTTAATTTAAAACTAAATAAAGTTCAGCTACATTTTCTCCTTTTGCAATATGCAATAAATTCAAAATAAAATCTAAAATAAAGATGTTTTTTTCCATTTACAATAGCTTATTTTATATAGATATTTTAGACATTTATGATGCAATCTCACCTATATATGTACACACACACACACACACACACACACATATATGTACATGCACAGTGAAGCTACAGATACAGTTAGTCAGTTGCTGTCAGTTGGCCTTAAGTACTATGTAATTAAAAAAAAAACTAGCACAATGCACTTATTGTGTTCATGTTGTATTGTAAAACTTTTTACAATAAGAATATCAGATACTAAAGTGGGATACGGGTAAGGTTAGGGACAGGTTTTGTGGTATGAGTGGATTACGGTGTAAGGGATGGGTCAGCAGTGTGAATATATATGTAATTACAGAAATTAATTACTGTTTTTTTTTTTAAATGCTTTTAATTATAAGTACAAAAACTTTTATTCACTTAATAAGTGCATTGTATCAAATTAATAAATATAAGTACACAGTAGTAAAGGCCACCTAATATAAATACGGCATTTTGACTCTATATATTTTGTCAACATATAAACAAAAGACAAAGACTTGGCACATACGTTACATGTATGTTCCAGATGTTAAGTATTGGTGTGTTTGTATAGAAGATATATAGATTCAAATCAGTATCAGTGATTTCATCCCCAAACTCTTTCCACAAATAATGTCCTCTCTTTGAAAGCGTCTTCTCTACTAACCACAACTGGCAAAACATAAAAATAGCATTTAAAAAAATAATCTGTTTAAAAAGTGTTGATGCATAAAATCCATCTGTTTTCAGTAGAATCAAATATCACCTGTCCCTATTATTAAGTCTCTGTCCTTGAAAAAGTAAAGTTCACAGGAATCAAGAAAAGCATTTTGTTCCAGAGAGCTGCAGAAACTAAATGAGGTGAAACATTTGCCAGACTTGAGATAAATGTCCAAAGAAAGCAAAACAGCCTTGCAGGTTTGTGTCTGAACTGTATCTGTAGCCTTCAGTGTGCCTGTGCATATGTGTGTGTGTGTGTGTGTGTGTGTGTGTGTGTGTGTGTGTGTGTGTGTGTGTGTGTGTGTGTGTACAGATCTATTGTTGTATAGAATAGAGGGGAGTATTGAGCTGTCCCTTCTGATATAAAAGCTTAATTACTTCTGACTAAATCTGTAATTAAAATATATCCCAGCAGCAGCCCTACCTGTCGGGGAGAGAGAGAGAGAGAGAGCGAGAGAAAGAGAGAGAGAGAGAGAGAGAGAGAGAGAGAGAGAGAAATCACTGATAAATCACACGCACACACAGTCTCTGAGCGCAGACGGGGGGAATGGGAGAGAGATTAGAGAAGAGGAGAAAGAGAACATGAGGGAGAGGAAGAGACAAAGAGAAGATAAAGATAGAAAGAACTAGTTTCTGCGGGGATGAGGAGTTAGAAGGTCAGCTGAGAGAAGAGAGAACTTATGAAGTATGGCAGCAGACACAGGGGGAGTTTTTACCATACAGATGTTTGCAAAATACTTATTTCATGTGAATTATGTAAAATGCAAATTTATGTGTTTCTAGATCACACTTCTAAATCTGTATACTTCATTTATGCATGTAAATGAATGCATAATCATTTTACTTAAAATTAGAATGTGTAAAATAAAGTCATAATTAATACAGAAATAATACAACAATATTATATCACATTTAAAATGTGAAGAGCAGTTTGATGAAAAGTTTGAGAGCACTAGTGAAAATATTTTTTTGCTAATTTAGTAAAACTTTTTTCATTTTAAATTATATTATAATATAACTATACAAATACTGATTTTAATAATTTTATAAATTCCACACATTTGATTCAAGATCCATCTAAAAACAAAATCCCACCTTTTGGGAAAAAAGATCATATTATCACAAATGTCTCAAATTTGACTAGTGACTTGAAATTATTGTCAAATTTTTTATATACACTTTTAAAAAAATCTTTCTATTTCTATTCCATTTAACTCACTTTTTTGTTGTTTTGTAATTGTAATGTGGTCTCAGACTTTGGTGCGATCAAATTACACAAGAAGAAAAGTTTAGAAGGGAAGATGCAATGTGTCTAACACAACAGACTTACTGTGGAGGCAGAGAGGAATTTCCAGCAGCCCCTGTGCGGAGGAATGGATGGGAAATGAGAAATGGCAGCACACTGGAGCCACTGGGTTTAAGTACAATTGTTGTTGCCAAAAAACAGAAAGAAACAACATTATGGGAAATGGCTTTGCTACCGTAAGCGCCGAGTGGAATGGCTTCTGCATCACTGCGGACACCAATGAATTTCACCAACTTCCTTCAAACCATTTCATCAGGGCTAAGGCGATATTCTGGCCCCAAATCTGTTCCCCCTCCCCTATGCGCATATGATTAGGGGTCTAAAATTGATGCTGTAAATCTTCACAGCCAGATCCGACGCTAATGCTATGTGAGAAATTAAAATTTTAAAAGAGAGAACTCTGTTAGGTGGAAAGTACGGTGAGCATAGAAGAACTGACAACGTGTTGATCTCACGGTAATTTGTGTGAAGGCAAAGTCGTACGCAGCTGTCAGCATGGCGGGGGCAGAACCACACCACAACACTGTTAATTATAAGTGGGAAAACTATCAGGTTACCCAGCTCAGGGAGCCCATGCTGCTAGATGCTCTAATTCTGCTCTGTATTCAACACAATCCTGCAGTCTATTCATAAATGTTTGAAATCTGGAACAAGACTTGGAACACTCCAGGAAAGAAAGACAACTGCAATGAATTCTTCGACAGTCCCTAATTTGACCTCCAGCAATGACTGGCATCTTTTCAGGGAGTTTGTTGTGGTGGAGCCTGGAGTGCTGATGAAATGGCTCGTATTCCCTGTAGTGCCGGGAGGCCTTGTTTAAACTGAAGAGTTTGAAAGAATGATGAAGAATTAGTAAAAATCAAAGTACTTCCAAACTGGCTGTCAAATAATGCACACAGATTAAAAGAGTTTTTATTATTATTTCGATTGGATGCCTCATGAATAGAGAAAAGCTTCAACAGGAAAATCCCTCTTGACTTTGGCCAATTTCTGAGTGACAATAGCACACTTGAGGCTTGGACTGATTAGCCTGTTGATTAGAGTGAATGGGTGCTGTTTCATTCCGTCTCATTCACTGATAGCATAATGACAGGGCCCAGAGTTACTCCAACAGGAACACCTACATATCCGTAAACCTGAAGGGAAATCTAACAACAACAACCCATCCAAACAAGCAATCAAATGCTATATGTAAAAATATAATGAAACATATTTGCTAGAGTGGAATATTTTCTGAACTTATTTTACATCAAGTTAAACTTTTTTTTACATTTTATTTTACTTTAATATATAAACACTTGTGCATCTCATGGATGGATAGACACTCAGCTGGACAGATAGTTGACAAAAAATGACAAGTGGACAGAATGACAAATGATAGACAGAAAGTTAAAAGGACAGGAGGACAGACAGATATTTAGACAGAATGATACACACTGACAAAGAAAACGACATACAGACAGATACACACACACACACACACACACACACAGCGAGTTAAGTTAACTGACAGAGATAGAAATACAGACAAACAGAAAGAAAGTCGTAGTTAGAATGACAGGTAAACATAGAAATATAACTGAGTGACAGAGAGAGAGAGAGAGACATAAAATGACAGACAGACTGATAAATGATATGGATAAAAATGACTGAGACAGACACAGACAGACTGACAGATGTAATAACAGACAAACAAGTGGGATACTGACAGACAAACAGACAGTTAGATATTGACAGACTGAAAGACTGACAGAGACAGACATAATGACATACAGACATAATGACAAACAGACACAGACAGATACAATTAGAGACAAACAGACACAGACAAACGTAATGAGAGACAAACAGACACAGAAAAACGTAATGAGAGACAGACAGACAACCAAAGCAGTGATTTCAACTTCAAGTCAAGGTCATGGGCAAATGACAGCTCAGTCATGCTCACCACAGCTGGTCTAATGAAAAACATCCCCCACACGTGCATAAAACATACCATATGCTTATTGCACAGGGAAGTGTAATAAATGGGGCTACCATCCTCTGTGGCTCCACCTCGACTGCCGCATAATTCTGACCTGATTAAGTGACTGACAGTAAGAGTGGCGACGATGAGGAGATGGAAATGGATTGAGCCCGGTGCCTGGAGTCACTGATCCATCTCAGGTAGAACTCCAGCCAGCGCTTCCCCCAAATCATCAATCACCTCGAGTGTTCCTCTGTCCCAGATTAAAAGGCCTGTCTGCTACATCCTCAGGCCAGAGCCTTCATCACAGCACAGGCTCGGTGGATGGACAGCCGTCTCGTGCTGGCGCCTATGCTATAAGATTGGAGTATAAATGGATCAGTCAAACCACCTTTGTCATCTAACCTGCAGGTAGTGAAACAGAATTTTGTGATGTACTTTGTTTAAAACTATTGAATGTATTATTAGTACTCATGATGAAATATCTAGAATATTAGCCCTTTTATTTCAACATATGTTTCACAGCATGCTCATATTTAGCTAATGTGATTCTGTTGAGTCCGTGTCTGCTCTGAGAATCTGTTGTGAGAAGTTTTTCGTTAAGGAGAGTGAGGATGCTCTGCATTGCCTAAGCGAAGACACAGCCTGGACCATTGATTTGTTTACTAATAGTGAATGGATGCAGCAGACTGGCTCTTGGCTCTCTGGCTGGCTGGCCTATTGAATAATCAATATCATTTTTGTTCTTTTTGGGTTATAAAGACACTGCTGATTCTGATCTGCTGGACACATAAGACAGGAGAAAGCTGAACCTTTTAGCAAAATCCCCAGCTTCTGGGAAAGCAGACAGACTGAAAATGATAGCCACAAAAGATTCTGGTGTTGTTTACAAGGTGAAGTATTGAATAAGACTTAATGCCCTTCAAATGAAACTTTGTTGCCTCTGAGAGAACAATTGTAGGAATCACATATAAAATGGAAAAAAAAAAACAAGAAACTCGCTTTGCAGGAAATCCCAAGCATACAAATGGAATACAGATGGAGCAAGAGCAAGTCTTAGTATTATCACTCAAGGTTTCTATTTGATCATGGCCTATTGTACCCTGTGTACACCATAAACAAGGAAAGAAACTAGATCACTTCCATAACGATTAACAAATCAGTTTAAACGATAACTATGCAAGACGACTCTTTTAAATCTATGTTGTGAGTTTGCATTTGATGAGACAGACTGGGTACAGTGAAAAAAAGACAATAAAATGAGAACATGCCTCTGTATTTGTAGCAACTTCATTGCCTGTATGTGAAAACAGCACCACCAGTGCACTCAAATTCATTTACAAATGACTCTCTTGAGCCAGTTTGCGAATTAATGAACTATGTGAACCAGAGCCAATAGAAAAAAAAATGATTAACTGATATGTGTATAGCACAAGTTTTTATAATTTTAGAAGAATGTTGGTAACCAAACAGTTTGATGACTTTTAAGATACTTTAAGAAGTGTGTCAGTGTTTCGTTTTGTTTTTTCACACAATTTACAGAAGTTATACAGTTTTGAAAGAACATGAGGGTGAGTAAATGATTACAGAATTTCATTTTATGTAATACATTTTACTATGCCAGCTTAATATGCAGACAAACTATAATCAAAAGAGGGCACAGAGTGTGCACAAAAATCCTCAGAAAAACGCTGATAATGTAGATAGTGTAAGTGTAATTCTACCCTTTGAAGTTTTAAGTCAAAGGGTGAACCTTAAGCATCTGCATACTGAACGAATGAGTACTTTCTCATCTGTTCCGGTAAGAAGAGGAGCGTGCGTGATGCAGATGGAGTGATAGAGACATTGATCTAATAGAGTCTGACTTCCCACCACCACCCACCGCCACTGTCCATCTGTACAACACCCCAGCCATGAGCACACACACTCTCTCCTGCGCTCTCTCTCCCTCTTTAAAAATCTCCTATCCAGTCACCCCTGTCTGTGCCACAACATCTGGACAAGTTTCAGGCAGACCGAACCTGATGCCAACCTGCCTAATAGCCTATGGAGTCAATTATAAAAGAGAAAATGTTGCAGCCTAATTGTTAATGGCACCATCTGGATAATGGCACTTTTCAGGGAGAAGACTCCTTACCTGGTCATCAGGGATTTTCCATTCCAACGGCCTCCAAAAGCAATGGAGGAGAACCAAAAGAGAAACTGTTTTTCATACCTAATGAAGTTCCCTTTTAACAGTGCTCACTGTGCACGATATAGTGCATTTTTGTGTGAGTGCGCGCACATGTGTGTGTTCTTCGACGGCAACAAAGTGTTTCTCAATCTTCATTTCAATGTGAAAGCAACTGGGGGCAGTCAACAAATTAAATGCCGCATTCTATCTAATGGCTTATAACAAATGTTCTCTAGAGCAGTGTCTTTTCAAATATTATTTTCTCTTTCCTTGTCATATGTTGTGGTTCAAATGTGCCAGAGGGAAAACACCTGTGTCATAACAATTAATTATAGCAGCACCTTTACAAAACAATGTAAGCTTTTCAGGTGGATTTTGCGTGTTAAAGTAATTTTATTTACCACAGTTATGTTAACACCATGGTATACTGACAGTGGCCCCATAAAAAGCATTTCAAGAAAAACTGGACAAGCACACTTTTCACTGTTTGATTAAATGAGTTCCAAAATATGAAATAATAAATATATTGTTAGAAACAAAGCTGTAAAGCCTCATTTTTGTGTAGATGTTTTTGGTATAAGATTTTTCATCTAATCTTAAGGTGAATGAAAGTGCCCATATAATATTGGGTGGCACTTTATCATGTTTTTGAATAATTACTGTATTCACCATGACCAAATGACCACCACCATCGTCACAGTATGATCCTTAAATTGGCACCTCTTTACAAAAGACCAGTCTGGAAGTGAGTAAGCATGGAATAAAGTACTGGAATTCCCTGGAAGCACATGTCACAACTCATACACAAGGATACTGGGATCTCTTACTCACTGGCAACACAACAGAGGACACCACCATTAAAGCAGACCCAAACCTTTTCTGAACATCCCTAACCAAAAACCATTTCAATTACTGGACTTATTCTAACTGGATATTAACTACAAATAAAATTATTCTCCTAATCTTATGCAGAGTGAAAAACTCACTTCAGTGATTTTTTCTTTTTTTGGTGATATTTTTGTTATATTTTGCATATGTATTTAATCCATTTCGTTATTGTATTTCAACTCATTTGAGGTTCTTTAGACATTTTATTCTCTGGATATAGGGTATTGTTCTTGTTTTTAAAATGATGTTAATTTTATTTAAAATTAATGCCTTAATAAATTATTAATTCTCGTTAATATCATAGTATCACCAAAACAATAACATGTTGCTTCTATTTAAATGTGCAGGAGATGCACCTCTTTCTCTTTCTGCTGCAAGGAACAAAAACATAATTTTCTCAGTACAGGTCATGCTTAAACAAACATGATTGGACAAACAATGTGTGTTTGTATGTGTGTATGATTTGAGCTATCTATCCCGACCAGCCAAAAACAACAGGGTGTGAAGGAGATCCCGACAGGAGAGAGAGAGAGAGAGAGAGACAATATTACATAGAACCAGACAGGTATAGGATCCTAAAAGGAGGAAATGGCAGGACGGGAAGAAAGGAGAGGAAGAGGAGGAGGGGGTAGATTGAAAAACACATTTACTTAGCGTTTGGCACACGGCTCACAAATTCAGCGCAGCATGAAGGACAATTTGCAGCTGAGAAAGGCAACACTTCATATGAAGGACACTGGCATGAGAAAGAAAGGGAACGTTGGTGCGTGTGCTTGAGAAGTCTAATGAGATAATTCCATCTCCATCTAAAGTTCTCCATCTCAAAACATGAACCCTCAGTTTCTCTCCGTTCTTACGTAACAGCAGCAATCTGTACAGTTACTGCCGTGACCAGTTCATAGACACGCTACCACATATGTAAGAGTTTTCCAGTTGTGTTTGAGCAGAATTCCCCCTTCACCAAACAAGCCATCCCATTATAGGAGATCAAACACAAACTAAAACCTATTCCCACTGCAGCAGCGGAGCCAGCGTCGAGTCTCGCTCGTGAAACGCACACTCGCACACCCCGCTCTAATTGAAACAGTAGCGTTGGTAGAGAGCTGTCAGCCATGAGCTGAAACAAATGTGCGTTTGATTTGTTATGGTTTGTAAAGGAAGGGGTTAAAGAGAAAAAGCAGGTGCACTAACGGCCGGCTGACAAATGGCGAGTGAGCTATATGAACCATGAAATGAACAATCAGGCAATAGAAGGCAGCAGGCATTTCAGCACCATGGTCAGCAACAAAGTGCCTGCAACAGCTCGCTGCCTGAGCGATGGTATTCATGAGGACAGAGAGAGTAAAAGAGAGAGAATGGGGAGTGATAGAGAGAGGATCCTTCTGCAGAGAGATTACAGGCTGTGTTTGGATTTCAAAACAATGATTGGAAGAAAGTATCCCATCACAAAAGTAATCAGAAAGAGTAAACATCCACATCCTGATAGACAAAAAGAGGTTTCGGACTCCACCTTCAGCATCTCCCGATGTTTCTCACATCCTCATGCAAGACATAGTCTGATATAATCAAGTTTTGTTTAGTATTAACTATTATATGGTCGACAACTGCAGAAATATTATAATCTTAAATTACGTGCAGATGAAAACTACAGTGAAAACTACAGTACTCAAAATCAAATGGGGCATGTAAACAAAATTATTATATTATTTTGTAACTTTTGTATTTTTAGTAATCCATTTGGATGATATGCATTAACAGTTTTGTCTCTTTAAACACAACTAAAACTCCAACAAAATGTAAAGTGTGCCAATTAAACTTTGTCTCCTGTAAATCATCTTGAAAAAGCATGCGAGGTTAGTGAGCGATCGTACATCCATGCTTTTAAGGTGCTTTTATGAACATGATTTAGAGCTTTGGTCCAGTATAAAGGTCCTTAACATTTAAAAAAGCCATTTAAAACGTAAAGAAAGAAGATGCCCTCGCATATTCCCAGAGTCTTAAACACACAGGCACAGGTTAATATAAGTTATATCACCTATGACAGCTATATGTTCAAGCACACACACAAATAAACATACGCCTCCATATGCACACTCCATCACATTCTCAGAATCTCTATGTGTGCGTGTGAGAGAAATTACAGCCATTTCCTTATAACAAGGTGACCTGCAGTCTAAGTCATGAAATTCACTTATACGCTGTCTGTGGCACAGTTTGAATTAATGGCAATAAGTTATGATGGTTTGACCACTTCCATTATGTTCTAAAACTTAGCTCTGCATTACTTCCTCTTGAGACAAAAAAAACCCCTAACCTTTTCCCTATCTGTGCAAATAGTATTGCTAGCTGACTGTCTTTCAATTTCATTTCAAATTCGGTTACATAAACAGTATTTTCTTTTTATTATGTGAAGACAATATCAGCCTGCATCTGAAGTGATTTCCTACATTCGTCTGTACGCATTCAATGCAATAAAAGTGTCTTGAAAATGAACATAAATAAATAAATAAATGAAAAAGCAAAAAACAGGCACTGCTAAGAATGAGTACATCCTAATATGGGTTATCATGTACCCTGTTGCTCAATAACCGGACCTGAAATGGAGGCCAAACAGTGCTCATTTCTTTGCTATTTTTCATTTGGGATTCGCCTACTTTATATATAATGGACTCTGATCAGGAAACAGTGATAATGCTAAGCCCTCTCCAAGCGCCAACATAAGACTTGCATCTCTTGCATACTCGATGCGGTTACAATAATTTTGCAATTAAAATTAAAATTGCAAGGAACATCAATAAGCGTAAGTTTACAAATTACAAAACAAAATAGTAGATTTGCATCATATTCTACTGCTTTTCTGCAAAGTGTGTTTATGAAATTAAATATTCTTTGAAAACCCTACATTTTAGATGTACCTTTGTAAAGAATATACATTGTTTCTAAAACATAACACAAGTAGTGGACATAAGAAAACTTAAATCTGATCCTTACAGCTAAAATGCTTAAATCTTTTTTAAAACATTATGAAAAGAAGGAGCGTTGTTCTAAAACTTCGCCCATAAATGACAAAATGGTGTCATTGTAATGGGGGTGTAATTAAAAACTGCCTCTCATCAAACTGCAGAGCAGATGAACATTCTTTGTCTTCCTCTCGATGAATGTGTGAATACAGAGAGTATGAAATCATTCTTAATTACACATTTGTCACAAGAGAAGCATTCAGTCTCCTCTCTGTGTGTTTTAATGGCACCTTCTTTGCTAGCTGATTAATTCCGCAAAAGCCTCGTCCTGATGCCTCATTACATTAGAAAACTTTCCCTGCGTCTTTCATGTGAGCATCCATTTTTTTCCCCTTTACTCTCTCTTTCCCGCACTCCTCATTTGTCTCTCACGAACTTAAAATGTTTATTCAATGTTCAATTCAGCAGTTTCAAAAGCCTGCAATCTCTAGGGACCAACGGTTTGACAACACGGAAAGCCCATCATACGTTAACATGGGATAAACGAATCAAGCAGAGTTATGCCACAGGATTTCAATTACTTTTATTTACGTCCTGTTCCATATCATACAAGGGTGTTTTCACGTTAATGCGTAAAATTCATTTGTTAACTGAAGTGATGCCTTCCACAAACTACTCAGTAGTCTGTAAAAACCTGCGACATAATGGATGTCATTTGCAGGTTTAATTAATGTAATGTTAATCTTTTATTAAATCAGGGGATGTTCTCTCAATTACTCAGTCTGACTGTGAGGGATAAATTAATAAATCATTGATATTTAAATGCAAACCTTTTTTTTATAAGAGATTCTGCAGATTACCAAAAATCCATTGTTCCTGAAATCACATGAAATTAGATTTCGTTGAATGTCAAATGCAAAAAGCACAGCCCGAGATTAGGGTTGATATGGAGGATGAAAGATATAGCCTACCAGATTCCTGCTATCTCATATCACAACATGACACGTAAATGTTCACAGAACACTATGACTTTCTATGACTCGCTCAGTCATGGATCATCCCAGATTGTTCTGGCATTTTAGAATATTCGAGTACGTGTTTACTGATATCTGGGTTTTAATTTGGGGCCGGGAAGCGTTATAGGCTGTTAATCAGGGTCCTTCAGGTACGTCCTAACCGTGTTACATCTGGCCGCTGAGCCGCCTGGAGCTGCAGCTAGTGCCGCTGATCAAATTCCCTGCTAGTCTCCTGATGAAAACATCATTTGTTTTGCATCCCGGCGCTGAAAAACAGGCCTGGCTGTGACTCTCTTTGTGGGCTCAGCATACTGCAATTTACACTGAATGAAAATGACAGCCACTGAACAGCGGCATAAGCAATTATGGAATGCATGGGCCGAGCAAACGTGTGTGCATTTGAGTCACTATAATACAATCTGCACAACCAAAGGCGCTGCATATGTTTCAGCTATTAATGACATGTGAATTCAACCTGCTTTCGACGTAAACGTGGCATTAAAGAACTTCCTGGGTGAGATTATTATCCAGTCTCTTTATTATCATAAAACTGCAGGAACATACATTAAAATGACTCCATTTTATACAAGCTTTGAATGATTCAGTGATATAATCACGATTCGGTTGACAAATTTAAGAGGATATTCTGGCTTATTTTTTCTCTAGAGAGACTGGACCTTCTACATCCAGAAGACAAACAGCAGATGTTTACTCTATGCAAACATTCTTTGGTTTACCTGTGAGTGTATGCACCTCTGAGAATATGAGAGTGAATACATCCATCTGAAATCAAAGTTTTATTTTACTACTCAATAACTGTGAGGACAAGTTTGAAATTCAGGTTCCTGCAGGTTCCTTCCCAGATTAAAGGGTTGGTTTCCTTGAAAAAAGGCTAAAAAAAAAAGGCTTAAAAAAAAAACTATTCAATAGGAAATCACCACTGACAGTGTAATTTAGCCCGGGACTACACATAATCTCTATCTGAGAAATCGTCAGCGAGGGAACTGCTGTGAACGAAAACTACATTTCCTTCTCACCCCTACTTTAACTGAACTTTAGGTCAGAATCTTAAAGAAAAGTGACATATCTATCATCTTAAGATCAGCTATCTTTTTCTTTCCTGGAGTACTAAACAAGCTTGTTTCAAAATAATAACAGAAAATGTGGTTTTTGCATTCTACTGGCTTGCTCTTTCTGTGAGGTAAAAATAGCAAGGTAAATCTAAGACTAAATGCCATAGTTGCTGACAAACGTCTGCTTAACTTTCCCTAATCGTGTGCTTTAAGGGATCAGTGCTCAGTAAACAGAGCTAAGCCTTGACTGTTGTTGGTCCATGTATGATGTTAGTCCCCACACATACCATGACACAGATCTTTATGTACATTAAGTGTTCCTGTCTGCTGTGCCTGCATGCATGTGCTAGGTCATTTGGTTTTGCAGATAGGAAAAGCAGCGTTATGAAAGATTCATGAAGTTTGAGGTTGGACATGACGCAGGAGGCCTTAAAAAGCTGCTAGCAGCGGTGAGAGCCGTATCTCCCCTGGGGCACATGGGCAGCGTGGAGCTCTGTGGGTAGTACACTGTGGGTAAGAGCTGCTTTGTTTCACTTTTACCCTGCCTCGTTCACCCTAACTGAAGTCATGGCAGACAGAACACACACTTTTGGGCCCAATTCTTGATTTATTAATCTGTGGCACTCACAGTTCTGTGGACATGGACCACCAACAATCAGGAGCAGCTATCTCACCTCACGCTTCTATGGGTATGTTACAATCACCCAAAAGTGTCCTTTAAAGTGGACATCATAGATCAGCAGCCATCATCTTACAGTAATGAACACTTTGAATCTTCATATTCAGTCTGAGGGGTATTGCAAATGCATAGACTACAAATGTACATTGTACTTCACAGTTAAAAGGGAAATTATACTTAATATTGCAGTATTTATTAGTAAATGTAAATGTTTTAAGTGCAAAACATTAGAAATAGAAACAAATTACATTACACTAACATTACATTAAATATATAAATTATATCAATTTAATTTATAATCAATTTAACTTTAACTTAAATGTTAATGGAAATGTATTAAATATAAATAAAAATAATAAAAATCAATATCTAAATATTTTATAATAGATTTGTATAAATAAATTATATGCCAAAACATATTCTAATAAAATCAACTGCAAATGTTAAAAAATTGACATATATATGATAAATGTGAATTATTTATTTTTTTAATTATACAATCAAACTCTCCATAAACTGCATTTCAGCTTCTTGAAAGTAACTTCATGTGGAAGATTTTCACTATATGCAAATAATAATACCCCCCATATGTACAATAGTTTTCTGCCATCATCCCACATGCTGACTCATCTTCTAAATGGTGATGTGTAAAATTAGAGTTTCTTTCATCTGTGTGAATTTTTATTCACATTGGATACAAATGTCAGAATAGATGACAAATTGAGATATACTGTAAAGAATTTTTTCAATTTGGGGGGAAAAAATGAGATTTGTTGTTTCCAAGTAACTATGTAACTATTTATTTAACAACCCTGACTGTGTAAGCAATATACATATGGGCTAACTTGTCCAAGGGGCAAATCTCCCTATTAATCCATCCCAGAAACACACCCAGTGAAACCTAGCTGCTAAATTCAGCTTCGAAGCAAAATAACATGTAACCTATTTATCTGGCAAATTACACACAGCATCAATGAATTAATACCTTGCCAGGCAAAACGTAAGATAAGTGGAGAACACGGCATCTCCCTCATTTCTCTCTATCTCTCTTGGCCAAGTCGCCAGCCGGGCCCCTGTTCACGACACCACGCATTGAAAACAACCATATTGGCTTTACTTAACCACATTAGCCATGAACAAAGATTGACAGCACCTCTCTGCGCTGCCTCCACATCAAATAATACAGAGCAAATGGCATTCAATACAGCCTCATAACCACAGAATTGGAGATTCAAAAACAATTTTAGAGCAATAAGTGGAAGCCACTGAATGGGATGAAAATGCAAATGCGGACAGCTCTCCGGCACATGTCTCGTTCTAGGCCTCAGCCTGCCTTTCATAATATCCACATTCAATGCATTAAGAGTGTCATACAAAGGCAGAGCATGTTTGCATTTTGTAATTTGTGCCTTTTCATAACCACCAATAAACGTGGAGCTGTTTAGAGAGACGTCTAATGGGTGGCAGTGCCCGTGAGCGACAGCAGCACTCGCGAAGATCCTGCTCGTTTGGACGCTGGTGTCTGCACACGCCACTAATTCTGACACACAATTTCTATGAGCTCATCTAGTGAGCGATAACATTCATCTACTGCAAATACAACCAGGCTAACTGAGAACAGACAGAGAAAAGGGGTATGCATTACAGATTATGAGATAAAGGTCACAAAAGGTGCACTGTAGGTGTAAAAATGAGGAGCTGTTGACTGATTTTGTTTATATATCAAGACAAAACCACATAACAATTATTCAAGTAAACAAGAATGTAATATAAAAACCAAACACTGAAATTTCATACCAGTTTTATAACATCACAGTGATTAAAACTGAAAAATGAAACAGGCTATTGTAAGTAAATTAAGTAAGTAAGTAAATTACAAAAATAAAATACAACTTGAGTTGCTTTTTCCCGTAGGAAAAAATCAAAACAATTCTTTGGCCCACCAGTTAAATGAATAAAAATGAATATCTAAACATTTTAGGAAAGCAAAGCAATGCCCTTTAGTTAAGGTCTAAACACAAACAACTTTAGGAGGCTCCAATGTAGCGATCATTTGCTTTGTCTGCAGGGTTTCTTATTGGTAGGTAGAGAATAGATGGCTAAAGCCAGAAAATAACAGCTGCACACCTTTCTATATAAGGCATTTCTGCAGCCCCCCATTGTAAATAAACACAGATATAACATCAAGAGAACAATTTAGGCAGTAATTAACGGCGAAGAACAAACAGCGTGGTTAGAGGGGGGCATGAAGCTGATTGAATTAAGTGCACAAACAGAAACAAAAGCTGCAACAAAGCATCAGTGCGCCGCTGCTCACCAGCTCCTCTTTGTTTAATAAACTGCAGACTCCCTGAATGCTAGTCAGCATAATGAATCTGACTTGGGCAGAGGGGTTCTGAAGGGCCCCAAAGAGTCTATAGCCTCAGCTTTCGCATTCAGCACATTGGGGCCACAATGGGTTACAACTCAGATAGAGATCAGAAGCTACAAAGCAAGAGGGAGATAGAGAGCCAGCCTGTACAGAACCCTCCTGTTTAAAAACAATAGTCTAATTACAACATTTATAACCCCAGAATTCTGGAATTGAATTTAGTCTCGACTTAAGGAGTATGCTGGCATGAAAAGACTATTTGATTAGAGCAGCAGTTGTTTCATTTTCGGCACAGCAGATTGCTGAGCATCTCGATCCGGCTGCGCAATCTGTATTCATTATGGCCTGTAAAAGGATGATCCTCGGCCCGCCGCTGCGCGCGTTCGTGCAGATGCGTGGCGCTCGGCATGGCCCCTGCCATTCCCTTACAACGCGTCCCGCTAGCCGCGCCAAGCACAGCACCACCCGGCCGCCAAATTCAGCCTTTTAGCCACTCAAAAGGGCCCTGCGGGCTCCCTCCCCTTTCCCAGCAGCGGCCTTTATCAAAAAGCCCTGAAGTCGAGGCGTGAGATGTTTGGCTCTTTTAATGTATATAAATGGGCCACCTGCCTAGCTGGTTGGTGTTTCGGGGGAGGAGGGCGAGGGACGCTGCAGATGTAATCTGAAGCTTTCATGTTGGCAGGGGGTCCGCGCATGGCACGGTCTCCGTCTTTCCCGCAGAGGGACTGTATTGGGCTCCGTATGGAGCGCAGATGCACCCGCCATCCGGATGATCGTCGCGGTGCCGAGGTGCTGCTGGAGCCGCTCTGTGCAGCGTGCTTATATATCTGTGAAATGAGCTTCCTGTGCAGATCCCCCGGCAGCCTGGCCAAATCACAGTACATTAGCCACATTAGCCGCTTGTATAGCAAGACTGTAAATAGACACGCCATATTGGGAGGAAACACTCTGCTTGTGTGACCACATTAGCAATGGCTTGGAATGATCGCAAAACAAAGCTGGGGCTTAATCAGAATGTTTTTCTGAATGAGCAAAGAATATAACCGCTGTTCTACTTTCCACTGCTATGAATCAAAATATCCTATTAATAAAAGGGCTGTCAATAGATTACAAATTGTAACTGAAACAAATGAATTGCAATTAAATGGCATGTGTGAATATCTGCTGAGAAAAGCCATAAATTAAGATAATTCTAAGACACTAACATATGCTGGCAGACAAAAGCTTTCAATAAGTAAAAAATGGCTTTTTTGTATGCAAGAAAAATTTCTTTAAAGCTGTAGTTGATAGCAGTCAAAAAAAAAATCTTTATAACATTCTTTTGTTTTGTTCCGTTCTGTTGCAGTCTGTGCAGCATGTATAGGATGCACTGGTATTACTTCAAGCTTGAATTGCTGCAATGGTAGAAAAAATATTAAAATGATGGCATTTACATATGGGTCAGGGGGCATGATTAATTGTGCTCATTTTTAACAAGTTGCATTTAACAATTAATCCCACTAAATCAACATGTTAAATTGACAACCCTAATTAATAACATAAAAATAAAAACAAACAACATCTGCAAGTAAAATCAGAGCTGATGGATCGAAGAAGGCTGTTTATTTCTAATATGACAGATGACATTTTAATATAACGTTTGTGAAGACTCCAGGAGAACGTGTATGAGAATACAGGAGGTCTATGTCTTGCTGTTTGGGCTGCTTTACCTAAATTACAGGTGTAATCCTCAAACAACCTCACCAAGGGCTAAACAGGACCCCTGCCTCATCCTAGACATCTGTTCTCTCCTTCCACCCCCCCTGGAGAAACCTCAAAAACGGTGGGCAGAGAGATGACAGGGAAATGACTTAAAAGCATTTCCACACACAGACTGGAAGAAAATACCAGCCAATACACAGAAAGACTCTAGAGGAAAGTGAACAGAACAAACGTGAGTTGAAATAATGTTTTTTTTGTTTTGTTGTTTTGCTGTCTTTATCATAGTATGAGTTGTTAAAGACAGCATGCAACACATTTAACTTCCAACAAGGTAACGTCTTTCATAGTGAGTGGGTTTTAGAAGACACAAACATAACCTCTATAGAATATATTAGAATCATTTTACAATCTATTATTTACTACTTTGCTTTTTTTGTACCTACCTATATCATAATGCTATATCCAGTTTGCAAATCCATTCAAATAATGCTTATTGAAAATGTCTGAACGTTATGGCAGCAACAAAAATAATATTATCCTTTAGTTGCATCAAACATTTGAGATACAAAATAATGACATTATTTTTTCCATTTCGGTCATTCCACCTACTCCTAGCTGCGACCTGTATCATGCTCTCATATTTGCATATGTCAGGAGACTGCATCGGTTGCCCTCTAATCCTACACTTCAATATCAGATATACATGTGCGCATACACACTTACACAAGGATACACGAATGGCACCGCCCTTGGCCACACAGATCTAGCTCCAGTCCTCTAGAGACAGCGCTGCAGACATTCATTACCCCTCCCATCATGTCCCTCAGTCCAGTCTGAAGGACAACAGAAGGGTTAAATGTCTCTGTACTAACACAAAGTATTGCATGAATGTGTGTGTGTGTGTGATAAGAGTCCATTATGCAGGTTTACAGAGTCAGATGCAGAGGCCGGGCTGTGCCAAAGAGCTGATATTACACAGCACAACCTCCAGCAGCCTTCCCAGAACACACAGCCAAGATCACTCAGCATACGCCCATTCCCGCAAATCTCTCTCACTCTCACTCACTCACACACACACACACACACACACACACAGACACCATCACATTTACACACTCGCATAGACACACATTCATGCTGACGCACAAACACACGCTAATGCTACTGTTAATACAAGCACACACCTGCTCCACCCATTCTCCCTCCACTCCAGCAGAAAAATCAATATGTATCTCATCCATTACAGCACTCACGGATGGGCCAGGATCTCTACTCTCACCCCCATCTCTCCTTTCTCTGTTCTGTCTTTTCCTTTCTTTGTGCAGATACAAGACGTCAAAATGTTTACACTGCGCTGCCGTCACTCTGATGAGCTAATAGCAGTCTTTGACTCTCGTACAGAACAGGGGGAAAAACACATACTTAATTACATTAATTAGAAACATCATACAAATGACTCAGAAGGTCCTTTTGTCTATGATCAGGTGTGCTCAAGAATCTTTGCTTTTGAAAGTCATTGAAAATTAAAATGCAGGCCCTTATGTTGAGCCTTGGACCTCATGCAGGTGAAACTGGTTCACAGCTGGCTTACACAACTTACTTTTTTATGATTATGTGGAAATGTTCACTTTTAACAGAAAGAAAAATAAAAATAAAAGGTTCTGACATGGTAAGCCTTCGTGCTTAAATTCTACATTATTTCAAGCTTGCTTTTTTACCTCAAAATATTTTTTCTGTCCTCTCTCTACTGTACCTTTCTATAAAAGTGTCAAAAAAACAACAAAGAAAATTAGAAATTTTAAAGCAATCCATAAAATTTAACATAAACTCACATCCTATCCTATTAACAGTGTTTATAGGATTTGTAGTTCTACACTGAATGTAAACAAGCATAAAACCATCCAAGCAATTAATAAAATCAGCTTTAACTATACATTATAAATCATGAATGTGAACATAAAAAAATGCCCAAAGCAATATCACAGCAGCTGTAAATTTCCAAAAATATCCAGTATAAAAACAGGGAGGAATAACGTGATTAAAAATGCCTATGAATTGCATATAGCTTCATAATCGCATCGTTAGATATGTGATCAAACCTAGGTGTTCTCTTGCAAATATGACCATCCTCTTCAAAGACAATTAAATCTGCTAAAGCATTTTTTTCCCAACACAGGAGCCAGTATAATAGACATTTTGGATGCACATTAAAGCAACAGTTTCTTGACGACACACACCCCCACACACACACACACACACACAAAATTGCAGTCGTTGATTAAACAGAAGCCGCAAACTCCATTCCATCGCAAAATAATTAACCTTAGCACAACGGCAAGGAGGAGTTCAGGTTCTAAGGTAACAGATTTTTTGGGTGGAGAAGAAAAGGAAAAAGACATCCATCCATCATAAAAAAAAATGCCGCAGCCAATTTCCACAAAGCCGCTAAGCTGATTGAGACGACCAAATCTGTTTCACCAGCTTACATTTACTTCAAAATGGTCATCTCAGCTTCAGTATCACACACTTTCACCGCTTCCTATTCCCCTGTTCTTTAGCAAAGAGAGAATTGGTGGGTGTGCAGGAATAAAACACTCGTCAACTTCTCTGTGCATGGCCTGATATCTCTCTAGCGCAGGGCTGGCCAGATCAGTACACTTTTATTCAACTATTCTGTTATTCTGCTTATTTGTGTTCTTATTCTCCCTTTTTAAATAAAAAAAAATCTAATAAAAAAAAAAAACGTGCAATATGTGTTTCATTTGCCTCTCTCTTTTACAGAAGACCCTCACCAAACAAACTCCATTCTGCTAAACCAACCGACCGCCCCCACCTCCTCCCACTGAAGTAGATTAAATTCACACTAGTCCTCATTTTAAACGGAAATTGGATTGATGGAGAAAAGATTACGGAGACAGAGGGCAAGGTGGTGACAGCGGGAGAGAGTGGGGAGGGTGGAGTCTGCATCAACAAAGCACCTCCGAAGCTAATAGTGTAAATGTTTCTCTTTTGCCACCTGTAGCGTGTATGGTGTGTATGTGTGTGTGTGTGTGTGTGTGTGTGTGTGTGTGTGTGTGTGTGTGTTTTCTTCCCCTCCTGATCTTTCTCTTTTTTGCTATAGCAGCAAATATCCTGTTGGCGCAGGATGCAGAGTGGTATCTGGCCCTAAAATCGATCAGACTCCTGGACTAGGGCTTCCATTCATCTCTTGCCCATAAAATTTGATTAGCGCTGACTACAGCACTGCAGGGAGATGGGCTGATAGAGCCAGGCTACAGGAGATGGCAACAGCATCCCGCATTTTCATCTAGTCTCTCTCTCGCACGTTGCATTTTGTCTCTCTTTATATTTCTTTGTAAAGCACTTCCTATTAATAACAGCTCCTCTCTCCTCATATCGTCCTCGGTGTGTGCAATCCCTGTGTGTAGGTATCTAAGATCAGTGAGATAACGTGCGTATCTTCCTTCTGCCCCTCCTTTCTTAGTGTAAACTGTCCTCTAGCTATTAAACAAAAATGACAGCCGTGATGAGGCTTCGACCGGCATTAACAAAACTAAACAACTGCAGCCCGGCCCATCCAGCTGGCCTGTACGGCGGACACGCCCTCTGTTCCCACATATCACTGTGGCATGTGACCACTCCTCTCCACCAATGACAATGTCCTGAGCTCACGAGTGGATACTGTCTGTCTGCGCAGTGACAAGCTAAGAGAACAAGAGAGAAAAAAAAAAAAAGAAAGAAAGAGACAGACTTGAAGCTCGACAACAAGGTGAAGTTTGTCAATTTGACTTGCGCACATTTGGTTTCTTCAGGGGGAACGCTGCCACTTGTTGATTTGCCACGTGACACTTCAAACCATGTGAGAAAAAAGATGAAATTTATTCATTTCAGAGATAACTTGACTCAATCATCCATAAATTACATTGTGTATAAACCAATCTGTGCGCCTGACGCGTGTACCACGAGGTCTCCGTAAATTGATTACAGGCATGAACTGGCACTTGAGCGTCACGCTTCCGCAGAAAAAGTGATTTAAATTCATGTAAGCCTGCATGATTTAAGATTCATTTGCGATATCGATTCTTCCAGGAGCCTGAGATGTCATTTAAAGCATCAGTCATCCAATCTGCTGAGGATTCACGTCAGCATAAGGGATGAATTTATTTCGGTGCTAATTGTCTGCCTTTGGGAGCTTGTGGGTGACACTTGAAAAACTTTTGGCATATCATCAATGTGATAATGACAGGCAGACCTCACTGCCCCAAATACCTTTCAATCTTTCATGACATTTAAAACTTCTAGACAGTTTCATCAAAAGTCACTTGCATTGCAATGTGTTTTATGATGCATCATTGGGCCAACAAAATAGAAAGAGTAAAAAAAAAGGTGCAATATAATTTCATAGCTATGAACTGACAAAATTTGCTGGTTCAAATAATAATAATAATGATAATAATAGTAGTAGTAGTAGTAGTAGTAGTAATAACAACAACATCCATGTAACAACCATGAAACCGTATATATAAAAAAAACCTTTTTACACAACTACACTACCATGAAAAAGTTTGGGTTTTTTTAGACCAAAATATTTTTTGCTTAATTTAATACTTTTTTATTATTTAATTTTTATTTCAAATAAATAATTTTTTAATGAATCAAAAAAAAAAAAAAAAATTCATTGCATGCAGTGCTCTGAATTTAGTTTTTCTGAAAATTGCTAGCAACATCTAATATGAATTATTTTTTGTGACCTCCTCTGTGCAGGTCTTGGCTCACCTGTGTCTCTCGAACATTTTCCACTGTGAAGTTAAACCACACTCTGAAGCGTGGGTTACATGTGTCAGGCCTGATGAAGAGATCAAACTCAAATTCACTGATGTAGTCAACACGGCCCAGGTTACCTACAGAGAGACAAAGAAACAAATTTCAGGTCTTCAATCTATTCAGAGGCTCAATGATATGCTTTAATATATCCATACACAAACACATATATTTTAAAATGTGTTATTGTTTAGTTTAACCTGGCAGACACAAATATGTCCACACTGAGAGCAGTGACTGGGAGAGATTTCCCTGTAGACTAATAAAATGAACTATAACTCAGTTGGTATCCTACTGATATTTGTGTTTACAGTATTTCATTTATGTTAAGGGAAATAAAATATAGTGTTGCAGTCTAACCTTTTCTTTCCCCGTAGATTTTGACACACACATACACACACTCTTACTGGGTGGGATGGAGGAAGTCAGCAGAGATGCTTGGCAGTCGCTCAGATGACGACTAGACAGCTTTGGTAGCAGATCGCAAAATAACAAGCCTCAACATGGCTGCCTCAAACAAATAAATAATAACAAACCAGAAAAGTGCTTTGTTGGTATACTGCAGTCCCCTCACAAATGTCAATTGGCAGGTAATAAAGTTCAGTCTTAAACTTTAATTTTCTCACACAGTGTGAAGTATTACGGAGAATGTGTGATCACCTGTAGCAACAATCCAATGCAACATAAATACTGGCTGAATTTTGAGGCCATCTTGGAACATAGAGTTTTAAGGTCTAAGCTATAGTAACTGAAAGGTTGTTTGTTTTAAATCCATTAGGAAATCTAATTGTACACCTGAGAAAATACACTAATACAACACACAAAATGGTGTGATGTATTTAGTATTTACTGTTTTTTAGGAACGCTACCTGTTGGAAGGACCTCATAATAATCCCAGAAGTTGCTCTTTCTTTGAGTTTAAGTCATAAACATTAAAAGAAATAAAGTTCCAAAGCAAAGTTTAAAAGCCTTTATTATTGTTTTGGCTGGTCACATTTGAACTAGAAGTAGTGCCTTGGATCCTTTCATCTAATGTTTCATTTAGTCCACTTTTAAAAGTACACAAACATAAAAAGGAACAGGCATTAACTAAAAAGCACAACACTCACGTTTAGCTTTCATGAGGTTTTTAAACTTGGTTGAAGGCTGCTATAATACATAGATAAAAGTATCTGACGAATGACAACATAACTAACTTAATATAGTAAAATGCTGCATTGACAGATGCTAGTCCAGCAGCCCCATTCTACGAAAATGAGAACAAAGAGCTAAGGTTGGATGAAATGAAGGAAGGAGGGAAGGAGGGGGAGATGCATCTGGTTGCCCTGATCATGCAGTCTGGGTTCAGGGAAAGAAGTGTGGAAGTCATCACCCGGTGGAAGCTAGCTCAGAGCTAATTACTGACAGATGGAGTGACCACCATTCCGTCACACCGGAGCCCAGCGGAACATTATCCTTCTGCCAGAACAGAGACAACACAACCCAAACATTCCCGAACTTATCGCAAACTCACTCTGCCTGTCCACAAAACCAGCGGGTTTGGATTCTCTCAGGATGAAACTACGAAAGTGTGAAGTTCATCGTTTTCAAGTTTAACTTCCCGATACAGCCGGTTCAGATGATTATAAATAAAGCATGAAAACATGTCACTTTAGCCTCTTAAATATATAACTTCATAAACTAATTTATACATTTGTGTTCATTTTCTGAACAGCTGCCCAATGGTTCTAATGGTCACTGCGCATTTTCTTCAGTGTATTGGGTACAGATTGATGGTGCTTTCCAGATGAAATGGATATTGGCACTTTAGCTGATTAAAATCACTTTCTTTTTAAACACAAATCTCCTGCAGCAGAAATCCAAGTATGACAGCAGTAGCACACTCCTGATGGAAAGGCGTTTTTATAGATTATCAGACAACTATTGCAAAGGTCAATGAGTGACCTTTATAAACATATCTGGATGAAATGGAAAGGTCCATATGTAATGCAAACATGACACATAGTTTTTTATGTGTGGATCAATAGATGCATTTTGCAGCATTTTCTGAAAGCGTGTGTGCATAAGGATTCGGCAGATGCGAAAATGTTGGCTTTAGTATGATATCAGCCCCTGGTACCTTGGCATTGATATTAAATCAATACTAAAACAGTTTTGAAAGACTAATGAAATTAAACTAGGGCTACCAATATATTCAATAATGATAATAAAAATTATTTGAGGTTAATCTCATAATTAACAATGCTCTTAAATTGGCTAATGGTATTGCAGCAATGTTAGTTTTTGGGATTATGCTATTATTTTTGTAGCAGAATGCCATAGAACTGTGCTACACATCCACTTTAAAATGAGGCATCTAGATGAATTTAATCAGTTTTATAGTTCAAAACCTCCAGGGCAGCTAAGAACAAGATGTATTGCCATTTCACATTCCCCTTCATATCTTAACGTGAATGACAGACGTGAACTCCCAGTAGAAGTGATAGGGCTCCACACCGCAGCTCTCAGCAACTGAGAAGAGTCAAGTCAAACACACTTTACACCAAAAATAACATCTGTTTTACAACTCTAACATGTATTTTTTATACATCAGCCAACCATACAGAGAAAGAGAGAAAGGATCAGTAGCTAAGCCAGTCACTGGAGGAGAAAGAGAGAGAAGGAGAGAATGGGAGACTGGTGGCTGCACCTGTTCCAGACAGATGTGCACGCTAATTCATCATTCATCCATTCCAGCACATTAACCATTTATGCCACTTTTAGCATCAAATATTGGCCATCGACATGCAGTAAGAGTGATCCAGTGATTTGGTCTTAATTGCTAAAGTTTAATTGGATGAGATGCGATTTCTCATAGTTTTCATGTGATTGTAATACAAACTACAATTAGTAGAACAAAAAAAGGAACAAATGCCCAAACTTGGGTAATTGTTTTTATGTGCTTGCATTTGTAAAAAGAGATTATGACTTTCCACCTATACTGATCAGCTATATCGGGGAGGGGAACTGTGTATACAAAAAAAGTTAATTTTGGACCCTGGCAACATCTCATGTCATAGATAATGAAACCAACAGACAAAAACGTTGAGAAACAAAACTTTCTGCAAGTAATTTGCAGTCTACTTTCACAGTTACTTAAAAAGTTGCCTTGACTGTTTTGTGTAAATATAACAAAATCTAAATACATAAACAAGACCTTATACATGCTTTGAGATGGGGGGCAGTCACAGCGTTTCCCAAAACTACACTCACCAGTACATGCGTACTTTCTTTTGTGAGTGCATGTACAGACAAACCAAAGCACACACAAACCATCTGAATCTAAATTGCAGGTCAAACCGCCTTTCTTTCAGAAACTGACTTTTCAGCACCTAAGACAGCTCCATAAACAGCAGAATGAAGCTGCTGTCCGTGGTGCTGACAGATCCACTGCCGTTTTCCTCTTGAAATGCATTGCTAGGTAACTAATCATTAGTTCTCTTGATCATGCTTTTCAATTTTTTTAATACACACAATTTTAATATCAACACACGCACACACAAAAATGCTGATTTAGCAGCAAAGATTTAGATTAATTTTCCTTCAATCTCCATTTGGAAAATAATGCCTTACAGCCTTATATTTCCGAGAAGAAGAAAAAACACTCTTCAGGGCTTCAGGGCAACAAGTCTATGATCATTTTGATGGGAGAGGATATGATACACCATTGATTTGAGTTTTAATTTTATGGTGCCTGACTCCAGAGTCAGACCATGATGAGCTGTAATCTACAACGCCTCGACCAGCCCTAAACAAGCATAAATACTACGGCAGAGGAGAGGTCCGGCCATCACAGCGTGGAGGACGAACGCCATTTTGGATGACAGTTCACTGACAACTCAGATAATTCAATGTATAACCAGGGGAGGAAAAATCAATGACCGTATTTTAGCCTAGTGTGTGTGTGCTTGTGCTTGTGCGAGTGTGCAGAAGGACGGAGTAGAAAAGAGAGGAAAAAAAAAGTGGGAAAAAAGATAATGCAAGCAAATTCTCATATGTTTCAACTGTCTTGAGAATTTCATCTGCATACTCTGTCATAAGAGACTTCTACAATGCAGTGCTTAGGATTTAACAAATTGGGTTTTTTAGCAAATAATGCAACAAGCTCAGCTCAGAGGAAAACTCCATGGAGTTCAATGGGAATAGAGGCAGTGTTGTTTTTATAGCCTGTTTGCTCTCAGCAGAACGACACCGCCGAGCTGCTGGGAGGAGAGACACTTTCTCATTTATAGGGAGTTAATTCCCACTGTTATCAGCAAACTGAAATAAACATTCCATATAGAGAAAAGAGTGGGAGGTTGAATCATCTTATCTGGTGGCTTGTGTGTGTTTGAGTTTGAGCGTGTGTGTGTGTGCGTGTGTGTGTGTTTCTCATGTGGTTAACCTTGTTATAGATGTAGAAGAGAAAAGCAAATGGAGAATCCGTATTAATGTAATGTGTTTGCTGTCTGGAGAAGCATGTGGGTGGTCTCCACTCAGCTACCTCACACTGTTCCTTCCTTCCAGCTGTTCAATTCAAAACACTTATTTCTAAAACATACACTTGGCCTCCACTGGTTATCAACTGATTTACCTCTCTGATATTCTTTGGTTTCTATGACTAACTTTCAACGCCTCATATATTGTAGAATCCACCAAACTGTAAAATATTATCATGATTTAACAGCAAAATAAATGTAACAATCTGTAAATAAGTATGTTTCTGTACTATATAGAGTGGATGACACTCTAATTACATTTAATAGTTTTTGGAAGTAAAAAAGAACAAGTCATGCGTTTCGTTTCTTAGTTTTTTTCAGAAGTGTAACATTAGGGTTTTATCTTACAACTAATGTTGTTAAATTACTCTTTATTGTATTATTTCAGTATTGTTTGTAACTATGATGGTGTTTAATATTTTGTGAATAACACTCTATTTTGTAAACCACAAATTTGGTTTTGTTTTCATATGTAAAAATATAATGCAAGAAATTGTAAGTATATGCAGGTGAAATGGAAAATTATCTAGAAATCACTGTAAATCCGAATATTTTATAATACTACTGCTTTACTTTATATTTTTGAACAAATAAATGCAGTCTTGCAGAGCATAAGAGACTCTTAAAAACTTTTCTAAGAAGGTTCTGGAGATGTTCATAATAACTTCACAACAAGATCTCTTCAAAATGCACTACAGATTGTTTTGTTTCTGCTTGTAAAAAAAAAAAACGAATAAGCAGAAAAATGAGTGCAATACTGAAAAGTGAATGAGAAAGAGAAAGCACCAGAAAAAGGAGAGAAACAGAACAGGGGGCAGATCTGTCAGAACTTGGCATACAATAGGAACATGGCTTGGCTAATCCCATTACAGAACTACAAGCCTGGTCAGTTAGAGCAGTCCTCCTGCTCATCCAGAACAATGGGACACTCGGCAGTTCACAGCTGCCTAACAACCCACCACCGGAAAACAGAACCATACAGAGAGGAACTGAGAGACTGAAAAGGGAACGTCAGAGAACAATAAACCAGCAATGGAGGAGTGAGGTTTAGTCATTGCAAATTCCCTGACAGATTATTTAATTCAAATATACATGGTAAAACATAGTATGACAATACTCATATACTGCAGCTGAGATTAAGTCACCATGTTATGCAAATAGCTGATTATAAAACAGAACCTAATAGGAATAAACACATCTATTTGAACAACAAGGACAAGTACTATCTGGTATCTATTGACTAGCCATACTTTAATTACTGTTGACAAATGTGGTAATGTGGTGAGTCTAGAGCATTCCAGGTACTGATAACAGCATTGGACACAGATATCTTTCAACCTTTCTACGAGTTTTTTTTCTTTTGTTACAAACTGCATTGGAAATTAGAAGCGACTCTGGAGACTGGCCACCTCTTAAATGTGTTTTTGCCATGTGCTCCTTTTCATTATTGGAAAACACATCAGCCTCTCCCACGGGTGAGAATACCTGGACACGGACAACTGATAAAGCTGGAATTGATTCAAACCCCAGGAAAGGTATCTGGCTCAAGACCTCCAGCCAAACTCACTTCATGCAGTTTTTCCTGCTCTCTGTCTAAAGGCAAGGTGTCACCGAGGCAACATCAATCTCCCTCTCTCTCTCTGTGTCCCTCTTTTTCTCTCTCTCCATCTCTGCTAAACTTTTTCACATCTTTATCGTTAAATCAGGACAAGAATAGAGCCATGACCTCTAACTCTCAGAATGTCTGTAACAGGTGTCAAAACTGCAAAAGCCTTCAAACTAGCAGTCTCCACAACACATAGCGCTATTTCCATCACTGTTCCGGGAGTCCCATGAGGAAGGCCATGCTGAGCATGAATGTGGGTTTTAAGCTAAGCGGCCTCTAGATGCTAATTAATGACATCAATTACACAATGTCACCCAAATCACTAGACTGTCATTAAAATGAGACTAAATAGTAAAATAATCACACGCATTAGCATTTTATCAAAAATGGGGCAGGAAATAAATGCAAGAGTAGTAATTGCTTGACATCTATCTTTTAGCATGGATATGCGGAACCCTCAGCAGCACAAAATACAGAGCGTCTGCATCTGTGCTTTGCAGCCCACACGCTTGGCAGCAGTGATAAAGGGGCCAATGAATCTGAAAAGGTTCAAATTTTCTTGCTGCCCTTGTATCGGTATTGCTCGAATAAAAAAGGGCCCAAAGCAAGTGTGTTCATTTCATAACAGTCGGCAGGTCACGGGGAGGCATTCACTGTAAAATGTACTAAATTGTACCATCGATCTCAGCCATGAAACATGCCGGCTTTTCTGAAGCCCCAGACTCCTGGAGGCACTCTCTTAAAAGAGCCACTCACCGCCGTCAACTGTGGTCTTCCCTCTTCATCTTATTGTGAAGAATGCGTGGTTAACGTTGTTACCCCTTTAAATCCAGATTTAGATTATGTACCGCTTTGTTCTCCTTCTCTTTCATTCCATGCCTTATCATTTTGTTAGCTGTACGGTTTGAGTCCTTAGTGGGTAAACAGAAGTCACTTCAAATTTCATGCTATCTCTTTACGAGTTAATTATATGAAGTCCTACAAAGGACAAAAGACGCTTTGCCAGCAGGACAACAGACCAGGTCCTTTTCTGTTCCTGTCGGCTGTTTCTTCAGGCATTGTCTTTTTGTTTTCATCTTTCCCTAACACACTCACTTGCTCTCTTTTGTTATCTCTTCCTCTAGTTCCTGCTCTATATCCCTGGCCTGGCAATAAGAATAATCTTTCCTGCAGAGACTTGGGAGATAAAGACAGAAGAAGCTGAAGGGTCCTTGGTAAGCCTGTGGCGAAGAGAAGGTCAACAGCGCTGCTAAGAGGGGTCTGTTATCAGGGTGGTAGCATCCTATTGGGGAGGCGGCTGCCCTGTTTATTTACAGTTAATGCTCCCTGTTGGTGCGCCTTCTAATGCCTGAGGCTGACTGGTCTGTAATGGGAGGCGTGCACAAAAAGAGGAGACAGGAACAAGGTAGCCCTGAAATTAACAGCAACTCTAATAAGGTCACCAATAAGAGAAGGGGCTTTCATTATGAGAGGCATGAAATGTCAAAAAAAAAAAAATATATATATATATATATATATATATATATATATTTATATAAATGCTGATATTTTCTATCAAAGGGCTACACGCTGCCTGACACAACCTCACTGTTAAAGATGACATCAGCAGAGCCATGAATCATTCAGAATTCCCAAATCAAAATCCTGAAATCCTAGATTAAATAGCATTAATCTATTCAAGAAATCCATGTCTATAAAATTTTTCTTTTTTTAAATAGGTGTCGTAACTTGCCTTCTTTAGACAATAAGGCAAAACATTTTTTATAGGTTTAACAGACAGATCAATATAGATATATTGATGGACTGATTGACAAATTAATTGATACATAGATGTGTTTTTTTTTCTTTCTACACATTATCTTAAGGGTTTTAGTATGAAATTAAAATACCATTCATAATTATTATAATTTTTTTTTTTACTTTTTTTATTAAAAGAATGAATCAATCCTATATATAATTGACATTTGAGGCATAATACTTTAAAAAAGCAATAAAGGTTTTTCTGTTAAGAGTGTTTTTAGCTTGTTTATGCACATGTAAAAATATGGCATGCAGTTGCTTCAAACAATGGTATAAACATCATTCAGTGTAAATTGTGATAATGGTAATTAATAATCTCAATAACGATTTCCCAATTATGATTTTTGTCATAATTGTGCAGGCCTAAAACCATGTGTTTCTATATTATTTTTTTAACAAAACTGAAATATTCATTAAACAGGCATGCATTGAATACAAAAAATTGACTTTTCTTCTATTCATCAGAGAATCCTGAAAAAAAATTGTTACTGTTTTTACATAAACATTAAGCAGTAAACTCTTTTTTAAATGTTTCCAAGAAACCAGATCAGATCATATTCGAATTAAGACTGGAGTAACGGCTGCAGAAATTTCAGCTTCGCCATCATGAGAATAAATTATATTTTAAAATACAGAAATCGAAAAACAGTTATTTCAAATTTAAAATAGCTTTTGCTGTATATGTGATTAAATAAAAGCTCTTAATAATAATATAACACCACATCCTTGGTCATCAGATGTAGGCTAACATCCAAGTTCAGTCAATTGATTGAGTTTCATCTGGACTGTGCCAGAAAATCGGTTTGAGTGAAAACATAGCACGACTTCTCTAGCAAGCAGTAGTCAACACTAAGGGGTTGGTATGCAGTGATAAACTCAGAGTTGATTCCCATAGCAGTAGCATGCAGTAACTAGTGCACATCTGGTCTGCGCTGTCATGTTGTGCGGCAGTGTGATAAAACCACAGCTGAATCAATGGCATGCGGCCATTGTGGACCAAGATGGCTGCAAAATGCCAGCAAGGCTTCTTGGCCATCCTGAGCTAGAGACATAGAAATCTCTCAACGTGCAAAAGCTTTTCAGAACAGGGAATTACATAAAGTGATGCTACTGTCAATGGCCTGATAGACTCGAATGGAAAGAAAAAGAACGGAGGGGTTCAACTGCAAGCTGTTCAGAAATCTTGGCAGAAAATCAGTGCTCCTTCTCACCTCCCTTTGCACAAGCACTCTAGCAAACTACACCCACTGCGGTGTAATTACTTAAGAGAATTAAGCAACAGTGCTCTAAATATATAGTAAAAGAAAAAATAAACAAATACAAAAGTAGAGAAGCTCACTAGAGGGGAGAGGCACAATTTTCTGATTTAAGGCAGCAAAACTATTTCAGCTACACTGCTAGTCAGTGTTTGGGACTGACAGCCATATTTACTAACAGGAGACACTCAAACTGTTTTAATACGGCAAACCCTTTTGTGTTCTACGTATGATTTATGTATTTATTTTGACATTGTCATGTCAGCATCTAAAAGTAATTTTCCAGGTAAATAAATAAACACATTTATACGCAAGTAAAGGTCCCTGGTTTAACTGCTTATAATAGATAAACATACAGATTAAATATCTGAAAGAAGATACAGAAACAGACAAGCTGGTTAAATAATTTACTTTCACAGAGAGATATAGCTTTTTTTTTAATATTTTTAGGAGTACTTGAGATAAATGTGATTATGTGTCAATTTGTTCATAAAATGCAGTTGTCACTTCAGTTTAATCAAACGATGTGTCAATGAAACCATATTTAGAATGAAAAATCAGGACTGACTGCTGTATTCTGCTGCTGTGCGAATGTATCCTGTGAGGGATTCGATTTAAATTCAATATTTATTCTGAATGTCTCTTATTTCAGGGCAAAAATAAAGCAGGAATGGTCATTTTGGCTGCATGGCAGGAGGCACTAGAATCAGCGGTGGCTGCCAAGAGCAAGGAAGCTTCTTGAGCCCTCTTCAAAGGACAGATGCAAAGTTTTTGCTCTAATTAAGGGCGAAGTATTTGCACACTTAAAATGTTCCCGATTCAAAGACGGTGGGCGGTCTAGAATTGGTTTTCTGCTAGACGCTGGCCTTTTTAGACTGTCTCAAAGAATCTTTTTTCGACAAAAATCTTCTCCGACACACTCCTCACAGCCTACAGCGGCAGATGAAAGGCTATAGATTTTGCTATTAACGTTACCATCTACCACGCCAAATTTAGACTGAATAATATTCTTACATGATGAATATAACCTTCTTTACAGATCAATACCGTTCACTCTGAATTAAAATGCTATGCTGTGTTCACAGAGATATCACAGAGCAGAGAATGCAAACAAGAGGTGCTGTTAGCAAAACAGTAAATCTAGATGCACTACGGCACTTTGTGATTTTATGTAACACTGAAGTGTTTGAATACAATCTCAGCAGAGAGCAACAATCAGAGCTTTTATCTTTGTAGGGGGGAATGTGCTCAAATGATGTAGAATAACAGTCAACAAGTTTGAGAATGGCACACAGGAAGCAGTTATCTGCTTGCAAAACATTTGTTATATATCCTGGAGTAGTACTGTACGTGCATGTGAAAAGCTGCAGATTTCAGCAGTGGCACAACCTGACGAACAGGTTTTGGTTCAGTCTCAAGAAGCTGTCAGAATCCAAACAGATGGTATTTCTATTAAAATTCCTCTCTGTTCTTATGCATTGGTTTACAAACATACCCGGAGCATACAAATGTGTGATATCAAACGCAACCTGACACATCAATGAACTTCATCTCAAAGAAAATGTTTTAAATAAATCAGCAATATAAACAGAGGCGGTGTAAAATAAGAAAAAGGAAAAACACAGAGCGCTAAAGCGTTACAAATCTCCAGCGTTTTCCCAAACTGCATGTCCTTGCCTAGAATGAGGAATGACATGTCCGCCTAGTGCCTGTGTTTATGGCATCAGGAGAGCTGCTGGGGAAATGGATTACTCCATCATCGTGGAGCAGCGTGTTCATGCAGCAACGCATCGCAACACGGCTCTGTGTGTAGTCATTTTCACCTGCGAGACGCTCTCTATTCCCTGCTCACTGCGCCGTTTCCGAACTTTGCTTTTGAATGCACAAAAACGGCATGTTTTTGATCAAGAGCTTTAGCAGCAAACAATGGCCCAAAAGGCAGCCATGGGTCCTTGAAGCGTTAAATACGAAAGAAGTATTTAAACAAAACCCAAACTGCGGAAACAAGTCGAAATGACTTTACTACACAAAGTGGAACGGAGCCAATGGTGATACTGACTCGATCACTTGACCTAGTATATTAAACACTCTCTACACAAGTGTGGGGGCTTAGAGATGGGGTTAAAGAGCTCATTGAGAAAAACACACACATACGGCATGACCCCGCACGGATAGTCAGGAAAGCCATCATTCGTTGGAGGCTCTCCTAATAGGGGTCAGCATCCGGCTAAAACTGCACAGATTCCATTTGCTTTAAAGAAGAGGCAGTTGTGCTCCGAGTTAACCTTCTGCTAATAACTGTAAAATAGAAAACGCTGAGCCCGTGAGTGTTATGCTAGTCTTCATACCGCCCATTATAATGTGCTGGTGAGAGCATGTGAAGGGTGCTAATTGAAGTATGTGTCACGTTCGCAAGTAAAACACATGGCAGGAATTAGTTTCTAAACTGAGTGGCTGAAAGTGGGAACGTGTTGTACGGTTTGAAAACTGGTTCCTCACTGTGTCTAATTTGATAGCACTGAACCAATTTAACATTCGCTAACGGAACATCTTTTGTGTTCTTCTAGAGAAAATTCGGCATTGAGGACATGTGTTAGTATCACAATACTTCAATAGAGAAGAAAGAAAATAAAGAAATAGGATTGGTCGTTATTTGTCTATAAAAAGGTTTTCTGAATTTTGATGCGCTCCAGTAATCTGAAGTGTTAGCAACAAGTAGAGCATGGGTTCAGTTTCAGTGGAATTTGTACATGCACACCTTGGATGCTTGAAGCATCTGAAAACTACATAAATGTGGGTGAAATTAAATTTATGAACCAACCAAATACAACAAATGATAAAAATAGTCTAAATTAAATGGAAATATGACTCATGATACAAACTGTGCATATTTTAGAATAGGTAGAAACAAAGATCCTCAAAGCATGCAAATGAAGACAAAACACATTCTGACAATTCACAGAGCAATATACCAGAGAAAATACCTCAAAGAACATGTAAATAAAATATGCACAACCACACACGTGCACTCCACGACATTCCCATGCAGGTATCTCAACAGCCATCAATAGCCTAAGAGCTGATGTTTCATTCCAGATCTCTCCAGGCTGCAGGGCTCTGATCAAACATAACCAAGACTGATGGTGGGAATGTCAGGCAGGATTATCACCTGTTTCATTTGCTTGTGCACATTTGAGATATCTGCTCGCCCAGCTCGTTCCACAGCCACGGACACACACTCTATAACCGAGCACTCTAGGGGTGGGTAAATATTACAGCATGACTGTGTGCAGACCACTGTGCACTTCTGCTCTGAGAAGCAGTTGCTATGCCGGCAGGAAGAGTGAGGACCAATTCAAATTATAGTTCAGCTATGCGGTCTATCTCTGTGCATGAGACTGTAGGATGTGGTACAGACACGCAAAGTTCAAAGCGCAAATACAACTGCTTGTTCTTTCATGTTAAATTACATTGAGAAAAAACGGGTCTAAGGGTATGAATAATGTGTTTAAAAATGAGAGACACATGCCAGTGAAAAAACAGGTATGCTTGTGTTTTTTTTTGCTTTTTTATTCAGTAATAATTACCACCTCTGAAACAAACTTTACATAGTTCTGACATCATCAAGGCCACAAAGACAAGGTAAAGTAATATTAACGAATAGCATTACTGTTTAGCAATCAATATCAAACCCTAAAGTACACTTGTATATGGTTAATTCTGCCATGAAATAGAAAAATAAAAAGGTAGGCCTATACTTGCATTTTCCAGTTCAACAGTTTCTTCAACTGTGAGAAATAAACTTAGAGTTGTGAAAAAAAAAGTCAGAAAGTCTGCAACTACTTTTTAATTTTCCCTTTTTATTTATTTATTTATTTTGATTAGTGGCAGAAATAACTTCCATAATCCTACACTTAAATTTGTTTTACTCAGAAACACACATAGCAAATTACAGAAGCTTAATGGTTTGTTTCATGTAATTTTTACAACAATTTAGTGGATAGAAAAAGAAAAACACTATATTCTGACAGAAAACAAACTGCTCAGACCACTTTGTGAAATAACTGTAAATTTTACAGCTGTTTGGCTTTGTGCGTTGACTGAGTGATATATGAGTAAAGGGCCACAATGAGTAAGGATGTGTTACAGTAAAACTCAAGAAGCGAGGCTGTTAACCTTGTGGTTTAGGAGGGGGAGAGAGTGAAACCCCTTCCACACATGGTGTTTGAGTGCAGGGATATTTTCTTCAGGGTCAGAGCTGTATAACATCACAAGCCTGAGTATCAGTTAGTGGAATGAAAGAGATAAAGCTGCAAAATTGTCAAAGGACAAGCAGGCTACCTTCAACTAGCAAGATGGAGGACAAAAATGTTTGATAAAACCAATAAATCAGAAACTTGCTTCGGGTTCTTCTCAGAAAACAGTCCAATTTAATTCAATCCTCCTTAAAACCTCAGAGAAAAATAGAGAGAAAACCCTAAGACACTGGACAGTGATATAGCCTTCTTAGTAGGAGCATGACTCTTCTGCTAAACACCAAGGCGTTTACAAGCAAACTTTCATCTTCTAAGCGCTAAGCACAAAATCTGTGACTAATATCCCTTCCACTTGTCTTTTTATGCTTGCCCATGTTGTTATGTTTTGTTGAAGACAGGAATACATTTATAGTAGCCTAATATCAGTTTAAGTACCCTTCATCCTCCCTGTAAGCCCTTCTGTCTCCTGCAGGCACTTGTGCTGAGCATAAAGCCTGATTGTTAGAATGTTTCCACTTCTTTAATCAATGGGGATCTGACTGTCTTGATTCAGGGTACATCTGAAGTATATAAATATCTGCTGGCAAGCCCGGATGCTTTTTGTCCCCTTTGCCTCCTTGCATTTTTTTCCCTCTCTCCCTTCATCCCCACTTGTCTTTCTGGGGTGTTAAATATAATCATTCATCCACTAGATGCACTCTGCAAGAGTGACATGAGGCATGAGGACTTTTGAGGGAAGATAAAAACAGACAGAGAAACTCTACAGAAGGGGGGGGCAAAACAATTAAAGCCCCATCAGCAGAGAGATTTTTCCCTACTGTTTATCCTCATTAGCAAACGTGCGGCTGAGGCCTTGTCCCCTCTCCGAACACATTTCTTTTGTTCGCTGAATCGAAGGAGTTTTTTCATCTATTATGATTACAATGGATAATTTAAAATCCCCAGTGCAAATCCTTTAAATGCTTAGGGGGTACCGCACGTCTCGGATTGTCATTGGTGGATACGCTATATTCTGCCCTTGGTAGGAATCGAATCATTATGTAGACACACATACGCATATATCTGCACTTGTGTAGACTCGCACACACCTTCTTCCTCTGCCTCTAGCTGTCACCAGATTTAATCAGCAGCTACAGTCAATAAGTTTTATCACTCAAAGCCTCTGATAAGCATCAGCATGTGGAGAAAAAATTTTGACATAATTTGCCCCCAGAATGAATTAGGAAACTAATGTGAGAACATCTAGACGAATGAAAGAGAGGGTGTGAGGTAATAAATGACGTGCGCTTCAAAGGATTTCTTCAAAACGCAAAAAGGTTTACAATAAATGTACTTTTATTCTTGATTCCGGTATGCTAAATTTGAATGCTTTTATCCAGAGGCCATAGATTAATGCAAGACTATCAATCCTCTCAATGTCTGTTATCATAAAAAAGTAAATACAAAAAGTCAGCTACTCCGAAAAAAAAGGCATAAACAAATGTTTCTAAACTAGAACAAAACCACATCAGTTTATTAAAAACCTCAGATAATATCACAAGATTAAAGTGCTAATTATAACCATTAAAGCCCTTTTAAATTCAAGAATCTATGGAATTTACATAATGCGGCAAACGTAACTATATCTATAGAGCCATCAATACCATTTTAATGACGCCTTCAGGAAATATTCATTATGTTTTTTACTATCAAACTGTGCATAATGGGGGTTATTTTAATAAGTTACGCTAAAAAAAAGACAGATACAGAAGTGAGAGAGAATTAGAAACCTGTAGGCCCAAATGCCTAAGAAAAGATATACCACTGACCTAATCTGCATATGGCTGACAAGAAAATGAGTTACATCTCATCTAAATGTAAATTAAGTGTTTTATGCCTTCAGTAAACAGTTTACGTATCCATGGTCTGTTTTAATTAACCAATTAGAATTTATTACCCGGATACTAAAGATAAGAGCCATTTTTCTGACTTTTTTTTTTATTCATGACAGCTGTCTAAAGGGAGAAAGAAACAAGAAACAAATTTTCTGGCAGAGAAAAGGAACTTGAGTGATATCTTGGCTTTTAAGTAAGACACATTTGCTTGAAGTGCCACTGATAGTGCGATCCTGGATTGAAAGCTTTTATGTAGCAGCCACAGTGTACATATCAGCGATGGGCGTTGGGGAAGCCACACAAAAACCGTTGCTTAACAAGCTACAAGCTAATCGTAATTTGCAGTAGTTAAGCTACACTCACTTAGCAATAATTGCAATTAGATACAAAACAAGATACAAACATAAAGCAGATAACTAAAGTACACAAAAGCTTTTTTACTTAAAATAAAATATAACTATGTAATTTACAAAATTAAGAAGAGGCACAAAATTAATGGTAAATTAATGACTGGTCAATCTTTGGTAAAACTTAATTTACATAGCAGAGTGAATTAACTACAAAACCAAAAAAGTATTTAAAAAATACTTATCTGTAACTGTTAAAAGCTACATATTTTGCATACAGGCTAGTCCTGAAAGCTAGCAGGTCTCTGCAATCTTCACAGGCTTCACTGAATAAGTGTGATGTGTACATGTGCATCAAACAGACAGAAAAAGGATTGAGTTTTGCTCAAATATTTCTTGTTAGTCATTAAACGTAATTCTACATGAACACAAGTAAAATGTTTAATGAGAACAGCACCGGTAAAAAACGTAAAAGGAGTTAATGGATCCAAATGTACAGTAATGTAGTTATGTTCAGAGGCATGGGTATTCTTCACATCAGTCTGTGTTTTTGTTTTTATTACTATTTTCACTTTCACTAAAAATGGTAAGCAAGCAGTTTTTGTGTTTTTGTTCGTATTTTTAAGAATGGAATCTTTATATTTAACCCATTCTGCACAATAACAAAGTCTACATAATGATATTCGCTTTTCTTGCTATACTACATTTTTAATTCAATTCTATAATTCATTATAGAATTAAATGTTTTTTTAACAATCTAAGGGATATTTTGTCCTCGACTGTGTATTACATATCATTCCCATTTTCAAGGTGCTTACTTTCACCGTAACAAAGGAGAGGCTGCGAACGGTGAAAAGTTATCACTTGCTGACAGGTGGCTTTCTGACAAATGAGCCCACATCACCACAAACCTTTACATTTCCACAGCTTCTTTAACATGAAGAGAAAAGTGTTTGATTAATGACCGAATGTGCCTAGCTCCAAAAACTTTGCTGAACTATTGCGTCTTAAGTCCTTCGACTGACACGGGGGCTTGAGCTCTCAAAGTCACTTACGTCAAAAGCCCCAATTGTTGCCAAGAAAGTGCCGCTTCCCTTTTGTCAGTGTGGAAGTGGTTAACATCATTTCACTGCAGTGTTGCTTTGCTGAAACAGCAACAGGACATTAATTTGACATTAGCGCTGTAACATCAATTCCTCTCCATTTTCCAACTTGGATAATGCGTTTACTGGAAGCAGATTAATATCTATTCCATAAATCATTCAGAGAATTTGCCGAGCCAGAGACATGGGGGTAATGTCATATATGTTAGCTGATCCTGGTCTTGCGGCTGGATGTTCATTAATCAGTGCCTCGGGGTCCTCGGGGGCAGTCAGAGGGGAAAACAGAGAAACTTATAAAACGTACTGATTATTTATTTATATTGACTTTGGCTCTGTAACTTATGTTAATACTGCACGTCCTTTTATTGCCGCAAAACATCATCCACTCTCTGCTCACAAACATGGCTACCGTCAACATCTTTATGAGGAACGTCATTGTTTTGATAAAAGTAATAAACATCTGTATGATGACAGATGGCTCAACCACTAGAGCACGATGTGAACAGTGTTTATTATTAGTTCTGGTAGAGTTGCTCAGAATCATATTGATTTATCAAGTTACCCTGGAATTGATTCGAAGCGGTCAGTCTTACATTTCAGACAGTCGCTCCGTAACCAACTGCTTTTTTTCAGCTTAACATTCAACCCAAACTCACAAGCAACTACCTGATAATACCAGAAAGACTCGCTCCACCTAAAAATTGTACTATTACAGAATATTTCCAAGACCAAAAAATCTATAGAAAAAAAACTCCCCACAGGGAGTCTAGCCACAGGCGAGCTCTTTCCCTGCAGAGGGGTGAATTGGTTGGCTGTCAAGAATATGAAAGCTGAGTCTCATCTGCTGGAGACCCTGAACCTAATCTCCCAGCAAAGAATGATATTGTGCCTGTTCCAGCCATACTGATTCACTGTCAATCTGGCCCAAAGCTGCTCTCAGCTGCCCACTTGACCTTGTCACTGCAAAAGCACTTTATTTTCATTACATCACTGCTCATTCAGACCGGCAAAAGTGCCAAACAAAGGCCATTTACTCAAAACATTCTTTAAAATATCATAACTTGCTTTAATTACAGTTTTCAGAGAGGTAGACCGACAAGAGCAGTCACTTTCAATTGAAACGCTTCAATTTTTACCCCCTCCATTTAAAAGGGAGATAATTATCCATTAAAAGCCCTGCTCGCACGGACAAAAGTCTCTCTCAGGCTGTGCTGCCATATGCAAAAATAGTATGGTTAAACAAAAGACACTGCCATGATTTTTGTACAAACATGTTTGATGATCTGCTGCTCTTCAAGGGTATTTCACATTTGTAGAGGCATAGATGGTTATTCTAGCTGTTCATGTTGACATATTGTCCAACTAAGATGCTTTTAATTAATATTCTGTTTACACAACTGATTAAACTGATTAAGAGTGACAGTAAAGAAGTTATGATGATAAAACAGATTTTTATTTCAAATAAATGCAGTTCTTGTTATGTGAAAAGTATGGTTCACATAACAGCATGAAAAGAAAGCTAAAGGGCTTAAAAAAAAATACAAATACTCAGATCGCTCACCACTCTCAAAGCAGGCATCAAAGATGATATGACCTTTCTTGGGAGGTCCAGTGTATCCTGGAGGGGTGACCATCAGTTTATTCACATTCCCCACCAAAGCATCCTCTGCCCCGGCTTCATTATCTGCCGCACAAAATTCAGAAACTGACTCAGATACTTCAGCAATGATAAACTGCCTGTTGCTGTCTAGTTATACAATATTCTTCTAACGCAGCAATTAAAACCTGACAACCAAGCAGGGTTGTGGTCTGTGTGGCATGACAGAAAACAAGGCAAAAAATTTTTGTAATTGAGTCTGAATAATCCAAAATTTTCCAATATCATATTTTTTTTTTCTTTCTAGGAGATCTTGTGCAGAATGACAGACACTATTCACTTTCACTGTATGAGAATTAGAAATTAAATTGAGATAAAAAATAAAGTGAAAATTAAAGCAAATGATAACTAAAGCATCATTCTGCCAAAGAAGTAGTTTATTTAGGATAAATTAACAATTTAAGTAGTGAATATCCAAAGGACAGAGAAATTGTATTTTTATTATTATTATTATTATTATTAAAAATGTTTCAGGTCCATGTTTAACATTTCTAAGCATAATATTAGTTAAGATATGTGTCTGCAGAGATAGACAGACAGACAAATAGATATTTAATACCTATGTATATAAATATATAGAGAGGATGAATATCTTATATTAAATGTGTTATATATGTGCTATACATGAATATATTATATAGAGCCAAGATATTGAATGCAGAAAATTCTAAAATAAAGGCAACTGTTTAATCATATTACTATTAATTTAGCTTGCATATTAGTAAAGTAGTAAGAACGTAATCCAGCTAGTAAATATTAGCATAGGCTAAATAGTAATTGTCCATGTGACCCTGGACTACAAAATCATAAGCAGCACAGGCAAATACTCAAAAATACATTGTATGGGTCAAAATTATAGACTTTTCTTTTATGCCAAAAGCTATTAGGATATTAAGTAAGGTGATCATGTTCCAAGGAGATATTTATCAACATATATAAATCTATGCTATCTATCTATCTGTCTGTCTGTCTGTCTATATATATATATATATATATATATATATATATATATATATATATATATATATATATATATATATATATATATACATACACTATGAGTGTTTGTTGTGTGTGTGTGTATGGCAGCTTCCAGATCATGTATAAATCTCAATTAAATAAAAAAAATACCCACTTACGACTGTTTTGTGATTCAGGGTCACATATTTCATCAATAAATGCATTGCAAACCTGGTAGAATCTCGTAAATATGTAGTAGAGCCAGTAAGTGTAAATATGTCAGTTACCGTACCGGAAACGTCTACCTTAACAAGGCTGGACTACAAACACACGTGGTATACCGTTACATGACTTATTCAGCTATATGTAAATTTTTATTGCACTACATAGACGCTTTGTAATATTTGGACACTCCCAAGTGTCGAAAAATCACACAAATAAGGTTTATTCGGCTAACGTTAGCCAACAGTCACTGTGTTTACATGGGCGAAGCGCTCATATCATGCACCTAACAGCGAAATGTGCTCACTACACGAGCACGGGCAGTACTCAACGACCGTCTGTGAACAGAAAACGGTAAAATTAATCTGTATTAATTTGCTTTCATTTTACACACCAGTATCGAGATGTTCTCTGCTGTTTTCTTCCATCATCCGTCCATACAACCTCACACAGGCTTGCGACGCTGAAGGAGCGTTTCCAAGACGACGGCGTGCTACCGCTCTAGAGGACGCGTTTGACGTAACCAGCAGGTGTAAGCGCGCGAAAGGCGCACAGCTCCCCCAGCCACACGGATGTCTTCTCACAACGCGCCAAAAAGAGGCTGTGCAGCCCTATAAAGCGTCTAAATGGAGAGGAAATGTCAGCAGTGTTTACAGAGACCAAGCCCTTTATTAGCTGCTAATAAAACATCACTATAACATCCACTATATTATGTGTTCATGGATGAAAATGAAATACATTGAGGGATTTGTGTCTTTAAGTCCATGTCTATTTGATTTGAAGGCATCTATTTGAAAGCGTATGTCTAAAAGTTACATTTTCTCTTCTTGGTAAAAACAGTTCAAGTATAGGCTATTCATCCTGTGGGCTATTACAACATATACTACACATTGTGCAATCCAATGCGCAAAAACAGATAGAAAAAATAAGATAGGAACTTACTATTTATGATTGACACATACCTACAGACCACCGGTAAGGGAAAAAAAACTTTCCTCCATATCCAAACTTCCTGTTCTTATGGAAAACAATGCATCATTACACAAAACTATGTTGTAAAACATTTCATAAGATCTTCAAATTATAGGTATGTGGATAAGCATCGTAGTATGAATTCATTTGTCTGAGTCAGTTATTTTCATGATCTTGGTCTTGTCTTTGACTCAGATTCAGCCATCTTGGCACAGACTCAACCTACTCAGGTCACGACCACAATAATGATGTGGATGCTATTTACAGGTTCATTCCAAAATAAACTGAGCAATTGAATCCCTTCACAAGGGACCAATTAGCCGAGGGTACATTCAATAGTCAGTTCAAGAAAGTAATTTTATTGCTTATGATCATGTGATATCGAATGACACATCTTCACAATGAATTTAATCTTAACTGGAATTTTTGTGAAACACTTTTATTATACAATCAAGCACCACAGTTGAAATAAATGTAAAAACATTTATTATAATGACACACAGAGGCCATATTTAAATAAAAAAAACATTTTTTGCCACAGTAGAGTAAAAGGGATCAAATGGTGTTGCTTAAAAGAACATTATTTATGTATTCTGTGTAATGCAATGTTTTTATGCGGTTTAAAGTAAAAAAAAAAAATATATATATATATATATATATATATATATATATATATATATATATATATATATATATATATATATATATATATATATATGTATACACTATATTTTTGTGTTTCCTCTAAGGCCCACCTTTCTGAAACGTGTCGATTTTTAAAAAGCTCATAGTTTTAAGAAGTGAGGTGTGCTCTGATTGGCCAGCTGTCCAGTGCGTCGTGATTGGCTGAATACCTCAAACGTGTGACAGAAATGTTTGCATTTGTGATCAGAGAAATGACAAACAAGCACTACGTTACACTGCTTAAAACCCATGTTTGAATAGTAAGTAGCAGATTCTTTTAATAAGAAAATGTAACTTAATTACAGGTTGTGAGTCAGAAACCCTACACTGTCCTTGTAGTGTTGGAATTGCCCCACTTTATAGCCTCTGTGCACAGCCAGCATAGACCTCACTGCAAGGGTCATAAATAAAGTTCTCTGCAAAATGCGCTGAATACATCTGACTATTTGGATCGAACTGTTCTGAAACAGTGTTGCAAACTTAAAGCTATTGTTATTGCTTGGGCGGTGTTATAAAAATGATTCCACACAAAGACGTAGAGGTGTGGGGGTGTGTTTTTAAATTTATAAACAATATATCTTTGGTTTTGAGTCTTTAGTCTTTGCAACTTTAGGGATCTTATTTAAGCACAAATAGCTTGTATGGGATGTTTCAAATGTTCATATACAGTATTAGACTTCAACTGCTCTGCCCTTCACAGTGACTAGTATAAGGTGTTACTCACTTTTGAATGGAATTCACCATCAGAGTCTAGATGAGAAATGAAGAAAGTAAGCACACATCATTTGGCCCTTATATAAATATGAAGAAATATTACAATCTCTTGCTACCTTGAACCTGCTTTTTCTTTTTCTTATATTGGGAGAATAAAGATTGCAGTCATCAACGGACCCTTCAAGTGTCTCATATTTAAAATTGCAATGTACCTCACAACCGGCACTGGCTGTCTCTCAATATAGATTGATTAAAGTGTATGGATTCCAGGACAATTGGAGCATAGCCTATGCCATCAACCACAATCAAATCCGACCTCATTCATTTTCCATTAATAGTGCAGCTTTCTGATTAGCCTGCAAATGAACAACCATATGACTTGCGTTTCAGGAGGACACAGGCATTGAGACCCTCAGCCGCTAATTTTCAGGTTATGAGCGGAGCGACGAGTGTCAGAAGCAGATGAAGAGAACGGGGGTCGTCTTTAATAAGACAAAATTGGCAATGATTTTTTCCCTGCGATCATATTTGACGGCAAACTACAACCAGCAGGGCAGCCAGGGTAGTTTGATTGTTTTTAAATAATGAGGAATTGTGCTGCACAGTACACCCTTCAAACTGAAAATTGAAAAGCTGTCCTTCATGGTATGTCATTCCCTAACATCTCCAATTATCTGGCTCCATGCCTCCCTGTTTATTTATTGAGACTGTCAATTCGTATTATGAATCAGGCGACAAAAATATAGATCCCCTCCTCGTTCTTTTGTGTCTGCGCATGCTTCAGGATGCACGCGATCTACGTCTGTATGCATGTATCTGTGAACAAGAAAGCAGGAAATAAAACTGTAGGGGAAACAGAATCACAGCAGATATTCCTATGACAATTATGACGCTCCTGCAAAAGCAGAATTTCTTCTCCGCACGCTGGTCCTGTCATGCGGTCTGCCAAGTGAACAGATGATTTAATGAACCCATCAATCATAGAATACAAAAGCGAAGTATAGTCCACTTCTTGATCCTCTGATTTTTTAATTGGTTCCCACGAGACACAATGTTTTTCCACATCAAAATAAGTTTTACCCCACAATTATAACCGACTCCGCTGCTAACAATCATGCGAGACGGGTGTGACGCCAACGACTGAGATGGCAAAACTGAATTGAGCTAAACAAAGATGAGACTTTCTTTTTGGGCTAGATGCATTTGAAGCAAGGGCTATAAGATGAGTCAACTTGAGTGTTTGTGAGTGTGGGTGCGCGCTTCCAGTGTGCCCAACATGTTTTTGGTGGTGTACAGGGAAACCCTTTTTAGACGGACCATGTTGGGACTCCACGCATGAGTCCCTTGCAGTGAATGGCAGGTCATCTGCATGGAACAGACAGCACACAGGAGAAGCGGTAGGCTTCGAACAGGCTTTATGAAGACACATAGAGTCACTATGGAGACAGCAATCAGAATCCCCCTGGGACCCCAGCGGACAGAAGAGGGAGAATGAGAGGCAGATGACTCTGGAATCAAGCAGTAGACTCCATGATTCAAGTGACAGCCCATCCCAGTGCATTCGCACGTACGCACACAATCTCCTGAACAATTTTTTAACCAGGTTTGTTATATACGATAAAATCCAGAATAGGCTACGGTGCTTGACAAATAGAAAATCCTGCAACATCGATAACGCAATTAGAGCGAGAGTGAGAAAACGGTGCTCTTTTCATGATCCCTCAGTAGCATGCAACACGCTGGGTGGATTCTTAACTTCATAAGATTTGCCTATAATGTTATTATTCTAAATGGATTTAGCATTAAAAGTTGCAGTGTTGACTCGGTGGAGGTACAAACTGTTCTGTAATAGCATAAAATAAATATGATGCAGTTTTAAGTAATGGCTCATACCCACACATAAACGCCCTCTATGACGTAAAAATGGTAGCATTCTCTCTTGTTCTCCAATGCTCTCTCCATCTCCCTTTTTTTAGTTTGGCTTCAGTCCACCCCAACAGATGGGTCGGTGTCAATAGGCTGCTATTAACTGGACACACGCCTCTCATGGGGCCTGGATACCAGATCATACTGTACCATACGCAGTTTTCGAAAAAAAAGAAGAAAGAAAGAAACAGCTCATTTTCCTGCAGTCATACCCACTTTCAGCTAACCTCCGCTTTTCACACTCTCTAGAAACAAAACAGGCTGAAAATGACTTATTCTTGCCTGCTTTGTTATTTTGAGAGAAAAACATATGGTTTTGTGGTTTGTATTGTACCTGAGTTTAGCTGCGCCCGTGGCATTAAGATGATGATGATTAGGCTTTATAGTAGACAATATTATATTTGATATTAAACTATTAATAGTTAATTATTTAGCACAAAACATTGTAATGAATCTTAACAAATTTTATCCACTCTTCTTAATTACAGCTAAACATTTTAAATTAAACATCTTGTGAAAGTGTAATTTAGTATGCATAATGAATGTTATTTTTTATGGTAAGATTACAGTGTTATGCAGTCATTGGCTGATGGGAATACATCTGTGATTCTATGACTAAATCAATGAATAACAATGACCTCATGATTGCTCATACTTTTTAAAGTTTGTCTATATAAAATAATTATAAAGGGACATAAAACAACACACTCTAAAATCTAAAGCCAACAATGAGAGCCACTAAAGCAGTCATTTATAAATTAGGTAAAAATAAATATTATGATTAAAATATAATTTGATTACTGCATTTATCTATAAAAAAGGTCTTCACAGCAAATAACCTCACATATGTTGAACAAGAGTCAGGTTTTTGTTATTCTATGCCATCCTCAAACTATATTAAAGGATATGGTTGTTGACTTTAATTATTGAGAGGACGGGGTCATTTATCCTCTGATTTCTGATATTATGAATCAGCGTTTTAAAGTATTATTGTGAAAAAAAAAAATCTACGTTTTAAAATACCTCTAAATAAATAAATAAAAACATTTCACTGCGTCCACAGTATCAAATCATACAATCAGTATAAGTGCGTAAATAAAGCTAGTTCTTTCAGAACTAACCAAGGTCAAGTAATATTAGTATGAAACAATTTCACACAAGTGCGGCTAACAGATTAACCACAGGTGTAGTTCTTTACATTAACTATTGGTACACTCTACTGACAATCGACAGCCACAATCCTTCTTTTTCAGGTGGCATTTATATATATTAACACTCACAGTAAGTGCCCAAATACATTGGCCAATGTAGATATGTAAAGAGGAAGAGATGTGTCCATTTCATAAATATGCTCCGAGAATGATATGCCGACATCTCAGCCAGGGTTTTCTCCGGCTAGGTGCCACTGGTCAGAGTTTTCTTAATGCTATTGGTCTCTAAATCAACCCCGTTCCCATACATCAAACGTGGCTGTCGCAAGGCGACAGGGGCACGGGGGGATGCGAGAGAGAGGAGAACAGAGGTGAGCGGATGCCAAAGCGATCATGTGTTCCCCACAAGCAGCAGGAGGAGAGCCGTAAAGCCAAACGGAGAGGAAAAGATGAGCCAGGAAAGGCAGATGTGCCTGTGTCATGTCTGTTATGAACAGTCTTCCCACCTTGTGGTAACACTGTGAACTGTAACTGCAGGAGAGCGTGATCGAGAAATCGAGAGAGGGAGAGAGTGGAGGGTGGGGTGGGGGTAAAGAGAGATAGAGAGAGAGGGAGTGTGAGGAAGGGAGGGAGCAAGGAAGGAGAGAGAAAGAGAAAGGGTGAGGATGGAGAGAGAGAGAGAGAAAGAGAGAGAGGGAGAGGAGTTTAAACTAAGAGCTATGTTTTGGGACGAACTAATCTGCTAGAGAGCAGTGTGAGGATCGGAACGCATTGTGCGAGCGAGTGTGTGGAGGACAGATAAGGGAAGAAGCCCGGCAGACCGACTGCTTGTTTTAATGTGCTGACTCTGGGGAGCTAAAAAAAAAAAAATATTGACTCTTCAGTCGTGCGGCGTGAGCCAGGGCACAAGCGCCACATTTAACAGAGGTGCACCAGAAAACACGGGCGTGAGAGAGGAGAAAATACATCCAGCCAGACAGCACATATAGAGGATTTCTCCTTCCTTTTCTTCTTTTTTTTTAATCTGTTCATTTTTCTTTCTTTTTTTTCTCGGGACTGATTCCCATTTCCAGTAGAGAAAAAGGAGCCGTAGAGCCACGAGAACGCAAAAAAAGCCCCACCAAAAAGCGACAAGAAACGAAACACCGCCAACAAGATGTTTGAAATCAGCCGAACACTGAATGCTGCTTTGTTGAGCAATGAGGTAAAGGAATTGGATTTTCTTCTTCTGTCACCTCACTTCTCTAAATGTGTGTTCATTATTCCGTCGTGCGTAACGTTTCTATGTTTTATCAGTGTGTCCATGCTTTTAAATGTGGCAGCTGACAGGTCTAAATGAATGTGCAGGGATTGAGCATTTAGGTCCAGTTAAACGGCTGCTAGCTGAAGGCAGAACCTCTTTGCTCTCCGGGCGTACTGTAATGGATGAGAGACTAGACTCACTCTCTCTCCCTCTCCCACGCACAATCATTTCATTTTCTCATTTACTCAAAGCAAGATAGCTGTAACTGCTGAGCTTGCTTGATGACTTGCCCATCTGGGGCTTGCACTGACTGTGTGCGTGCGTGTTTGTGTGTGTGTGTGTGTAGCGCGAATGTGAACGTAAGCACACGGCTCTCTATCACTGTGGCAGTCCAGTTTTCTCTTTCCTTTTCTGCCTCTTGCTTTTTTCTTTAGCCTGTATATTTCGTTACCACCTTGGCTAGCATTCTGTTCTCTTCCTCTTCTCTTCTTTTCTCCTCTTTCCTGTAAACGCGCACCTTGCGAGCAGTGTCTGAAGATGATGGTAAGGTGTTCACAGAACTCGGCAGTAGCCCAGGCGGAAGGCTCCTTCCCAGGCATGGGCTCGCTGCTTTTCCCCCGAGATCCATCCAGCCAACTGGGGGCCAGGGAGCTGGGGGTAAGAGGATAGACGGATCCATCAGACAAACGAATGAGAAAATAGACGGCACAGTAGAATAAGAATACTAACTTCATTTAGGTAAATGTGTGCAGCCCTTAGGCTTGAATTAGCCAATGTTTTCATGCCTCATTGTGTGATGATACGGCCGCCCACTCCGAGTAGATCTTTCTATCAGTTAGCCAGAGAGAAAGAGAAAGAGAGAGACAGATTGCGAGAGAAAAAGCAGCTTGTGTTAGTATATTGTTTGTGTATTCCCGCTCAGAATGTGTTTGTGCGGTGGTGTACTGATGCCTGAAATTGAAAGTGCTCCGTGCATGTGTGTGAGTGTGTATGCTTAAAGTCATTTGAGCATAGTGAGGTTAAATGGCTAAAGGGCAGATTTTTGTACGTACATTTTGTTTCAGGCATCGTTTTGAATTTCAAACAACTTTACGAATGTGTTGTTCTGGTGCTCTGGAGCCTTTTAGCACAAACATGCTCGAAAACGTGAAATAGAAAGCATTCCTTTTTATTAGCATTATAACTACCAAACTACCTCAATATATGAGTGATTATTTAATTTTGTAGCGCATCAAAATTAAGCTGTTTTTTTCTCCACTGATAGGTGGCCATAATTGAGCATACGAGTAGATAAATAGCTGGCTAAGGTTTTTCCTGATTATAATGAATGTGTCTGGAGGTATGAAAGTGGATAAACATCCTTTACGTTCTCATTCAGTCATTTTTGATCTTCTACTACAGTCTTGGGGGGAAGAGAGATGGCGGTATGGGAAAGCCCTGGCTGGCTGGCTGGTGCTGTAAACGCCGGTCGGTTAAGAATAAATCCCTGACTTGGTGCATTAAATCGACACGAAACTGTGGGTGTCTAATCTGTGATGGGCTCTCGTTCCTCGTCTCCACAAAACAGGATCAGCCTGCCTGCCTGGAGCCGCACCACATTCTCACACAAATCAGACTCATACTGACAGCACTGGAGCTCCTCTGCCAGTGCACAAACACACACACGCAAGTGTACATACACACACTGCGATCGCATGCAGCTGGGTGTTCATCGGCAGAGAGAGCAGATTTTTAAACCCTTCTTTGCAACCTTTCTGAGGTGTGTGTACACACTTGCCTTAAAATCCTCCGCAGCTCAGGGATTTGAAACATTTTGCATATTCATCCTGGTGATTCTCTAGCTCTAAGAAGATAGAGAAAAGAAACAAGGCATGTCAAGTCACAACCACAAATATTCTCATTTGAACTACAACAGTTTTAAGTTAATCGGGAAAATCATTGTCATCTAGCGATCTGTCACTGTTTGGCTTGGGAAGGCGGAAAATCTATGCAACATTTTATATATAATGAAAATTTGTGACAACGATACGTATGCGTCACTAGTCGTTGGGAACCGTGTAATTGCGCAAAGTGTTGTTCTAGATTTCTCACATTGGCAGAACAGTGATTCAGTTCACAAAGAGAGAATTTTTTGATGGTTTAATGAGAAGTGGTTTCTCTCTGTTTTTCTTTCCACCTCGAGAGACTGTCAACAAACTGTTTTCATGTTCTGCATCTGCACTTTTCATGTTAAAGAGAGAATTAATAGACTAAAACACTGATATAATTTTTTTCAGCTGCTACAGTATGTCTGGCATCATATCGTCTATTTTTTTTTACTGTTATAAAATTGTACATTGTATGTGGTTATTTGTTTTATTTCTGGATATAAAATATGCCCTCGCTGATTTTCTTGTTTTTTTCGCTTCATTTGGATAATAAATTGTGCTGTTTATTCATTTGGGAGCAGGAAAATATGTCTCTTTCTCTGCTGGACTGTTTCGTCTCGTAAAAATCTGCATTTGTGACTCACATTTATCCGCAAACACACAACTCACATTTCAGATTGTAATTAACCAGGTTAAATCAGACCATCGTTACAGTGATTAATTGTGCCTTCATTAACTGAAGCCAGATAATTTGCATACATTAAATCATTGTACAGGGAAGAGGTAGAGGTCTGTCTTGGTGTTTAGTTTTTTTTTTTTGTGAGAGGGAGATTTTATTCTCTTTTCTAGTTTTTTTTTTACATGCATTAGGTTGCTTTTAAACATCTTGCAGAGCAAAACAACTAGAACGTTCCATCTGGATGCAGCTTTTTCAATTATATTTTTATATGTACAGCATGTGTAGAATTCATATATTTAAGTAATGATTGTATTTTACTATTATGTAAATCAATCAAGCAATGAAAACACTCTGAGCTAGATTTAAGATGTTTTTACAAATATGAACTGACATTAAAAGCCATCCGCAATCATAAAAAGCAATGGATCTCTAACACCGAGATCATTTATTTATCAGCGGCCATTAACATATACCTATAAACAATCCGGAATAATTGAATAAAACTGTAACATTTTATTTGCGAAAGTAGCAAAACAGATACATCACATAACAGTAGTTATGTTTGATTTTGGTATTCTCGTGCCAAGCACTCTCATGGGTTCTCAAACATCCAGAAGACACTGAAATGATTTCTAATCATGGTTAATAACCGCAGTGTTTTTTTTAATTAAGCATGACACATTGCCACTCGAGATACTGCGCTAAGCAGGATACGGTGTGATTTCCAATTATAAAACATTTTTCAGCATTCAGCACAAATGACTGAAACCTCTGAAATAGTACAAAAGTACAATCACGGGAAAAACGGCACGTTCCGACGAAACTACATTGGATTTGGTAGGGTTGTGGGTATTAATCCAAACACATGCAGACTTGCTAGATTAAAAATTTCCAGTGCTGATTGGAGATGTGCACACGCACGCTCCAGCAGTCCACGGGTTACAGCTGCTCTATGTCAAACGGCAGCGTGCTCGCTTTCTAACTTCATTTTTTTCGCCGTTTTTGAAGGTTACGTTCGCTCATAAATTCGTTGGAGGGAGCTGAGAAACAAACAGAGATGAGGGGGAGAGGAGAGGGAATTGAAGAGCGATTGGCAAATGTCTGTTGGCAGTGCGAGAGATAGGCAGGGTCATCTCTATTTCACAACAATGATTAGCTCTGCCCATCTGCCGGCTCGACAGGCTCCTCCTGCTGTGATTGCAGTGTTCTCTGTTCAATGTAGCCCTGGAAATTAGTTCATTTGTGCTGCTCAACCCCAGCCTAACTGTACTGAGAACAGGTGCAGCATTCTACCCCCGCACAAAGCCGTAGCGAGCGTGTACCCGCGTGTGTGAATCGAGAGCAGCCGAGCAGCAAGTAAAGCAGACTCATCAACTGTGAAAAGATTCACATCTAGCAACACAATGGCAGTAGATTGCAGTGGATCAACTTCCTGTTCAAAAATAAGAACCTTTTTCTCCTTCTAGTAGGACGTCTCTCTCCTTATTACCATTCACCTCAGAGTTCCGACATCAATACCTTTTTTTATTTCTGTGTATATTTAGCCTGCCACAAAAGCTAAAGTATTTCCCGTCAATATTCTATCCTGATTTAATTTCCGACGCCTATGTCAAGGACAGCCTCAGTCCGAGATTCTGAGCTAGTGTGGAAATGGCAGAGCCATCACACAGAAAGATCTGGAGCCCAGAGCCCTGCAGCTTCAGAGGCCGCAGCTATTGTCAGGGCGCTTTGCCATTTTGGAAGAAAAGGCCACAAGAATGAGCTATTTAACCTGTGGGTCACTCAACGGTCACTGCGCACACACGCACAAGGCATTCGGGAGAGAATTAGCCACCTTGCACTGCCCAGACTCGCGTGTGTGTGCATGTGTAAATGAGAGTGCAGAAACACAGACTCCTGTTTCGTAAACTAGCGGTGCAGGACCACCTGTTTTTAATAGACATACGCCAAATGTTGCACAGAACTGCATCCAAATACTGTGTGAGCATTATGGTGATGCTCTGAGCTCATATGGAAAGCAAATAGATGTGAAATTAGGAGAAACTTACCAGCATATTCTGAACTGTGGGAAACCAAAGTAAAAATAGTCCTTGCTGTCAATAGTCCTTTTAGCAATCTGATGATGGTAAACACTGTAATTTTTTTATGTACCACAATATCAAGGCATTAACAGAGACAGCATTTACTATCTATCTATTAAAGATAGGTTAAAGATCTGAGCCGGTAACTGAAAAGTTGTACATTAAAAGCCCACAGTAGGCTTGTACCTTTGTGCCCTTGGGCAAAACATTTTGACCAGCCAATTTTTTTATTCTATAACTTATTCTATTCTAGTGTATTTAATAAAAAAAGTGAAAATAAAACAACAAAATAGTACAACCAGCAAAAATGTGTTTTCACCAGCTCACATTGTGTTGCATGAAAAAAAAATATAACTATGCTTAAAGATCAGTAAGAGTAAAAAAATTTTTTTTAAATTAATAAAATAAAAATTCAACATTTTCATTTGAGATTTCTGTTTTGATCTATGCTATAATAAAGATCTTAATATGATATAGCAGGAAGGTATGCTCAGGAATAGTTCGGCTGCAATAATGGCACAGTTGAATACCAAGCTTGGATCTAACTAAAGGGGCAAACTGAGCTACAATACACAGGGGACCCTAGATATCCTATGAAACGTGTCTAAGGATGCATTAGCTCAAGCAATCTGGCTGTAGAGCCATAAACGCTGGCAGTTTTGTGTTTTTGGGTATAAGCATGTTAAAGGTGCTATATGTAGGATTGACACCGAGTGGTTGAACTTGGTATTGCAGTCCAAATTCAAAATATTGGAGATGGTTTTTTTTCACCCGGCTCCTCCTCAAATTTTGATGCACACGCAGGTTGCCAGACTGACGACACCAACAGGAATAAGCGTAAATGGCAATGATTGAAATTAAATACGCTGTGTTTTCCGCCAACTGGCAACCCAGGATTTCCGAAACACGGTTGGGTAAACTGTATAGGCGGGTTTCACAAACAAAGTTCTGCATTCTGGGCCGGAGCGCACATTTTTTTAAAAGGAGAATAACTGACTGTAACATTGTTTTTTCAGATAAGCAAGTGTTAACTTGCCTTAAATGTCTGCAAAAATATTATGGTATTTTTATGCTTTAGTAAACTCAAACTCCTACATACAGCACCTTTACGCAGGAAAAGAGTATGAGAGTGGTCATTAGGAAACAAATGTAATGAAATTAAGTTTGTACTCTCATTACAAGAGTGCATTTGCGTGTGTATCTCGCATTAACATGACACACAAACGACACACCTCACTTACATATATCCACAAGCACACCCGCAGTGCTTCAGCATGCTTGTGCATGTGAAAGTAGATGAAAAAAGCTCCGTTGGGGGCCGTCACCAGCGAGGCGAGGAGCAGGTGTCTCCAGCCAGGCAGAGAGAGAGAACCAGGGCAGCCTGCCTCTGTTGAGCCTTAGCCCTACCAGTGCTCCACTCGCCTGGGAGGACAGGTGACATCTGGCCCCTGTGCCTATGTAGTGGAAGACTCTTTCTCCAGGGACGACAGTTACTACTGAATCTCTGAGCCTTGAGTCAGTATGGAAAGATATGATTTTTTTTTCCCACAGCCTTTATTTTTTTACGATTTCACAGGGACTGGGTGTTGATGAAGAGAGCGTCAGATTGGAGGTCTTGAAAGCTCTCCCCTTTTTCTCTTTGAAAAGACAGCTAAAAAAGATTCAGTGAAGAGAGGGGTCAGTGTGAGTGATACAGGCACCATGACCTGGAAGTAAAAAGCCTGTGATTTCAGCAGCAGGGGGCGAGTGCTGGCGATGATGGTCCCCAAAGAAAAACACGTTCACGTACCTCTCTCCACACACAGAATAAAGGTCTAGTCTTCATCTGGAGTTTCAGGGCTGTGATTTCTGCAGGGAAAAAGAACATCAAAACTGAGGATTCAGTGAACAGCGAGAGCTTTGTGTTTCAAGTGAGACTATTCAAGCAAAGCCATAAAAAGATACAAAATAAAAGAAAGAGCAGAAAAGGGGAAAAAATTACAAAGGAAGAGTAATTTCTATGTCTGAGCCTGCACTCAAGACTGTTACAGAGAATGCATACTAAAATTCACAGTATTTCCAAATGCAGAAAATAGTTTATGTTTTTATTTTCAGAGCCGGTGCTGCTTTATTCTTCCAGAAAAAGAAATAGACATTTTAATGATTCAGTATTTCAGGAATGATGATGGAGTGATTTTTAAAAGAGGAACGTTAAATGCTTACGCAGGAATGTGTGTTAAGTGCATGAATGCTCGCTTGTCTGGTTTACCCCGGCTTGCTTAAGTACTATAATTAATGGTTTTGTTAATTGAACAGGAATTGCGAAGGCACTGTAGTGTAGAAAGCAGCACCGGTAATTCATCAATTTCACTCTTTTTCTCCTTCTCTCATTCTCTTCGCACACGTTTACTTTTTTCAGCTCGAGGACATTAGTGGTCAAATTGTAGAGCTGACTATCTTTTAAGATGAACTCGATTCGAAATTAAAATGGTCACTTGGACCCGATTTGTTCCCTCCCAATGAACAAAACACTCTGTTGTTTATTTACAGGAAAACAGATTCCAGAGACTCCTTGAAGGACTCCATCCATTATGTCGGTGTGCATGTTAAATACATTAAGAAAAGCAGTCACGACCGATTGTTATTAAAGAAGTCCAATCATCCATCAGAATCGGGCAGCCATTTTGTAGTAGGATTATCCGCGTTGCTATGACACGCAGGCTGTTTCTAAAGTGATAAATGTGCTCTCTGCCTGAATGATAGCCTGTGCCCAAGAGCTGACACGTTGACGAACGGCGCTGTTTCCCCGAATTGATAGTTTCTGAGCCCATACATTTCATTGATTCGTTAATTGTTCGAGGGAGTTGGAGGCGCCTGACTGTCATGAATAAATGATAGATGCCTGGCATGTGTGCATTACCGAGGAAGACCTTTGAGGCGTGGTGTTGCTTCCTCAGAGACGCCAACCGTCCTCTTCACAGCCCCGAGGAGCTGCTGGTCCCCGTTAGTTTCCCCTCACATTAATAATGCATTCTCTCTAACAGCAGTGTTCAGCATTAAATGCTCTGCCATGGAGCCTGTTCAAAAACATCAATACAAACTCACTGAAATAACCCCGTTTCAAGCAGAGGGGGGAAAAAGAAGTTACATATGCTAATTGCTTCTTAAGGCATTCCTTCTGTCTACAGCTAGCGGCTCTTGTATCTTTTTCTCTTTCTGAATCTTTTCCTTTCTCTTGTCTCGCTCTCTTCTGCTCTGACTAAGTAAGGCACCATGAATTCTGGGAGAAAGGCAGCATGGATGGAGGGGAGTGGTGCAGAAATACTGACGATGCTTTTCCCAGGGCTCAGAAAGACAAGGTGATGGAGTATCTACAAACAAGGAAAGATAGGTGGGGGAACAGCGGGAACGAGGAAAGGAAAAAAGAGAGATCGATGGCACATTTCTGTTCGATTTTACCCCAGAGATATGAGTTTTACATTCAATATCAATGAGCTAAAAATGACACACTTTATTCAGATAACTCATAGTAGTTGCTCAGAATCAAAATCCGTCAGCGCAGCTTTGAAAAACTACTATATGATTGCGATATATAATGAATATCAAAGACGTATAGATTTGTTAGTCTTAGTTTTAGCATTTGAGGGGACTAAAGTTACAAAACTGACTTATTGGGTATAAATAATTGTGTTTGCGTGTGTCAGTGTAAGATATATCTGATCTGATCAAAGATATAACCATTTTTTAGATACGCTATTATTATTATTATTGAAGTTTAATATAGCTATACCAACTCCACTATAGACATTCACTGTTGCAGAGGAGTGAATAATATAATGAATAAGCTACATTCATCTTGTGGTTGCTCTAAGCAAAAGCTGGCCTGGTCAGCACAGTGAAAGCGTGGCCCCCTCTCTGAAGGGAAGCACTGATTAAAGACCAGGCCAGATGGACCACAGCGGTCTTCCTCATCGTGCTCGAGAGCTCCGACTGCGATCAAACACAGCAAAGGCCACCCTACAGCCAATCGTCATACAACTCGATCTCCACCATTGCTCAGTCCCCCTCCAGCCAACAGTCAATGACTGCACTACGCAAATGAGATGGAAAGAATCGTCAGTGATGTTAATGATCAGAAAAGAGCTCAAGTGTCTCGCTCAATGTCACCTTCGTTTGGAACTGGCCACGAGGAGAGCCTCCCACTAGGTTCGATATTTGCTCAAGGATTCACCAGTGCCACATTCATCTCATTTTCCTCACAAATAATGAGGCTTTCCTTAATATAAAACAGAAAATGCATTCATCAAAAGCCATCAGGATAAGCACCATCAAAATCGACATGATAATTATTAGTAGTCGTATTTCTTAACCTTGATAGATTTTATTAGCACTGAAAATGTACAAAACTGAGCAAAGAGTGAACAGACATGGACAACACATTTTACCGGTAAAATCATAATTCAAGCATGACCTGTATCCACATCCTCTAAAATATCTGAGATACGAAACACAACAGTCGTTTTCAGACAGGTTTTCGTATCTAAACGTAGCGAGCGTCGACTGGGTGAGCCGAGCCTGAGCTCAGCAGCCTGACACATGCAGTGCTGCCTGGCGGTGAAGCCGCCAAAAAAGTTGATGTGGTGTCGAGGTTCTCCTTTGAGAAGGTGACAGGAACAGGAATTGGACTGGGTGATACTCATGTCCTCTGACAGAGAGAGATATTTGCTTCAGAGGGAAAAAACTTCACCCCTTACTCCCAAGGCGAATGAGAATTGTGACAATCGGAATATGTCAAATAAGAGAAAGAATTTGATGTAAGGAGAAAAAAAATTACTATATTTGTCCTTCAACAAATCAAAATTTTATAGATACAATATTTCTGGGATATATCTTTTTTTTAAGTTTTTTTTCTAATTTTATATTCCATTCAATATTTCAATAAAAACAGGCCTACTGAACCTTTGTTTTATCAAAGTATTTTGCTGGAAAATACTAACTGAAATTAAACATGCAGTGTTTTGAATGTATTTGAGTTTTCCTAATCTGCTTGTGAATAACAGGACAAAGTGAAGTGCCTTTAGAGAATTTTGTAACATTTTAAAACAAGGCTCCAAATGAGATGTGCAATTTTTAACACACTTGAGCTGACAGCTTGCAGGGGATCTACACTTCAGTGTCTTTAAATAAACCTGTTATTATTCAGGGTGAAAATTGAGACAAAATAAATGTTCCATCTCACTGGAAGATTTTACTCAGTTGAAACAATTATCACCATGTCTGTTGCATGTTTTAACATGTTAAACTCTCAGAATAGATGCCTGGTGCTCGTGCTGGAAGCAGGAGTGAATGTGAAGTGAATGTGTAGGATGCATTCTTGGAAATCGATAACATTGACGGGATACTGATGGAGCACGGGTAACACACTCATCCAAGGGGACTGCAGGTTTGAAATATTTGACAAAGAGGAGCACTTGGATTTGTGGTTATGGCTGACGGAAGGAGTCAGGTGGTGTATGTGTGTGTTTGGAAGCAGCGAGAGATGGGGCAAGCAAGGTTCAGAGTAATTAGTCAGATTGAGGGCTGAAATGAGGCAGTGTGAGAGGAGGCTGGGGCAAAGCATTTGTGTGTGTGTGTGTGTGTGTGTGTGTATTTGTGTTAGAGGCCAGGCTGGTGGGATGCTCTAATTGGAGCTAAGCGGCCGCAGAGGATCAGAGGTACTCCAGAAACAAAGGAGCACAGGCAGAGAAAGAGAGAGAGGGAGAAAGAGAGAGGTTGCTATACCGAATGTGTGCATGTGTCTCTTAGTGTTTGAGTGAACAATAACTAAAGTGACATTTTACATGCTCAGCTAGCAAAGGCTTTGACCAAACCTCTGACTGCATCAAAATCACACACATGCCCAAACTCAGTTTTGAAAAAGAGAACAGACATTCTAGACAAATTGTAAGAAAAAACCAAAGTCACAAAGTGTTTTGAAATTTATACATAAATATTTTCTTTTCCAAGAAAATGTGTTCTCTGTAAAAAAAAATAAAAAAAAAACTGCACTATGACAGTCAATCAAATATTACAATCCAATTTAACTACTGTATACTGAACACATTCACGAAAAAAAAATGTAAAAAATAAATAATAATAATATTTTCAGTGTCAATTAGTTAGCTGAGCATATAAAACACCATTTTACAGAATGAAAATAAATCAATTAGCCTCGTTGCTTTTAGCTCGTTACTCAATTCACATGCTGCTTCACTTTTAATGGCTTTTTGACAGCCGATAAATGATGTGATTTACATTAGCTGGCCTGTTATAAAACCCCTCCGCTGGTGGTCAGAACAGCCATCCTTTAGCTCGACAATACCTGCATAAAAAGCCCATTTGGCAAAATGGCTGACATAAAATGCATGTGGGTTGGAGGACAAATAACGGCATCTTATATAAAATGATGTTATCTTAGTTTGACTGCTATTACCTGCTGTTCATTTTTTTCCGAGAGGCTTATCCAACGCATGATGACTAAATGAAAGTCATTTATGTGTACCGACACACACATACACTTTTCTGCAATAGTAAAGATCCCTGAGGTCACATCCTCCCACTCAAAACCTCCATGTATTCTTGGCCAAACCTCCCACCACAGACCTCATGCCAGTCTAATCCCTAAGACCCCTCCCTCCATCTGTCCCCACCCAGCCCAGGAGTGAACAGAGAGACAGAGGGTCACACGCAGCCTCTGAGTCATACTGGACGCGTTCCCTCAGCCTTCACGTCTACTGCTGGTGTACACGGCCTCGATTCAAAACACTCTCTCACACGGAGAAATCATAGAGGATGCTGCAAATGGGTAGCTGACAAATAACATGGATATTTTTGTTTAATTAACAGGATTTTAGGTTCATATTTATACATATGTATAAGGGTAAGTGTGCCTTTTTAGATGTTATGACTGCTCATTTTCCCACTAGTCTTTGATTCTTAAGCAGTCTTGTGTTAAAAACAAATATTTCGCATAGTGGGGTCAAATAAAAACGCACGTGTAAATGTACAACAATATCAAAACAGTTTTAGTTGGGATTGGCAAAATGTTAAAATGCACGACACTGCTAAGTGTCACGTCAACTACCTAAATACTGCATAATGATAGCAAAAAAAAAATCTGATTTTCAACCACAGAGTAAGTTAGGAATAGTATGATAGCTGCTGTATTTTTTATAAAAAATAACAGATATTTCTGATTTGGCTAATGCTTATGTGTTTAGTAATCTGTGGCATTTTAATATATTAAAATACAAATTGAACCTTCCAAATTGGCCTTGTCTCCTCTTCTGTCTACAGCCTCAGCTGCTATAAAGACCAGAAGCTGACATTTAGTCTTTCAGACTAAGATTTCAAGACAGAGACAGAAAAATAACTATCATTGTATTAATCATTACTGTACTTTATTTAGGATTTCTTAATGTCTCTTTGATTCGTAACAAAAGCATGTTGGTAAAAATCTTGGCCGTGCTAAATATTAAATAATGTGACTGTTATCTATTTTTTTGTTATATATTCTTTTTTCTTACTTACCAATGCCAGGAGCTGATCTTTTCTGCCATTCTTGCCTGAAAAGACAGATTGAAAAAACTCAAGGGAATAAGAGAGCAAAACGTTCAATCTATATGCAATAAATCCACTCCACTGAACATACAACATGTAAATACATCTGCATAGAGGCACTCGGCACTTTGTTTACATTCAAATGAGAGTGCAGAGACCTTGGCATTGACCACCCACATGAATATGTCTCTCACACACACATATATATCTAAAATGCCTAATGATTGGACATAGTAGAGAAAGTAGTATTCCACTACCCAACCATTTCTCTGTCGCTCTGCATAAACACACAGTATGAAAGCAAAAATAGGCGCCTGTGAAGTCAAAGCACACATTTCCTCCTACCACGTGCCGTTTGACGAATAGTTGGTGGTATCAGAAGGTAGATAAAGGTGGAGAGCGCCACTGCTCATTCTCGTTCAGTTTGGAGGTGGTGAAGAGCTCAGTGATGGTTCCCATCAGTGGTTGCTAGACTTTAGATTGGTGAACTCACACAGAGGTTAATGGACTGACTCAAGTTTGCCTGTGCTGTGATGAGAGGTCCTGTGTATAATTGAATCAAGCCTGCATATGAATGAAACGACAGGCAGTTTTTTTTCTATCTCTCTCTCTGTTGGTGGGAGGGACCTGAATTAATGTCTTGTTGTGAGGAAGATGAAAGGTAATGCCTTCCATAACTCACATGGTGCCACATGGTTCAGTGAGTAAAACGGGAAGCAAAACACAATATCTAGTTTATGATGTGTTTTGTAATATGGACTGAGCATTTTTAAATGTTTTTCTACTATCGTGTGAAAACGTCCGTTTTTGTGAATTGTGGGAACTTTACATAGTCTTCTATTACTTTTATTCTGAGCAAATGATATTTTTTTACCCCCATCCAAACCCCAAACCTACAGCACAGAAAACCTGTTTGCATGGTTACACTTTAAGATAAACACAATTTACTTATATAATATTTATTTTAATAATTTTATATGTAAATGTGTATATTTAGATATAATTACATAAACTATTTTTATAAAAATTGTATTTCATTAACAAATATTTTGTAACCACATTGAATTAATACTAATAATAAAGACACATTTGATTTAGTCAGATGCGTTTATTTTAACCTAATCAGCAAAAAGCTACTAAAACATAGCGCTACAGAGCCAAGCACATTCTAAAAGAACAGGGGAATATAAATAGTCTACTTAACGTTTGGGTTTTCTAGGGTCGAGTGCTCAAGTACTGTGTCCCTAAGAGTGAGGCCTGGCCATCCAGTGAGAAATGTCTTTCATTTTTTATGGCTCTGCTGGACTCTCATGCCAAAAGTGGTTCTTGTCAAGTCAGTAGCTCACCGTGAGGGACCTCCGCTGTGGTTTTTAGAAGTGCAGGTGCGGAGACGATAAGACCACAGCCGTTTCCTTGCCTATTGCAGTCCTGTGATTTGTTCTTTTGTACCAGTACAGCAGCACAAAGACCCACACCATATTAAAATGACACCCCCATTATTTCCCCGCAACAAACCTGAGAGCAAAATGCATTCACACAAAACTCCCCAAAGACCCATTGAATGTGTAACATTAGGATTGTATATGTGGAGTAAATGGGTGCAAGCAGGAAATGTGTTTTTGCCCGTGATGAATTCCATATCTTGGTAAATAAAACAAGATCTGAAATCCCTTCATTCGGCGAGCAGTCGCTCTCGGGCAGCCCTCACCGGTGGAGATGTGAAATGGGTTTTGTCAGGGGTGGGAGCGGCTGGTCTCGCGGTTAATTATTGATTCAGTGCGCGTGCAGCTGCGAACAACAGAATGTCGGAACAGTTTGCAATAATATTTAGAAAAGAGACAATGAAAGAAAAGAAATAATGGCATTATTTTACAAGACTGTCCTTCTCACATCATGCAACTGAATGTAGTATGTTCAGGAAGGACTTTTAGAATGTGGGGTGGGGGTATGCTTGTTACGTCACTTTATGATTAGATAAACTCATGAATATTAATTAGCTTGTGCTGCCATTACTGATGTTCTACACTGATTTGACATTGGGAAGCAATAACAAGACACTTTTTTAAAGTAATTTGACATTTAATTAATTTGACATCAAGATACATTACATTTCATATGTAATAATATTAAAGTTATTAGTGATTATTATTACCATAAATACTGTTCCTAAATAAAGTCAATAAGAGTGCACATTGTTTTGCAAATGATAGAAAACTCCTAAGTTCTCAAAAATAACCATAACTTGTGTAAATTGTTTTATTTGTATTTGTTCTTTTTGCTTGATGCACAAACAGAATGTGTCATTTTATTTGTATACTTAATATAATTCTTGGATTAATAAGAAGAGGTATATATATATATATATATATATATATATATATATATATATATATATATATATATATATATATAAAACTTTACTTAAAGCAGCAGCAAGTTGTCGTTATAGAAATGTTAATATCACAAATATTTCCTAACGTTTGTGACAACCTAATGTAATTTTCGAGTTGCAAAACAATAAAAAAAAATTAATTAATTGAACAAATATTCCCTTTGAAAGTCATTGCATAATTCACACACTGATACCGTTCGAGGTAAAATACACTATATTTGTGCTGGCGTTTCCCGAGGTTCCAAATCGTAAATGAATCCCAATCTATTAACCTAGTCATCACAGGTACAGTTTGCTTTTGACAGACTACACTTAAAGCCAAAACGTTTTACTTGTACCTGTCTCCCACTTGCAAGCGAAGGTCAAATTAGATGTCAATCAGAGACGCTATTTCCCCAAAGGCACGACGCTCGCTCCCCACTGACTCTCGCGCCTCACCCTCTCCAACCGTCTTCTCAAGAGCAGCGCGCGCCACCCCCTGTCTGTCCCCGCTCAGCCAATCAGATCTCACTCCAGGCTGACTCTACGTTCCATAAATGGTGTGAAGGAAAAAGGGACGCTCGCACTACTAGCTCCACAGAGTGACTGAGGGAACCGATCTTTTTTGTTTTTATTGTTTTATTTTGGATACTTTCTCCTTCATAAACGAATAAGTAGGCAGTCTCCGATCGAAGCTGTAAGTTTCCGACTCCATCTCTCCACCTCTCAACCGACCTGTCTGCATCAGACTGTCCTTGGGTCCACGCGACACCTCCGCCAAGACTTTCGGGAAGGCTCAGAAGCGCAACGTTAAATTTTTTTGACCGTGGTTTTGAATAAAATAACGAGCTTTTTCTTTTTCCCCGTTCACCTCCGGACACGAGAATGGTCATGGTGAGTAATGTGCTCGCATTTGAAAAAGAATTACGTTACACTGTACTGAAAATCACTGAAACACCGTCACGCGCAGCCTTAAGAATAATCCCTTCATCCCTTGTAATACTCCTAATTTCACAAACTTCGCTCTTTTTCTTTCTCTTAATCACATAAACGGCGGCAATAGGGATGAAGACAGAATATTAGTATCGAGAGATTATTTTAGGAGCTCGTTTTGCTTATAGGGGTGTGTGTGTGTGTGTGTGTGTGTGTGCGCGCGCGCGTGCAGTTGTGGTTTGTACAAAGAGCAGGTGTGTGCACAGTAACCTGTGTCTTCTCCAAGCTGATACTCAGTAGATAACAAATGTGGTATATGTAATTAAACAGATTTCGTCTCACATTTAACGCAGCACAGTCTTAATTGCTTAACTCTGTTGAGTCAAACTAATATGTTGACCACTTTTTGCAGTTTTTGATAGCAATACACTGAATGTGTGCAAATATACATAAATAATTATACATTTATGCTTAATTTATATATTAAAAATGTGTGTATTTATATATGTATTTATATATACCTATGTGTGACTATATATATATATATATATATATATATATATATATATATATATATATATATATATATATATATACACATTTCCTACCATGTTAATGTTGATGTTCTGCCTCATCAAACTAAATAATTTATATTAAATTCAGTGTTCAATTTAAATTATTTATTTAGCCTATTTGGTAATTTATTTAGCCCCGCAATAAAAGAGATAATGTAAAGTCGGCAGGTCATCATTTCAAAACAAATGGTCTGCAATACTGACCATCTAACTGTACATTATCCCTATATATACATAATATATAGTACTATAAAAGCTTAAACATACTCTGCAATCATTGCATGCTTTTAACTTGCATTAATTAGCAGTGCTGCGCAGGCACCCTATTACCATAATGCCTGTAGGTGCAATCAGTCCGCTCTAACTCAAGCTGAGACCTCGGTTGCGATTGATTGCCTGTGCTGCTTCTGAAAGGGCTTCTGCTAGCCGAAGCGCCTGTGCCTCCGTCTGCAAGGCTGCCAGAGCGAAAGTGTTAATTTTCCAGAGTAGCGCAGATGACGGACAGCTGAGGCAGCCAGTGAGAGAAGTGAGGAGGAGGGGGCTGCTCTGACCTCACCAATGAGGAGGGGGCAGGGAGTGGGGCTGCAGCGTTCAGCTCATGCCGAAGCCCGTGCATTCACAAGCAGCCTCACTCGGAGGAGGAATGCCCACTCTCTCTCCCGCTGGCCGCACGCTGCCTCACCACCGCTGAGACACATACAGAGAGAGAGAGGAGAGACCGAGAGAGATCTCCAAGTGAGGAGACATTAGCACGGCTATAGGCGAGAACTCTCCCCGCCGACTTACAAATGGAGTGGAACGGGTTTAAGATGGTAAGGATGCTGCGGTGGTTTTGTGCAGACAAGCGTGTGTGTGTGTGTGTGTGTGTGAGTGCGCGAGTGTGTGTTTGCCCTTGCTGTGTCTCACTGCCTGCAGCTGCAGTGGCAGCATTGGAGTCTCTCTCTGTCTCTCTCTATCCGTTCTCCTGTTTTTCAATTCTGCATGCTACTCCTCCCCTTTATCTTAGGATGAGAGGAGCTTTATTTGAGAACAAGGCTGAGGAAAAGAGTGGAGAGGAGATGAGAGGAGAGAAAGGACAGGTGTAGCAGGTTCTTAGATGCTGCGGTTTAAACCTCATTTACGATGTTGAGGCAGTGTTGAATCTTAATGCTCACCTTTTTTTGCTCTCATCTTCCATTTTTACCCTTATTTTAACGCTCTCCGCTCCGAGTTGATCTGTCAAAAGGATACAACCGTATAATTCAAATGATTAATGTGACGATTGTCTCATATTTCTTTATGATTTCCAAAACAAAGCCTTTAAAATTTGTACAAAATTTACATTTAGGTAGAAGACAATGCATACGTAGAAGGTTGTGTAACTGTGTACTAGCATACATGCCAGAGTGTAAGTTTGTAAATGAGAATGAGTGGGAGTGACCTCTTGTGTTCGTGTGCAATCTATTAGGCAGTGTGTGAGGGTGTGTTTCCGTGCATAGTGTAGTTAGTGTTCAGGCACGTCTGGAGATCACTGCCTGTGTTTGCCCATCTTCTCTAATAGAGGTAGGGCAGGCTGCACTAAACATGCTGCGCTGTGTGTGTGTTGTGTGAGTGTATGTGTCCATTGTTGACTAAGGGCTCAGAGACTGCCTCCCCCGGCTGTCACCAGGCTAGTGGGAGACTGTGCCTGCCAGGAACCAACTCTCCCCAAGAGAGAGAAATGAAGAGAGAGAGAGAGAAAGGGAAGTAGCAAAGCTTACAAATGGAGCTGGGTAAGAAAAATCTTAGGCCTGCGTTAGAACAACACATAAAGGTGGAAGACATAATTGCATCGTTTCGATCGGCACAGGCAGCACAGATATATATATTTACTAACTTGCAGTGACTGTCAAATCCCCCATCTGAGCACACGTTTAAATTTAAATGTGGGCAGCATTATTCATTTTTCAGGCAAATGTTTGACTGTTTGTGAGTGGGCTTTAACATGCAATCAAAATGCTAATTGAAAAGAGAGCGATTCCCAACAGTGAATCTCTGCCTTACCTCCTGCCTCCCTTTCTTTTGTGCGAGCAAGGTAGAAACACTGTTTTCGCAAGGCAGAAAACACATTGGGGCAGTGAGGGGGCTTGTCCACGATGCTTATAGTGAGAGAGGAAATAAGGTGTGGGAGGGAGGGAGGGAGGGAGGGAGGAAGTTAAGGGGAAAGAGCTTCCACATAGGCCTATACATTTCTCCTCCTCCTCCGCAGTGCTGACGTCCCAGCTACACGCGATCTTAACAGCCATTACACAGAACTATGGCCACGTAGACACAGCCTCTCTTCTTCTTTCACCTCGCATCCTTTCCTCCCTACCTCTACTTCACCTCTATCTTTCCTCATAATTTCACTCCCTCCTCCAAGCAGCCTCACTACTCTGCTTTAGGGCTTTCTCCTTTGTTGTCCGACTCCAAGGTTGCATATCAATGCTAATAAGGCTAAAGCTGGACTGAATATTAAAAAGGGGTGGATGAGGGCGCAGGTGGACAACCGAGAGAGAAAGAGAGAGCGGGAGACGAGCTGCCGAGATGGTGAAATCTGGGCAGCAGGGGTGGGAAAAGTGCCCCAGGATGTGTGATGGCTGGGTGGAAGAGTTTGCACCCCTTTCCACACTGCGTGACTACACATGACAGCTGAGTGTCAAAGTGGGGCACTTAATTTTTCTGAGAGTTAGAGTAGAGGCTCAGGTTGCCCCCCTCTGGCCACAAAGACTCTAGGGCTTTGCAAGCGTGTGACACCACTGCATCCATCCCTCACGGTTCCCACTGCAGGAGAACAGCAGCATCCATCTGACCGACTGCCTCAGAGTGCTTTTGCGATGAGCCCTCAGATGGTGGCGCCGTAGAGCTTCCACCTGAGTGAGTTTTAAACATGGTTCATTGTGCAGGTATCAGTTTCAATATTGCAGGTACAAGGTACTTTCAGTATTGCTTTACAGTGTAAAGACATAATAATTCAGTTTTGAAAACTTTTTGTCTTGATTAGAAGATGCGTGGACTGAATACCTTTCTCATTTTTTTTGATGCAAGAAAATGTCAATAAAAATTATTAAATATTTTGTTTAATATTCAAGGAATTGCAGGAAGCGCCAATGATAAAAGTTATTGTAGTATATAACTAATTATAGTAGCAGTAAATAAACTCCTCCGCTCACAAAGACACAACAAATTATTGACATTAGATCAGATAACCTGGGATGCAAGAAATACGGCCTAGACATGACAATCCTAAGATGTCGTTTCTACAATCATAGATAGCACTACCACATAAGGATTCACTTGTGATTCATTGGTATTAGCACACTACATTAAAAGAATAAATGACAACAGAATAGACTTTTATACATTTGCTAAATAACATTATTGGCAAGTGTAGCCTTTGTGGTATAGTTTTAAAATTAGAATCCATGACAGATCAAGTCTTTATGCTCTCACCGCTATTTCGACATGGTATCGCTAAAAGAGTAAACAGTACTCTGTAATCTATTTGCTATGCAATTCATTCCGATTTGAAAAAGTATCCTAATACTTAATCGTTTTCAACGGCTCTGACAGATTTAGAACACAAATGTAACCTCTGAATGTAATTACTGAATGAGTCTCACTCTGCCAACTGATTAGAGAAAATGCCTTGAGAGTTACTGAGGTAACTGAACATCCAGCTCTAGGGAGGATAGAGCGCACTGACAGGTGAAGTCAGAATGCGCTTATTAGACAAGTCTCGCATTCAGACTTAAATAACTCAGAGAAGATTTCAGTAGCTAATGTGAGCTTTCATCACATTCCATATTTGTGATCACATCACTTCTGGGAGAATTTTACCCTTAGTGTTCAAATGAGAAGCAAGTAAATCTACGGAAAAAAAAAAAACGTAGAAATTGTGCTTGTAAATTCTGAGCTTCAATTAAAATTGATCTGTAAGATGTTCAGATAAAAACTACCCATAGGAAAGATATATCGTAAATGAGATCTCTTTAACTTCTCAGTTGTTTCCAGCAAAAGTCTATTGCTTCTCAAAAATGGCTTAGGAGAAAAGTGTTTCAAAAGACAGATAGCAAATGCTATATTATTAGCATTAACTTTATTGATCTTACTATAATTCAGTAATTGTTATGAATGACAATATTAGTGTCTTTTTTTATTGTTCTAAATAATTTTTAACAGAAATATCTAAAAATACACTGATGAATGAAACATAGCCAGATTATCCGATATGTCGCCTGACATTTAAAAGAGCATCAGCTGAAATACAAACTGGGGGAAAACTGAATGCCCTTTACATAAAAAAAAGATCTTATCTAATGTATTAATAAGGTTTAGGTAAGATTATGAATAATAATCTGATATAATCTTAATAATATCCTTTCGCAAAGAGGCCTTTTATTATGTCAAAGCTAAATATACATGAATAGCAACAAAATGTTCAGGTTTAAATTTTAATAGGCGTCCACAGTGATTTCTCAGTTTGATTCATCCTCATTTTCCTTGCAGAAAGCTGAGCAGAGAGCAAGAAGGAGAGAGGGAGCGAGCAGGCTTCACAAGCGCAAGCATAATAATTCCTCTGGCGCAAATTCAAAGTGCCACGCACAGACAGACGATAATCAGCCAAATATACACAGCACACACAACCTGCTTACCAACACAACACACCACTCGTCCTGGCACACTGACAGATGCCTCTCCAGATACATATTGCATATTTTATATATATATATATATATATATATATATATATATATATATATATATATATATATATATATATATATATAATAGCCTGAGAATCGATCACAAACAGCGATTGTTGGTTAGAGTTGATCACAAGATAAAATAGAGAAAGGTAAAAGAAGCGTATTACCGCCCATTTCTTTCAAGCTGGCTCTTATCCCCTATCATTCTAGCTTCCGACCTCCCTCATCCTCCATCCTACTTTCTTTGTTTCAATCCTTCTCCTGGCTCCCCTCCTCTCTCTCTCTCTCTCTCTCTCTCTCTCTCTCTGCCTGTGTGTTTTGGTATTCATACAGACGTTCGGATTTGAGTGGCAGGCTCTCTCGAGACTGTGCACAAACTGCACATTTCTCTGATCTACATTTTGCACCCCAGGAAAAGACAGCAGTAGCAGGCGAGTCTTTGCTCGCACTATTGCAAACACAGTAGTGTTTTCTCTCCTGCCCATTAGCCAATTAACTGACCTGCCTCACTGTGATGCTAAAGGACATCTCAAGGTCATTCGCATTATGGTAGCTTGTCTCACACAATCACACGGAAATCTAAGCCTCTAAAACCTTTACAACGTATTGCTTTGTGACTAAACGACAGATGCGTTGCATAATGTGGTGTAACAACAGTTGGTATGGCATTCAAAAGAGCACACTTGAGGAGAGATTTTACTCATTTCCCATGGGTAAAAAGGGGAATACAATGAGTGGAAATGAGACAAGAAAGGGAACATGGGTATAAATGTCAAAGATAGTTGCACTCCCTGAATCTTAGTGACCAGAGGTCAAAGGCCACAGCAAAGAAGGGTTATGGAGCGTACCAGGCATGGCAGCTTCTGCAATGAACCCTGACTGAAAAAGGGCAAACGGGGTGGCCCGCAAAAACCATCTTCCCCAGAACAGTAACCATAGATACCGCCGTTGGCATTTCATGAAGGGATTGCTTTGCGTGAAATCTTGCCCCTGTAGATCCGCTCGGGTTGTGGATATTGTTATCTCGCTGTCAAGAGGAGTTAGGCTGATTAGAGGTGAGAGTAGACCTTTAGCAGAAGTTGCTGTCTTGTCCGCGAGCAAATGTCTTCCCCTACACAAACACACCCTGCTTTTTTTTCCCTCGAGAAGTCAGGCATTTATTCCATTAGGTCTCCATCAACCTGCAATCAGAAAGCCATGGTTAGCAAAACAATGGCAGACAAACACTGATAAATATTCAAAGCACAAACTAGAATGAACCAAAAAAAAGAAAAAGCAGTATTCCCCGTACATTACCCATAACCATCACTGAACTCTGATTCTGATGGATTCTATGAGGATAACCCTATATTTTGTAGCACATTATATATGAGCATAGATGGCCCCCTGTAGGCATTTTCAATTACAGTGTACCCCGGCATTGGAAGATTAATCTGCTCTTTTGAATGCACGCCACATTTGCTGCTTTCGTTGATATTCTGCAGAGGTTTTATCTAACCAGCTGCAATGGAACACATTAGGTCGCCCTTTCCCTCATAATGCCATTCTTTATATCCCCACCTCCAAAGAAATAAGGACATCCTGGAGACGTGTTGACACAGTGTTTAGGTCATTGTTGCTTTGTAAAACAAGATGACAGTAAAGTCTATCACTTTACTACAGTTGCAAAAGAGCAGGGAGAAGAAGTGCCCTCTTGTAAATGACACCCATTCATCTGCATTTTGGAGCATGCAGTATATTCTAGCCCTGACATATATGAAGAGGTTAACAGATTGAATTTCATTCACCTCTTTGTCTCTCATATTGAGATTGGTGCTATTTATTAGCTGCCTGTGCTAGTTAGTAATTCAGTCAATCTTCCATCAATTACCCAGGCGTTCTCTTATTAAAGCAGATGCTGTGGGGTTGCCGCTCTGTCTTGAAGCTACTTTCTTTTATGAGCTTGAGTGCAGAACTTAATCAATAACTGACTTCATGCATAGAGATGTTTCTCCACCAGCTGTGAATTTTGGAGGGTTAAAGATAGGGATGTATCAGTGCAAATATTTTGGCCAGTACACATAGAATTTATTTGGATGATTTTATGAATTATACATTTGGATTTTGTATGGCTTTGTGTAAAAATTGCAATGCTTGAAATTTTGCCATTAAAACGTAATCAAAACTCATAATGTATAATACAAAAAACAAATTATTGCATATATACATTTAAAATAGGAACATACACTATATACACTTAGTTACTACACTGGAAAATGGTGAAAAAAATTTTTTTAGATGCAACGAAATATTTAGAATCATCCTTCTATTCAGTAACACAATGAATTAAACATTAAATTTTGAAGTAGAAAGACTAAAATAGTATTTTCCCATAAAATGTACTACAATAAAGAATTTACAGCCATTAAAAAATGTTTTACAGTCTATTAGATATGTTTAAGTGCTATAGAATTTATATTACATGTCTGCTCATTTCCTGCATTTTTACTTTAAGTAATTTTGCCCTCATCTAGCTTTTAGTTTTTAAATACACAATATAACACCATAAATGTAATCTCAAATTTTTTTTTTTCTATTCTGTACATTATTTTTAGCATTTAAAATTAGTTACATTTTTAGCGCTTTTTTATTATTTATTTTGAATAGTATACTATTTTAATACTACTTTTCATAATGCACAAAATGAAAGTAAACTGCTTTTGTATTAGCCAGAATTACAATATCTGTGTATCTGTATTTTGTCAGGGTTTTTTTTGTTTTGTTTTGTTTTTTAAATAATTTTTAATTTCAGCCTTTACCAAATTGATATTCACGCTTTCCATTTAAAGGATTGGATTTTTAATTTCCCTGTAGTTCTGTCTGACCGTAGTTCTTCCCTGTAGAATGAAAAGAAGCAAAAAATTAGGTGTGTTTGTTGGTCCAATACTGGTGAAGAAAAAATGGTTAAAAACATGCAGGAGGTAAAGGAAAACAAAACACCACAGGGGAATGAGAAGAGAGACTGATGGAGGAATTGTGTGTTGTGTTGGAATGGAAAGGGGTAAAATAAGAGATAATGTTTTGGAAAAGAGAGAGTGTGGAGTAAGGGACTTTGAGAAAGGCTGCAGGAAGATGAGGAGGCTGAGATTGGATTAACCAGAGCTCATGCGTGTGGTTTGTTAGAGTGAAAAAGAGAGAGAGAAGGAAAGCTCAGTGTTTATGTGTGTTCAGAAGCCCACCTCAATCTCTCAGGAACTTGAGACCACAGTTAGCTGCTATACATGTGCGTCTTCCTTTCGTTACGCTCCCCTCATACACAAACACACATCTACTTTCAGGCTATTTGTAAAGCTTTTAATGTTTCTCTATAATGAGCAAACATTGCATGACAAGCTTAAACAGAAGAAATAATTAAAAGACAAATATATGGTGCAAGGTCTTTAGCTGGGTTTCACACTCTGCATAACAAAACACATTCATCCTCATTTTACCAGCTCTCCACACTCTCTGCAATACTCACCAAGGGCTCCCAAGCGCAGCTTTAAAACTCATCTATATAGCCTCAATGTGATTTGTAGTTGGTAAAGCAGCTTGTTAGCCGGAGAGGTTCAGGAGTGCACAGTATGCATAGTTTCCAGGGCGCGGAGGAACGAGGCTGCGCTTTCTCTCTCTCTTTTTCTCTCTCTCTCTCTCTCTCTCTGCCTGGTGCAGGTGCGGCACTGTTCTGCCACCTGCCAGCTACCTACAGCCATGTCAACGCCCCACCTGGAGCTGACACAGCCTGCATACTGCATGCACAGAGTAAAAGAAAACCACATAGACACACTTGCACAACTAAAAGACAGGACACATATACACACAACCTTGACAGAGGAGATTTCTGAGAAAAGACTGCATTTGCACAGTGTAGGTCTGGGTAGAAAAACAAATATTTTGCGACAGTACAATTGTGTCGAAAATTAAACCATAGTGTGTATATATATGCTATGATTTAAAAATACTCTACAAAGTATGTTGCAGGTGATTGTTTCTGATGTGGCCTGGTGTCAACCCCCAAATATTTAATATTGTTATATAATTACATATTTAAAGAAAATTCTATAGATGTTATATAATTACATATTTCTTTCTATCTTTCTATCTATCTATAAAAAATTAACTTGCTTCAGAGTTATATGTATAAACCAAACAATTTTACTAGCAACTAGCATTTTATTATTTTTGATGCACAGTAGGAGTTGACTATAACAATATTGTAATGTGTATTGTAAAAAAAAAATCATTGACGCATAGGTATAATGTGTATGAATAAGACATCATATCATAAATAACATTTTATGAATGTCCTGTAAACTCATATATATTATATAAATATTTATATATATATATATATATGTACATATACTATTACATGATTTAAAATTACTCATACCTTGATGTAATACTTTGGTCATACCGCCTACTCCTAGTGTTGCTCAGAAATTTCCTCATGCAGACGTGGCAAGGTCACCTTTATTGTAATGCAGAAGTCCCCTGATGGTGGGAGGCTCTAGTGCAGTATCTATAATATATGTAGGGGTTAGATAGGGCGAGCGGAAGGGTACGTGAAAGATAAAGAGTGTGTGGGGGTGGGCAGTGTATCTCTGAGCCTGTCACTGACAATCAACTCGTGGTCTGAGGCTAGTTGACAGACAAGGATAACACACGCACACACCCAAAGAACTCCCCTGCCTCACTTTGATCATCGCCTTGAACTTTCGTGTCGAAGCATGTTTCATAACACACATCCGAGGGATTTTAAAGACACATCCACCAATACCCACCCCCCCGTTAAATCTGCTTTAATATGATGACACAGGAGCCTCACGTCTAATAGGGAGGGCCTCTCCGCCTCTCCACAGTGTTCGTGTCCACGGGAGATATCACAGAGATGGCCAGGGGCTGGACTATGTCAGTGGTACGCCACTGGGTGTGTGTGTGTGTGTGTGTGTGTGTATCTGTGCAAAGCCAAGCCCAGCAGGCCGCTTACCCCATACTGCCTAAAGGACGCGAGTCCTGTGGGCCGTGCTGGAGCAGGCAGAGAGCCAAATTCTCTCATATTTCCATCCGTAGCCTGAGGATAGAACTGGTCACTGGAGCCACACAAATTTAAGTGTCATCCCTGAATCAAGATGCTCACCAATTTTCTGCTCGCCTTGGCAGTGAGCTGGGCCGCTACCAGCGGCTAACGGAGCCAGCGGCCCCATGGCAGCATGGACTAGATAGTGGATTATGCAAAACCCAAACATGCAGTTGAGAAATTCAGCTCTATTTGATTTTTTCGTACTATCATGGGCGCGTTTGTTTATTTTTTTATCTTTATCAGCATGTAAAGCAGTTGTGTAACTTCATGAAAACATTCATTTTTGCATCGCAGTTCATCAGCACAGCATTGAAGTTTTTTTTTTTTGCCTTTTTTTATTTGAAAACTCTGCTGAACCCTCACCAACACATTAGCCGCACTGTCACGTTGGGCGCTAATTCGTCTCCACAGAAGATCTGCGAGAGAGGTTAATTTAAGGCCAAGGAGATCCCACGCACTGAGAGAAAATACAGCCATTCATCCAGAGAGAGAGAGGGGGAAACTGCAAAGGAGCGACGGTGGAAAGAGAGAGTGAGAGAGAAAGAGAGTGGGGTCAGCTGATGAGGTCAACGTTGTGAGATTTGGAGAGAGTGGGTAGGGAGAGACGCAGGTGTTTCACCAGACCCGTAGCCCAAAGGAAAAACACGGCCTGTGTCACTGATGCTGCCGTCCCCCACATACACCCTCACATTTCACTCCTCTTATCATCTTTTCAGCTCTTTTCATTTCATCTCCTCCTTTTCCTTTCTTACAAGAGGTTTAGAATTCAGAACCCAAATTTTGTGCCTAACCTCAAATGCTTGCTGTGTCAATCTGTATTCATGTATTTTTCATTATTTAAAATCTCTGATAATGGTTTCAAGCAATTAAACTCTCAGACAATCAATCATCTCTCCATCATCTAGGCATTTAAGTGAGAAAATTGATTTTTTTTCAGCTTAAATGATTTCAATTTGGACAATTAAAAAAAAAGTTAGGATAGTGTTTTTAAAAAAGGGGAGACATGCTTTATTATATCTTGTAGGCTATATCATCTGAAGCTATGAAAATTGTGTATTAACATTTTAAATGTATTTACAATGTGCTGACCTAAAATTGAACTGCTTAAAAATCATAATTCTTTATTAACATAAAACTGCTTGAGCATCATAAATTTGCGAATCCCTGTGATCACGGCTTTCAGTCGGGTATTTATGTTTATGCAGTGGCCTGTATTCAACCTCGCGTATTACTCCACAGACCTGTCATTATACAGTCACCCTGAGTCACCCCAGGAAGCAAATCCTACCTTTGAACAGCAAAAGGTCAGAGTAATTCCTCTGAGATATTCATTGGACTCTTAGATGGGAGCAAGGAACCCATCTCTGAGAAACAGATGCTAAGAAAGAACACGAGGCATGGGCCAAATGAACAGCAGCCTTCATTACTGATCAAATGAGGCTCGCTATAATGACGGGGTAATGTGATCAGGGTGTGGTCCTCTGCTCTCCGCTAAAGTCCTGGCTGAACCAGGCCCATCACCATCACCCAGGGGAGAAAGGCAGAGAAATTATGAAAGAACAGCCTTGGAAGCTTCTATCGATCCAGCGTAACATAAAACCGGACTTCATCTGGAGAGGGAAGAAGAAAATGTGTCAAGCAAAAGTTAAATGAAAAATTGCTTTTATACTGAGGCATTTATTATTCGAAGTCCCTCAGAGAAAGAATAAGAGGGAGAGAGAGGTACTCAATGAGAGAAGGGAGGGAAGGGGTGGAGGGCGGAGAAGAAAAAATCCATTTGGTAAAGTAGATGCGGATCGATGGTGACGGAGCGGAGCAGTCTTGGCGCATGCCGTCCCACATTACTGCCCTGATTGATCTGCCAGAGTGGCAGTCTGACCCGAGGGCTCTGGAGGAGGTGTCCCACTGAGGAGGGGAGCCCACGCAAAACACAGGGAGAGAAAAATAAAAATCAATACACGCAGAGAACTTTACTGACCTGACGTTAAGATACAAGAAATGTATGAAGCTGCGTACCTGAATGGGTTCTGACAGCTCACATCCCCTCCAGCAGTTCAGTGCACAGGAGGGTTGGAGTCTCGGGCAAGTGCAGCGACCTCTACGAACATTAAGGAGACTTGTACCCTCCGCCTGGAGACTCTATTAAGTACAAATTTGTTTATTTCTCAATTTGAGAATTTTTTTAAAGGGGATTTAGTCTAGGGTTACTTACCAGAGTCATGCTGTTTTGTAAAAGGAGCTAAAAAATGAATGAAGGAAAAGGTTATTCCCCGGCTACCTGAGAGGTATGAGTAAACAAAAAATATAGTGAAAGAACAAGATGAAATCCTCCTTTTCTTGGCTTTGAACAACATAAGTGCGTGTGGCAAAAGCAGCAAGATCATACATTCACATATATATAGCGGCTGAAGGTGACCTCCATTTTGTGGCAGGCACTCTCAGTTTTAACAGCGCCTCTGTGATGTCAATTATCCACCGCAAGGTTGTGTGATACAGGCTGTAGGTGCTTGGAAACTATTGTGTGAGATGCTTCCGAATCCAGCGTGGCTCCTGTTGGGGTTAAGTACGGGTTGTTTGACCAATAATGTCAAACTAAAGTGGATGAAGTGGTCAATTCTTTGACCATTACATGAGCAGAAAAAAGTGGAAGACTTTTGATTTCAGAGGGTGAGGTAACATCTCTGTTTTGTTTTGTTTTATTTATTTATTTATTTTTGCCTTGGCTACTGTTGTTAAGGCGCACTTATGCTAAGCTAAAACAAGAGTTTTGTTTTTTAAAAATCCCATGAAGTCATTCATCAACTGCAGTTTTCTGATGTGTTAACGTATTAGCCTAAACAGAAAACAGGAATGTTTTATAACATGTTATATCATCAACATTATCAGTCCATTTTTTCTGAAGAGAAAGATATTTTAAATGCGTATATCTGCTAAAAGTCATTTTGTCAATGTTTAGGAGAGTATTAGCATATAGATGGCCTCAATGCTAGCATACAGCACGTAGACTAATACCACAAAACTCTCATTTGGATTTCATGGGGTATTTAATATCGGTAGATATTTTGTAGAAGAAAAGCAGATTATCAGCGATTCTTTCTCATCAGTATATTTTTGAACATCTACATTCTGTGTGTGTGTTTCTGTTTATGTGTGTGAGAGAGAGAGAAAGAGAGAGAATCAAACAGCTAATCTAAGAAGTTAATATATCAAGGGAAAAGCCTTCAGATAACTTACCTTATATTCTGCAAACTGTGCTTCTAGCACATCTGACAAATGATTTAAAAAAACAAGCGTTAATTTAATTTATGTGTTTGCTAACATTGTTTAATTGCTATGAACAACAGCAGTTTGAGTAGTTTTATTTTCTCAACAAAAGAAACGTAGAAAAAGAACGAAGAGAAAGAAAATAAGAGAACAAAAAGCTATTTCTCCATTGCCACGTATTCCATTTTTGATTCCTATGAGCTTTGAGAAAAGGTCAGTGAAAACAGAAGATGAATTCATTTATAGTCTGTCCTCTCCCTTCTGTCGCCCGCGGACATTGATCTGTCCTCTGTAACCAGAGTAACAGTGAGCACTTTTTAAACCTTACTGTGAATGATGCACCAAAATTCTGATGCATCATTTGGCTGTGTCATCCCGCTTTGAACGATTCAGCATGTGGTTCTAAAGCTCTGGATTGGTTCATGCAGATATGTTGTTTCATTAGAGAACAAATACACATCACGTTTAAGCTGAATGTACACTGATGTTTAATCACCAGAACAATAAAAGTGTTTTGTTACACCCTGCGGTCCTCACTAAAACTAAAACCAAGGTGGCACATGAGATTAAAAAAAAAATCCCATGAGGCTCTTTTTTAAATTACAGACCCATGCCCCAGATAACACTATACCGAGAACTGTCAGCAATCCACCTGCCCACCCCATCCCTCTGTTCTCTCCCTCCTCCGCTGACAGTCCATTTTTCTCTAGATCCCCGACACCTGGGCGCTTACGCGAACTTTTTAAAGATCTGCAGAGGATACCAAACCCTTCCCCCCAGCCCCCTCCATCCCTTTCGATGCAGAAGTGTCTTCTCCATCATGTAGTGCTGGATGCCTCCTATTACACTCCTCCTCTATTCCATCCATCCAAAGGAAAGGTCACGCTCAGAGTCTCCCTCTTTTCCTAAATTGGCTGTTTTCGCTGTTAGCTCCACGGCTCAAGCTGTGATTGCGGCAGCCTCGGTATTGGTCCTCTAAGGTCTTGTTTACGAAGCTGGATTTGACGGAAAACCCATGATATTAAATCTACAGTCGGAGGCTTGCCGTTTTTCACAACTTGCAGTTTCTATATCCTACACAAATTTGTCTACGGCCCGGAGCGTGAAAAAATACTTCAGTTTTGTCAGCAAATAGGCCATTCTACATTTCACCCGTTCTCTGCATGCACCTATAGCACCCATTTCCATTATAGCATATATAAAACCCAACTAAATTGAAACTGTTGTGTTTTTCGAGTCCATATAAAAGCCACCTGTGTGTTTTAGTGTGCCTGGAGACTGTCAGGAGTGTTTGTTTGGTATGGAGAAAATGGGCATGTTTGAATATTGACCCTGCCCCCCTCCCGTAGGGATCGACAGAGACTCAGTGGCGTCAGGCAGACCTGCCGCAGCTCCAGGGCTGGGCTGAGAAGGGACTGCTGACACAGCCAAAGATGGTAAGGAGACTGCTGCCCACTAACCGCCATTTTTAACCCCATTAATAGCTATATTGTTGCTATAAAGTTGTGCTATGAGAGGGAGGGTGTGTGCAGAGGTAGAGTGAAACAGGCATAATAATAAGTTTTAAATGAAAGTTATTATTAGTATTATTACTGTAATTGTTATTAGGAGTGTTACCTGATAACATATTATGGATGGGTGTTGTATTGTCAATATGTATAATGTCTGTGCAACATTTTAATGTCTTGTGCTGCTAGAAAACTACTGCATATATGCTTAAGGAATCACTTTAGTATGTATAAAAATATTGATTGTGTATTTGGATTGCAAGAAAAAACTGTTTTCCTCTTATACGTGAACCTGAAGATCATTACCAGTGTTGTTTTCTCATAGATTGAGCCATCACAGGACCACATAAATAAGTGTAGACATCTATAGGAGGGAGCGCTAGCATCAGAAGGCTCCGGTAATAACTGGAGAGCATTACCAGTAAAAACACACATCAGAATAGAAGCCTGACATTTTATCATCTTAGCTAATAAGGCCATTAAAGTGCCGTGTTGAAATGGCAGGTATCAGCGACACACACCGAAATGCATCTATCTGCAGTGCTGTGAACACACAAAACACACACCTCTGGCTCTGCGTGACTCAGGGACATTGGACTGGTTGAACCTGTATTTTTATCCCCGTCCTGACATCCTCTAAGGCACTTATGTAAGACAGAGTGGCAGAGCTTCTTCCTTCCTGCGTTCACACACACACACACACACACTCGCTCGTAGCCTGAGCCGGGCCGAGCAGCGTTCAGAAACAGTCGGCATATCTGCCATTGCGTTTGAAAAAATAAAGGAGTGTAATCTGGGGCTACTGTTCAGTTGAATCAAAGGGAAGATGATGTCTGTCCCCCGGCTGACACCAAGGCCTTTGTGATGGCTTAGCATGTCTGCCTGTCTGCTTGCCTTGCCTGTCTGTCTGTCTAACTGTCTCCCTGCCTACTACAGCTACAGCACAAATAGATACAGCCAGCTAGGCTTTGCCTTAGCTAGCACCCAAACAACTAAAGTTTCTACTATCCCAGTCCCAGTTGATTTTTTTAATGCCACATGTTAAATGTCGATACTACTTGACAAATATCACTGAAATCACATGTTTTTGTGACAGACCTAGGCTCTGCAAATCCTGAAGAAAGCTATCCGTTAGCATTCTCAATATCAATAACAGTTGTTCAGCTAGCAAGTGACCTCCACGCTAAATGGCCCATGCTAACCTTGATAAAAATAGAGTCAGAGAAGCAGTCTGCCATTTTTTAGCTAATCATAGATGCTTTCTACCCTTTTAAATGTTTAAGTCAGTTGACAGGCCCAAAAGCTATTTATTTTAACATGAATATAATAAAATGGATATTTAAAATTGTAGATGTTGATTGGTCAATAATGCATACAATCTGAGATACAGGGTTTACATATTCTACTGAAAAAAATTACACTTGCATTGTTAATGACAATTAAGTTTTTAAAAAATGTTTTCAAAAATATGTATTCTAATATTAAATTATAAATAAATATACTATAAATATATTATCGCCCAATTTAATAAATGTAATATTTTTATAAAGCTAAAGTAGTTTGAAACAATGAGAAAATGATACAATGACAAACTCAATGTTTTGTTTCTAAACGACTTCACTCATAAAGTCAATTCTCATCACCTATTGGCACAATGTTGGTACGAATCACAAACAGTAAAAAATCCCAGTGTATATCAGCACTCTTCAAGCTTTATGCTGATTAATTATTTACAGATTTCTAGGCAGCATGAAGCGAGTAGTTTCTTTGTTTTGTTTATTTGGTTGTTGTTGTTTTTTTAGAAACAGTAGTCAAAGGAAAAGAGGAAAAAAAGGAAAAGTCACTACACTGACCCCTGTCAGCAGCTAGGGCAAATGTCCAGCAATAGGGAGTGTGTAAAGGAACAATTACCCTTCTCAATATGACAACAAGGGGAGTTCATCTACAGGAAAATAATAAGACAGCATATAAGAGCTAGTGAAGGGATTACAAAGGAAAGACAGGTCTTTAATTGGCCATCGAGACACAACAGGTCCCTGGAATCAGAATGAAAGGTGTCCACTTTCATCTGCTCCTTCTCTGGAATATTCAAAGCTCTCATCCCATGAGGTTTGAGCATTTCTTTTTCCCCTCTGAAAGAACAGTGCACAGCAGGAGCTGCAAACAGACTTAATAAGTCTCCCCTCACTCGTGCACACACAAAAACACCAAGAAATAAACACATACACACGCGCATACATCAATCAAGACCTGCTGTGGCGATGGCTATTTTGTCCCTTTGTGTCGCTCCATCCCTCTTTGCTGCAGAGAAGTGCGGAACAGGATCCATTTACATGCATATCCTGAGAGCTTTGCAGATGAGCCTCCTATGGGCTGCCAGCAGATTTTTTTTTCTATTTGTCAAAATGTGACCGTATACACAGACTAAAAATGGACACACAGCAATTGATCCAGAAAAAAAAGGTAGAATACAACGGCATCTACCCTTTTTGTAACCATTTTACAGAATCAGAGTGTAACATAAATAAATACACACACATGCATATATATATATATATATATATATATATATATATATATATATATATATATATATAAAAAAATTAAGGAAGTAACTAGATTAGACACTTAGGGGAGGAGAGAAATGTTTCAGTTATTTTTGATGGCTTTGTACCATACACAGCTGAATAGCTTTGTTTTTAGCGTCCTCTTTACTGTGCCTGTTTATTTCTCAAAAATACTCCAAATGCAAACACTAGCGTGGTGTCAGATGGGGAAAAATTGTTAACCTTTCTAAATATGCCCACTTTGATAAAGGAGAGTCGAACTTCAGAGTGCAGATACAGAGTATTTTTTTGAAGAGCTAAAAATAAGTGCAGCTGAATTTCAGCTTAGATCCATTTTTTTCTCCTCCTCATCTCTATTATTTTCCACTCTTGAATCTATCAGCAGGAAACATTAGCGCTTTTCCTTCACTCAGTGCAGATCTTGATCTGAATTACACCACATCCAGTCAGAGAGGAAGAGAAAATGAATATTAAACATGGCTGACTTACAGAATCAGCTTAGAACGAGCTATAATCAGGTCATGCTTGCTGTTTTAATTCTTATTTGTTTATTTTTAGAGTTTATTCCTTCTTCTATCCTCTTTTTGGTGTAAGATTTTGTCTGACAGTGAAAGACCTCGTTGAATGTTCCTAAAAGACTGACACTGTAAAACAAACAGCACACAATAGGACTGTGGGTCCACACTAAATGCGAAATAATCTAAAAAAAATCCATAGCTCATCAAATAAGTACTGTCGCTCTCCAGTCCTTATTATGCAAGAGAAACCAAATTTTGGCCCATTAATAGGCATAGGCGGTGCAACCAATATGAAAAAATAAAACAAAATGCACTGTTGCTTTGTCACATCATGTGTGGTTAGGACATCGTTTTAGGCTTCACTGTGGCTATCCAGACAGTTTGAAAAAGAAAAGGTCAGGCTAGTGTTATAAAAGATATAAAATAAAATTTTGTTTTCAACATTCACCACTAATCGACATAGCTATTGTTTCTTCCCCTGAGAATATCTCATGGAGCGTTGCTTTTGCAACCATGAAGATTTGCCCCCTAATCTCACACACTCGCTTCCTCACACACATATCTTCAACCTTCAAGACAGTCAGAATATGACACGATTCTAGATGTCACCCAGCCCCCTCAAATAGAGTCGGGTGACAAAATTAAACACACATGAGCTCACACACAAACATCCTTTATGCAAATGGGTGAATACATTTAGCTGCGGTGTGGAACAATCTTGAAATAAAAAGTTTGAGGCTGAAAAGCAGCACAGACTGGGGCCTCCTCTGTTCCTACTTCCCCAGGGCCAGCAAGCTTCTCTTCAAACACCTGCTCTTAAAAGCGCACGGCTAAACCAGTGGCAAACGCTGTTCGCCATGACAGTCGCTCCATGCTGAAGGGCTCACATTGTTACCCTGTCAAGTTGAGCCAACCATCAAAACGCACAGCCAAACTCAAAAATATCAGTGATGGAGTGAGGGTGAGGGAGGGTGGAAGAAAGCTACTGAAAGTCTAGAGATGCATAAACAGTTTTTCAGTAAGTGTGTCATGCATTGTATTATTTAGAGTCAGTCTGTGAGGTTTTGCAGCTAAATGTTGCAGTTGCAGTTACATACACAAGATTATTCCAAACCCCTTTATCTGAGATGTCAGTAACTTCCACAAATTTTATTTAAATGAATAAGTACTCAATATATAGGAAATCAGATATGTCAGTGTTAAAATTTTGTTTGCTTAACTATTTTTTTTTTAGATGCCACATCCTTTAACCCTTCTTTTGTCTGCAGATAATCAGCAACATGGAGCCTCAGGTGACGAATGGGCCGAACTCCGCCACGGCCAATGGGCCCTCCAGCAACAGCCGCAGCTGCCCCTCGCCCATGCAGACTGGCGGCTCTAATGACGACAGCAAGACAAACCTCATTGTCAACTACCTGCCCCAGAACATGACCCAGGAAGAGTTCCGCAGCCTCTTCGGCAGCATTGGCGAAATTGAGTCCTGCAAGCTGGTTCGAGACAAAATCACAGGTACTAATAAAAGAAACTAAAAAGAAAACTGCATTTGATTTGCATAATGAACTATGTCTTGTGAAGACAGAAGAGACACAATGTCTTGGGTATTATAGTTTAAAAAGAAAAACTTTGGAAGGAAGAGTCATTAACTTTAACCCAGCTGTCAAATGATTAAAAATGTTAATTAACTGAATTGCAAGAATTAATTGCATATTTAAATAATAGCTGGTGAGAAAAGAGTCTATATATATATATATATATATATATATATATATATATACTGTATATATTCTGTATGTGAAGAATATAAAATGTCACAAAAAAGAAATACACTAAAAGTGCAATTTATTAATCATTTTAGAAAATTTTGCCTTTTGAACGTCTGTCCAAAATCAACAAGCATGTATCTTTACATAAAAAAACAGGTCAAATAAAGTAAAGTCTAAACTAAAATCATTGCTGCTTTAGATCTGTTTGATTCAGTTGTAGCAAGTCAGACTGCACTTTCAGGGCAATTCGGGAGTTGCAAACATTGGACGAGAAGGACTATTGTTTTGTTTACAGTGCACAGAGAAAAAGGAGGAAAGAGAAAGAGGACATAGAGGTGTTTAAGCAGCACTCCCCTGCTAATCAGAGTTCTAATCCCACCGTAGTGACTATGTGGGTGGTAAGCAGATGGATGGGGAGGCTGCTCAGAAATAATGCCAGATAATGGCCTCCATTTTATATCCTACTTAGTGACACTTCGCTCTGGATAATCTCATTAAAACAGGGCCAGGCCTAAAGCCACTGGTTTTTAGACAAAAGGGGAGAGAGAGAAATGGAGAGAGAGAAACTCTTGGCTCCTGACCACAGGTTTTGTAGGATTTCATTGCCAGGCAGTCAGATGGTCGGGCAAGAAAATCGTCATTAGAATCATCGTCATGAGAGTTGACACATGCTCCTTTTTTCAGTCTTTACATGTGGGAAATTCACTGAAGTCTCAGGATATCCTTGCATACACCAAATGGAACATGTTTTCTTAAATTGCGCGTTGTGAAAATATAACGTTAACCAGGATCACTCATTGTCTTAGCGCTCTGTCCTTGTTCTGGCTTGGGAACACATAGTGCATCACAAATACGACTCTTCCCTGTACTGCACTCTTTGCTCTGGGATCCCAGGGGTGCAATTTCCCAGTTCAGAATTTTAAGCTAACAAATCGCTTCTTGATCATTGTAAAAGCAGAGCGAGCTAGGCTGCGAGTTCTGTCTGCTGCCGTCATTAGCTGCTGTCTGGGGTTCAAAATAGATTGCAGGGCATCAGAGATTGTATCTGAACCTCCATGTCATAATATTTGACCAGCGCAACCTTCCTGAGCTCTCCGCTCGGCTTTAATCTGTAGGTTATGGACGTCGACGAGAAGTCACTTCTCAGCTTTTCAAAGAATTTTGACGCACAAGAGAGCTTTTTACATGGCAGTTGAAAAGCTAGAGAGAAACGTCTCCTTCGACAAGGTGAGAAGCTTTGGGCCTTCGCATGTAATAGACAGGCTTCTTCTTTTCCCTTTTTTCCTTCCCCCACTCCTGTCAGCTTTGATGAGATGCAGTGCAGTGATGTACCGTTTGCCACGGCTACTGTTCTCTTGCCCTGTCAAGCCTGGGTGACTGCTGCTTGCCAAAGTGCCACCCCAGATTGTTTATCCATCCTTCTCTTTCCTCTCCTTGCACTTTTACATACACACATGCTCTCTCATCACCTTCTTTCTGACCTCTAGAGACCCAAGATTCAATCTTTTATTTAAAGAAGTCACTCCAAGTTCGACTCACTATAAAAACTAGTCTACTAAAATGTCCAAAAGTTGAACTACATGCATCAAAGTGTCATTTCCATCACTTTTTCTCAAACATGACTTTTAAGATCTAAATTACATTTTAAGCCTTTTGGAAATAAATTGGCCAGCACCGCTAATTTTATAGCTAACATCTGAGATGTCCTAAATACACATTATTAAATATTTCATGGTATATCGCAGTTTATGATTGAAAGTCTGAGTCTTTAGTTGTTCTATATTAAAACAACAAAATCTAGTGGTATTTAGGAAAATAGCAAAAATAAATAATGAAGGCATAGTAGGGTTTCCAAAAATATATCTTCATATAACAAAACACAAAAAAAACGTACATTTTAATAGAAATAATATCATTCCTCTGACAGGTAATTGAAGAATGCACATATGTTTTATTTATTGACAAACCACAAAAAAATACACATCCCTGTATTTTTTTGTTGATTCATTGCACAAAGTCATTCTAAGAATAATTTATTTCTGTACACTCTGTGAATTAAAAAAAAAAACAGTGGGCCAATATTTATCAGCGATTATGTAAACTGTCAGCAGAAACGGCTTTATCACATTCCTCTCAGTGGGGAAAGCATTTCAGAAGTCATTACCGCAAGGATTGTGTCGAGATGCCGAATAAAGCAGATGGCGATGCTGCTAACTTAGCGGAAAGCCTTTGTTTTTAAAGGTTTAAATCAAGCTGAAAATCCCCTACTCTAAATGCACACATCCCCAGCCCAGTGTTGCTACCTCAGCAACACCTCGTTCGCTGCTAATAGTGAGGATAAACACATAGCCCATAGGGAGTAATGGTGATTTTCTTGTGAGCCAGGAATCATATTGAATGAAAACTTTTAATGGAATACATTAAGAAAGTGTTAACGCTTCTGGCTATCAGCACAAAGCAAAATGGAAAAGACTGATTGAGCAGCGGTTCGAAAGGGGAAAAGAATTGGATACTTGTCAGGTTCTCGGGCTCGACGGATCCTTTTCTGCGTAAAAATGAACACAATTGTGTTTATAATGATACGGCAGAAAAAGGACACACTCAGACAGGCCCGTGAATTGATTGCGTCTGTGATTTTCCATCTGATGAGGAGATGGGGGGAAAAAGAGCGACTGCAGATAATCTTCTGTTCATATTCTTCAAGCAGTAAATAATTACCGCACGATTAAAAATGGCTTCTGAGAAACAGCGCCAACCCCCCCCTCGCACCAGCCCCCTGCGGTTTAGGCCTCTCCCTGTGTAGCAGAAAAGCAAGCGGCACATGCTATCGCTCCCAGCCTGCTTTGTCGTCTGCCATTTTGCTTCATTATTTTCCCCTTCTTGCCCAATCCGCAGATGCCATTGTTGGTATTTAATGGCTTGGCACAGGCGGCGGTGCTGCTATCAGTTCCCTCTGTGTTTAACACTTATGTAGCTTACATCAAAGCTGCTTTGTGCGACTGCTTGTTCAGGTACACAACCCACTCGCACAACGAGCACCCAACCATCTGTCACACTGCTGACTTGAACGCCGTGTCCGCTGTCTGCTGCCAAGCGTAGCACGTGCTAACCTTAGCGTCAAGCTGAGTCGACATCGATACGGAGCCGTATATGACTTCTGTCTCCATACTGACCGGAGAGCAGCTTGCTCCGCCCGCTAGCAAATTAACAGCGGCATGTGATTTAAAGCCAGAAAGACATCTTACCGTTGCTTCGCAGATGTGCTGGAACTCACACCATCATACTGATGAAAAACTGCAGGGAAAAGCAGATGTAGTGGCATGAAAAATTCATTGTGCTTGATGTTTGCAAAAGCACGTTGAGGTTTGAAACACCTCGGTAAGTGTTAGACTGCTGCGAACGTGTGAAAAACCTCCATGTCAAACATGCGGCGTGTTTATCTGATGCTGTAGAAATAAAACATGAACGGCTTTCCATGTTTTGTCATTTCCTGTTAAAAACAGCATAAGGCCGAATTAAAGCAACCCAACACATGCAAAGCACCATCTAAATGGCAAAATTGTATGGGGTATTGGGGGAGAAGTCTGATAGAATAGCAAGAATTAACAACCGTAGTGATTGCAGGGAACACACACTTCCTCACATAATTCAGTGCTGTGATGTGTTCTGCATTCAGCCTGGAGTAAACAAAGTAAATGATAGGTTGTTATTCAGGGTAAAACATTCAGACCTCATTTACATTGTTTGACAATGAACTTTCTGTCACCATCCCAAATCCACTGACAAACATGAGCACAGGAATAAACCAATCACCTTCTGTTTAGGGTTTTTTTAATTTTTTCTTCTAAAGAAGGCTGTTTACCCTCTGTTGGGTTATGAAAAATGTGCATGGGAAAAACTGACTTTATTTTCTCTCTTTTATCTTTTTTTTCGCTCCAATTGCTGCTGACATTCTTTAAGCAGTCATGTACTTGTGTTTGAGCCGTGGCCTTGTGGTTGGCTCTTGTGCGCCAACAGTAGGTTGGGCAAAATTCTGAATTCAAGATTTGGATTTCTTCTAGCGTTTTTGAGTACGACCATGGAAAGACAGGAAGAGGAAATTACTGAATTGCAATTCAAAGAAATTCAAAACCGGTTATGCAGTCTGGGAAATTAAGTGGCCTTCCAACTTGTTCTACAAAAATTAATTTGTTAAATACAATGAAATATGCAAAAAAAAAAAAAATTGTGGCACCTGGTGGCATCTTGTACTTTAAAGGCTTCTTAAAATTGGCTTTTTTTTAGTTTAATAATTATGTAAATTTCCATTCTACTATTTCACTTTCAAATTTGAATGAAAATTCTGCATCCTGCTCCCTACCTTAACCCAAATTGAAAAACTGAATTAAAGTTTTGGTAATTGAAAAGGGGGGACCAGTTCAAACTTGGTTGAATGTTTAAAAATAATCAACCACAAAATATTTAGAGCTTCACTTAAATGAAATGAGTCAGCATTTATCCATATGATACAGAATCAAGCTTAAATGGCAAAAAATTCCCTGAAAAAGCCAATATTTCTGTTAATGCTGTTTCTAAGTTGTCCTGCAAACTTTATTGTTTCGTGTTTTCCCTTGCAATTTTACTAGCCCACGAAGTGCTGCTGAGGTTAGTCACAAACATTACCTTGCGGTTAGCTTGGCATTAGCCACTGGCTCCATGCAGTTCCAGCAGTTCCAAGAGAGCGTGGGATCTCAGCGTTCCCTGGGGTGGCTGCCAGTGTTGTCATCTAATATGCGGGGTCTGACGTCGCTTCGTTGGGGTGTCCCAGATTTACAGGGGCTCCTTTCGTTTCCACATGCACACTCCTCCCAGACAGCCCACACACTGCAGGCTACACGCCAACACGCCGCAGGCTCCGGCACAGCAGAGTGGGGGAACGGGGGCGGGAGATTCCTGTGTCTTCCAGCTGTCGCCAGCCTGGCACAGCAAAATACAGACGCACAATTTTACAGTATAGGTTATACTAGGGAGTGAGCTGGTGTATACATTTAATTGATGATAAAAATCAGTTGACACTACCAGTGTGTACCGGTGTCTGCAGAGCACACAAAATGTTTATCGATCTATCCCCTATTATCTCCATTTTCATATCATCACAATGTGAAAAAAATCTGATTTTACATTTCACAATTGCATCTTTATACTTAGTTGTGACTTTATTTCTCATACAGTAATTTTGATTTTACATCTCACAATTATGCTAGGAGTAAAATTCAGTAAGGTCAGTTTTTTTGTTTGTTTTCTTTTTGTAAAAGAAATTAATACTTTTTTCTTCAGCAAGGATGCATTAACTTAAAAGTGACTTAAAAGAAAGAAAAAAGAAAATAAATTGTTTATATATTATATATATGTATGTATGTAAAATAGGAGATTACAAATGTATAAATGTATATACATATAAGTGTGTGTGTGTGTGTGTGTGTGTGTGTGTATATATATATATATATATATATATATATATATATATATATATATATATATATATATATATATATATATATTAATCATTTCACAGCATTAATATTTATAAATAAATTAGGTTCTTTTGAATTTTCATCAGTATCAGTTTTACATTGATAATAAAAAGAAATGTTTCTTGAGCTCCATATATTAGAATGATTTCTAAAAGTTCATGTGACATTGAAGGCTGAAGTAATGGCTTCTAAAAAAAAAACAAAAAACTTTTTTTCATCACAAGGAATAAATTGCATTTTAAAATAGAAAAGTTGCTTTTTGATAAAATCTTACCTACCCCAAACTTTTGAACAATAGTGTGCATCTTAACTTTATATTTCAGAATGAGATTTAGTATCCCATAATGGAACTTCATATCTTATTTGAAACATCTGTCAGTTAACTTTATTATTTTTCACTCTGGTGCAGCTTCTATATCATTTTCAAGTAGACATACAATATTTACTTAGTAAAACACACACTGAAATATATGGCAAGTAGGTACACAAGGAAAAAGGCCTTAAGTTTGCGCAAGGTGAGGTAAGCTAATGGTTTTACACAACCTCTTAGCGAAATATGAATCTCTAATGCAAATCCAATCAGAACGATGCTTTTGTCTGGGAGAGAGCACTTAGGCATCCCTTAAGTGTTTTATGTACAAATGGGTCGAATTAAGGCTATTAGATGCAACGATAAACAGCATTAAGAATAGAGATTATCTCATTGCACCTTACATTATCTAATTACACTTCAGTCAGCTTTTGTCTCTTTGGATGGAAGATCACTAAGCTAATTAAAAAGAAGCCGTAAAGTCGGTCGTACTTGCCATCTTCCGGCATTACACAAGCTGTCATGACCCCAGTGATGCAATGGGTATTTATATACTACATAAAAAGGAGCAAAAATGTCTTTGAGATGTCTCTTACTGCAGAGACGTGTCCCTGTCCCAAGATGCTGTTGCAACAAGGGCAGAATGTCAAGCAAGCAGCAGCAGTGATACATTTGTTTTGACAAATTGAAATGGATTTTCGTCCTTCCTTTCTTTTTGCTTTCCACATCCTAAATGTGCCTAAATTTAAGTCTGACCAAACAGATTTTCCTGTTTGTAGCCAGAGAGCTTTGTGATATCAAGGTGGGTTAGCGTCACATGCTCGTTGAACTGTCATCTTGTGTCTGCTCTGCTGTTCTCTCCCAAACGAATGCTAGTTTCAGCTTTCCCACCTGATTCAAGCAACTGTCGGCACAACATGGCTGCCGGAGGGTTTGGATGAGGGGGTGTGGGGGGTGTTGCTGGAGGCAGTGCTGTGTTTGCTACGATGTTCATCTCATTTTCAATCAATGGAAGCACTGGGCCTTTAAATTATGTATCAACAATTGATGTAGAGAGAGGGGGAAATTAGCGAGAATCCAGCGTGAAGACTTTTAGCTCACTGCCAAGCAGCAGAACAGCGAAAATCAGTCAAATATATCTTTCATGTGCAAAGCTTTGATGATAAATGATGTTGAGCGCAGAGGAATATGTATGTGTGTGTGTGAGTATGTTATTGTAAATTATATGTACCATGAAGTAAAAGCGTATATACTGTATGAGTGTGTGCGTGAGAAAGAGTGGAAGGACACCCACTGGACACACACTCATTTTATCATCTCACACACTCTGACTCCTGCTGCTGAGGTAAGAGGCGTAATGGTTCAAATACGACTCCTCCAAATGGAGCCTCTCACTCCAAACAGCCTCAATTTAACAGAGAGAGAAACATCTCATTCCTCCCATTTAACTCAGCGTGTTCCTCAAGAGCTAAAAGAGACCCAGACAGGGGGCAGCTCACGCATGCCCTTCCTCATCTTCCTCATCCTCGCTATCACTGAGATGGTGATTACGAGAAAAGAGGACGCCGGTTTTGGGCCCTCGTGACTCCAGCCTAGCGATGCTACAGCTAATGATACTTTTTTTCTTGCACACATACCATGGGTTCACAAACATGACAACACGTCTCTCGGGAACAAAAATACAGCTGTGCGTATTATGAATCATATTTTCTGGATCAAAAACATGCACCGAGTTATAGTCATACAGCAGGAGGTCTGTAATACCTGTTATCTGTTAGCATTCCCATTCATTTCAATGGCAGATGCTCGTCTGGCGATGGACCCCCCTAGAAGTGTGTGATTTGTAATCGGCTATCGCCGCTCTTCATGGGACACATCGCTCTGGATCTGCAGGAAATATTAATGCCAATCAGTTATCAGCACCAAATGAACACACCCCAAGAAGCTATCCTAAACTGCAAAGGAAAGAACAGAGACAAACATATTCAAATAGAAGACCATTTCCTACTTTTTAAAAGCTTTTAGGTTTCTCAGAAAGTGATATATTTACATTACAATAATATGACTTTCTTTCAAAAGAAGAGATTTCTTTAATAAATACATTAAATAAATAAATAACACAGTATTGTGTTGTTTGCAAAAACAATTCATTCATCAAAATGCATGGAAACAAATGAACTGTTCTCAAAGGAGAAGGATGCTTTTTGGATCCAGACATTGTAGTTACAGCACTTACCAGCAGAGGCTAACTAGGCCATATTAACCAGCCAAACTCTTTGGTTTACCCACACACTCACCAAACTCACACAAGCTTCGATCAAGCTCTTGCACATCACTATAACGCTCCAGCTTCAGCCGTGTCCCATCGCAATGAAAAACCCATCAGGAGCCTACACACTAATAGTCATAAGCTGTTTATTTGTGAAAAATATCCTTTTAATTGGTGTTAAGCATTGTCTTTGAAAAAGCCTTTCCAGTATTTCCAAATTTGACTGCACGTCTATCCTGCTGGGGAACAGAGAGTGCTGGAAAAATGTAGATCCGCACTCATTAAAAGCTCATTAAAAGCACAATGCATCATTTCGGTTTCAATTTTAATTGACAATTAAAATATATAAGTTAACGTAACCATTATACTAATTAAACAGCATAGAGGTAATTCTCTTTTGCTGTGCCATTTGATGTTTATGGCATATTTCTAATGGGCTCTGTCAAAATCCTAAATCGTTTTTGTTGCAAATTCACATTTTATACAGATTCTGAATATCGATCATCTTACTTTCCATCAGAGAAATTAGAATATTCTCTCCGATTTTGTGTAAACAGCACAATCGGCTTTAAAAGCTAATGACAGAACAGCACAAAATAATATAATCACACTTCTGTAGATCAAACATGACATGAAATATTCACAGAATAGGCATGATGCAGGATAGCAGAGCTCTGGCTTTGCCATGAAACATTCTCTGTGATTCTCACTTCCCTCAATAATAAATTCATGAGGCAGCCCTGACTGTAACCCTCTCCGGTACCTACGCTGCTGTCCATTGTAGGTAACCCTGGCTGTGCTGAAGAGATTGTGTTTGTGTGTGCTTTGTATTCATGTGCTGTCTCTGCGTGGGTATATGATCTGGTTGTGTGAACAGAATTTTATATGCTGTGTGTAGGTGTGTATACCACATATGTATTTCCAAATATACAGTACAGAGTATATATACGCATGTATAGGTGTCGTATGTGAGATATTGATTTTTATTATGTGTCTGTGAGAAGTACAAGAACACATAGGTTGTCAGGCTTTACCGAAGCCCCATATAATTGGGTCCACTAGACTCTTCTTAGAGGCCATACACAGGACGCATCCTTGTGTTCAAAAACAGCTTCAAAAAAGACAAAATGGAACAGAATACAAGTGGTCTCAAGACACATTTTTGAGTTGAACTATTTATAACTTGACACACCGTCTTGAAAAAACAATGCTGAAAAACACAACAAAAACCTCAAAACAATGGCCATGGATGCTTAGTCTTTTCAAAGACTGACGTAAAAAAAAAAAAAACAGCACAGACTAAATGCAAGAAAGGACAGCCATTTAAGTTATAATATTCATTTTGTTTACATATATAAAAATCTCTCTCAGCTAATGCTTTAAAGTACAGAAGAACCCTTCTAATGATACATTTAAAAGTACATATATAATTTAACAACAAGGCCTAAACTATACAGTTCTATTGCACTAGATATATCAATCAACACAACCAAAAACTGCTCTGAAGATATATACTAAAGTAAATTTTGAATTGAATTTCTTGTCTAAAACGGTTAAAACAATGTGTAAAATCATTCTGAAAGTATAAATTATGAACACTTCAGTTACAAACCCGTGAGTATTGAAGCACTCTGAATAAAACATGTCTAAATCAAAACATTTCAAATAAAAATTCACATGAAAGAGAAAACAAAGGTTCTTTTAAAGGAGTAACAGTAATGCTCCCTCATAGAAAAAAACTCTGCCTTAAAGAATTTAAAGATGTAACTTTTCAGTACCGGTTTTAGTACGTTATTGTAAGACTTTAGCTAGCTTAACCTTTCCTGCAGAGTTGCATTATATAATTGAACCAATTTAAGTCATGTCCATAAGCAGGTGCATCAGTAAGTTGTTTAAATAGAAGAGTTATGTGCGTGTGCATGTCTGTAATATTGCATGTTTTCTTTGAGGTTGTGCCTCTGCAGTTTGTTACAGAGCACAGATGAGATATGAGATATTTAATAGAGATCAGTTTAAGGTTCTGTTAATGTGTCTGTTCGCAGGAAAATTAAATTAGCTAAATAATTGCCTAGCCAAAAAAAGGCCCTTAGAGATTGTCAAAACAACTCGCAGCCTCCTTTCTTTAAAGCAGGATGATTTTATTCTTTGTATTGTCATAGACTACAAAGACTAATAATGAAATTATGCACTTAAATTAATAATTAATGAACTCACTAAGGGGTTCGTCTTTTAATTTTCTTAAAATATTAAGAATATGACTCAGTTCCACAACAATCGGTGTAACCCGAGTGTACGTAGGTGTGTGCGCTGGTGCTTTTTTTCTTTGCAAACAGCCTGGTTCTGGTCCCCCACTGAGATCTCCACTGCCGCACCGCTGTGTGATGGAGAAGGGGTGTGTGTGTGTGTGTGTGTGTGTGTGTGTGTGTGTGTGTGTGTGTTATGCTGGTGGGAGAAATCCCTTTGACTGAAACAGTGGCCTTGGTCGGCCTCACCTTATCCTCAGGCAAGAACTCCAAAGGAGGCAAGAACAACTGCTAGCGACGTTATGGAAATGCCATCAGGCAAAGGGGCATTACAAAACAGATTGTTTTATGAACCCATTATTGTACGCTCAAACACACAATCATGCAAACGCACGCATCCACCCACACACACATATACACACAATGAAAATGGCAATACGGGGCATGCCAACGTGGGGCCAGATGCTCTGGGCCACAAAGGGAGAAAAGCGAGGAACACAGCTGAGATGGTGGAGATAGAGAAAGACAAATGGAGAGGTTAGGCAGAGAGAGTTCTCGGTGTGTTCTCTGAATGTATCATTATCCAGAGCTGAAGTTCTGCATGACAGCGCTTTGGAAACACACTTCATTTACACTAACCTTTCCATTTCTATTTTCCTACACATACTTTCTCGCTTTTGGCGAGGCACATGTCCAGAATTTTCACAACCACATAAATACACTACTGTATAAAAGTTTGGGGTTTGTAAAACGTTTCTACTATTTTTGAGAGAAGTCTCTTATTCTCACCAAGGCTGCATTTATTTAGTCAAAATACATTAAGGTATCAAATTAACAATGCTAAGAGTCTTACGCTATTAAAAATAAAGGTCCTTAACAGCGATGCCATAGCAGAACCATTTTTGGTTCCCAAAGAACCATGTGGTCAAAGCTTCTTTAAAGAAATTTCTCAATAAGGTTCTTTATGGAACCATTTAAACAGAAAAGGTTTTTCTATGGCATCAGGAGGCACCTTTATTTTTAAACAGCGTACTGTGTAGGAGACATGTCAACAATAGTCTCATTATAGCTTCTATTAGCAAACAATTTTAAAGAAACATCTGAGAATGTTGTGACAGTAAACAGAATGAATGAATTAAGGGCAAAAATGATTGGTTTTAAAAACAGATTTTCCTTAATTTCTTCTAAACTAAAGAATATTAGTTGAACCAATGTTGCTATTTCATGCTTGTCAGGATGCCGTAAGCCATGAAAGAGCAGCACCTGAGTCTTAAAACACTGTCTAGGATCACACTATTTATATTTAAAGAAACTTTGAAACATCAGTGTCAGGCTTTGAATAGTGCTGTATCGCTGCTTCTCAGTTTTTCCAGGGTTTTAATGAACGACAGAGGGATTGGTAATCCTCCGTAATCCAAAGAGAAAGAGAAGGAGGCATGCCATTTGAAGCGAGGGCAGCGAGAAGTTCTGTGTTCACCCCCTGCGGTATCTGGCTCGCTTTAGCTTGTGTTTGTTTGGCGCAGGGCGTAGCACTCTTTCACATTTGTGATTCACTTTGTGTGTACACTGTGGACTTAGCGCTGTCTGTTTCCATTAATGAGGATAAGTGCAGCGCTGTTCTCGAGTTCCACTGCATTTGTGTGGCGAGATCTGTAAAGAACGAAAAGGGAAGGGGGGTTGGAAGCAGTACCACACAGGCCTTTAGCTGCAGGGTTTCTGTTTAAGTCAAATAGCAGATGATGGCTGCCTCGCCTTCAGAGGAGCAGCAGACGGTTAGAAGAGGTTAAATCAAAATAATTCCACCAAAGACTGTCAAAGGTTTCCAACGGAAGCTTTCGCTTAATGTGCGCTAGCCGAACATGAACTCAAACTAGTCACTGCTAGTCAGGCTAATGCTACATATATTGTTAAGTGTTAATGTCGTCTGTCTCATAATGTATGCATAGCTCTTGTGATGAATGGTTTTAAGTGGTTTTAAAGACTTTATAAGGGTTGGTAAAGATAAGCGATACACTTTGAAAGGAAGTGTAGTTAAAAGAAATGCTTTCACAGTTTTATGTCTTACTGCACAGTGAATGTTTTAAAATATACTAAAATATATGTCTTTCCTCTTCCTTCCCTGTTTTTCTTGCAACTACAGGACAGAGTCTTGGCTATGGTTTCGTCAACTACATTGACCCAAAAGATGCAGAGAAAGCCATCAACACATTAAATGGACTTAGACTTCAGACCAAAACTATTAAGGTGAGTAACCACATTAGCAGAAACCATAAAGAACAAACCGGAATACGTCACTGAAATAAATGGGAAATAAATTAAACCAGATGCTAATTTAGGATATTTCACAATATTATATATGTATATATACATATAAAAATCACAAGAATTTTTTACTGTATTTCTGATACATTTTTTATTCAAAAAACAATTATTGACCCAATACTTTTGAATGAGTGTATGTACAAATACATACATTACAATATTACAATATTACCGTAATACAGTATAATAATAGTAGTAGTAATATTTAATATAATTGTAAAAATTAAATATTTTAAATACTTATAATTTATTTTTATATTTAACTGTGTAAACTGTACAGCATGACATTTATTTAAGTTTTTTTAATTTATTTCAATCCCATTATTTTTGTATGGTTACTCTCAGTAAATTAAAGTAAAAACCAAGAACAGCTGTACTGTGGTATATTTGTATGCATACCTCAATGTGTACATCGGGATGAGCGTTCAGGTTCATGTTGTCAGGTTACTGCCTGCCTGTTGTTTACCAAACACTTTTCAGCCAAAGCAACCCACATTACGCTAATTGCAGTGGCAGTCCCCCCTGGAGCCAGCGCCTCTCGCTCAAGGGCACAACGTTGAGAAGGTTCTCTCAGTGCCTTTCCAGTTAACAGGTCACCCGCACCTGGAATTGAACCTATTTAAACATAACAGATAACAGACGGTAACAGAGCAACATCTCATTTAGGTGGAAGTGTTCTCCCAGTCGCCATTTCTCACGTTTGCGCCAGTCAATTCGCCGAATGTTTCCTGTCACCGTTTGTGCCAGTGGAGCTGCAGTGATTAGTACATGTGGCGTACACTGGCTCGTGCTGGGCTGAGGCGCGGCAGCACAAAGAGAGAGGAGGGCAAATCTGACTCATTAAGATGCAGAAGGAAACAGGAAAGCAACTGAAGGAAGAAAAGGGAAAAATAGTGTAATTGATATGTAAATGAATCTCCAAATGTCAAATCATGAAGTCACACAAAAAGAGGGAAATAGCATGTATAATGAAATAATGTGGACATGCTAAATAGACTCCTAAAATACGTCTTGGTTTTCACTGTGGAATTTTTAATCTGTTCTATTCTGTCACATTTCATATTTTATTCTGTTCAGACAACGGTATTTTGTCATCTAGGATTTAAAATTTTCTGTTCAATTTCATTTGGGTGTATTTTATTCCGATCTACTGGCACTTTATTATGATCATATTCTGTTCTTTGCTATTCAGATCTTCTATTTGACATAATTTTATTGTCATCAAATCACATTTCATTCTGTTTGGTTCTGATGTGTTGTTCACATTTCAATGTGTTTGTTTTTGTTATGTTTTATGATTGTTCCGTTTTATTCGATTTTACTCTCTTTTGTCATTCTATTTATTTTTTATTGTTCTCTTCAGTTTTTGTTATATCATTGTTTGGTTTTATTCCATCTCTGTTATCATTCTATTCTGTTCAGTTTTGTGATCCGTCATTTTCTGTTTTATTCAATGTTTTATGTTGTTTTATTTAATCTCTATTGTTACTCTATTCTGTTTAATATTCTGATCTTTTCTATTCTATTGTTTTATTATTCTATATTATCATTCTATTCTGTTATCTGTTTTTCTATACTACTTTGTTCTATTCCATATTACATTATAAATATTTTATTTTGTCATTCTACTCTGTTGTCATGTTTCATGTTTATCAGCATTACATTTTATTCAGTTTTATTCTTTGTTGTCTCTTAGCTGTTCTGATATTCTATTCGGTTCAATTTTATTTTCTTCTAAGTTGTTTAGTTCTATTCTGCTCTGGTCTGATTTTCTCTATTCTTTTCGATTCTACGATTTATGTTCTATTATTAAATTAAATCATGCCACGAAATAGACAGATCCCCCACAATCTGATGGCTTCGATTTTCCTCAGCAGGGCTTTGTGGTAAATTTAGAAGCAGCAGCTGGTTTTAACAGTAAATTCTGCCTGCCGCTCACGGCATAATCTGGCTGTGTGTGTGTTTTCATCTGGCCTATAATCCCAGACCTCTCACTTACATCCGCCCTAATCTAATCAGATTGGATTTCGCCTGCTTATGAAAACACGGCTCAGTCTGCGCGGCTCAGTACCTCTTAACATAACAGCAAAAGAACGCGCATGTTTGTGTGTGGGAGCAAGAGAAAGAAAAAAAGAGAGAGAGGAGAAAGAAAAGACTTGTCAGGGCTGTTTTTGAAAGAGCACAGCACAATGCTCACAAACATGGGCGTTTTCCAGAGTGGCAGCATGTGTATGTGTTGGCCGGCAGTGTTTCTAGTACTGGTTTCAGCATCAGCTAAGAATCCATCAGAGACAGAATGACTCACTCTGTGTGTATTTGCCGATCATCACAGCTTCCTGCCACGCGGCACTTCTCTCAGTGACAAAACACACTTCCAGGGAGGCAGCGGCACACGCACACATAAACACACAGTTAAAAAAACTGCACTTATCGGTCAAACACACCTCACGATTTTGTTCCCGTCCTAGGGCTGTAACCAAATGACTCTGGAGCTGTTTCTTTTCACCCTCACGCTCTTTCTTTACTGCGCAATCCAGAAAAAGGCAATGCGGAAAAAATAAAACGACTGCAGTTCAAGTGCTGTGAAACTCCTCTAAGTTACCAGTTTCTAACAAACCATTTATTCAATCCATCACAGCAGATACTGAATTAACATCTGACTCACTGAACTGCAAGTCATCACAGCTGTCATTCATTTCTGACTCAAAATAAACCAACATGTTATGGGAACATTAGCAAATGAGAATTGAGAGACTTACTTACATTTGACGTTTCACATTTTATTTTAGAGCATTAAGAATTTTGCATTCATGTAAAAAATACTTTTTAAATATTAAATACACTTCAAATATAATTCATTATTTATATTAATAATTTAATATTTATACATTAAATATGATGATCGTTATTATTATTAATATTAAAGACTGGTATTTAATTTAGTATCATGGTATTATGTTTTGAAATCGGAAATACTGAAATAAGCATACAGTGGATTGGCCCGAGGGCACAATTTAGTGTAACACAAATTTTCATGCTGTCTGGTGGGGAGTTGTCAAAATGATGTTGCCGAGCATACTTCTTCTAAACATGTTCAGTTTTTCTCTGGCAACATGCACACTCCAACAAACACAGACTTTCAAATAATGAAGCAAGAATCATCTTCCGTGACATAGCGTGCATACACACACACAAACAAAACACATGCTACTGTGCACTGAGGTTCACACGCACATCTCATGCATGATTGAATGAAATCGACACAACTAAAGATGCTCCTGTATCACACGCTGTCTAAACCGAGTGCAAAACGACAAGCAATTTGTCTGTCCACAATGAAAGCTAAATGCTACGTGAAGACGAGCTGTGGACCAATTTCACACTAGACAGGAACTGCCAAAGTATTACCAGAAGGGATTTTGAAAAAGCAGTGGGTTTCAAGGTAAAGATGGCTATATCTCATGAATATTAATTATCGAACAGTGATGATTCTGCATTGATCTGAAATTGAGGTACAACATCCAGCAGGTTTTAGAGTCAAATATTATGCATCAAGATACTAGAAAAAACAGATTGATAAAAATAAATTCATTTGGCAGTAGTGTATTGATTAGAAGTTTCTCTACATAAATGTCACTGTCCTAAAATCTCTATAATTTGTTTGATGCTCAATTCACTAGTCACATTTTTTAGGGCTAAACTTCATCCTTATACCGACCAGAATACACCAACTCAAATTAGAATTAACTTTAGTAGGTTTGATGTATGAAGATTGAGCACTGCACATTCTCAGATTTTTCCACCTACTTCTTATTGTCAGTGTTCGTCTCTGGATAAGCTCTCTCATCTTAGGTAATTTACCGAGTCTGCATATAGACCTTTTTTTTACCACCACAAACAGAAACTATTGCAATTTGACATTGGAAATGACGTGATTCTAATGCATGTCATACATATTTTTCTACCAGCTGACTGGTTGAGTGGGCTAAAAGTCCTTGGGCCTTGAGCAATGCTACAGAAATAGAAACCGAGCTACCGTGTTTCTTGTGGTCACAGCTGGTAAGAACAAAAACTGCGATTTACACGGAAAAGCTTTGATTGCTTATCGCTTCATCACGCCAGGCCTGGTCAGGACACGTTGTCATTCCAATCCGTGTCCTTTGTTAATCATCTAGATCTTTTTTATCTCCATATTTTCTCTCTCTTCGTCCATCCATCCATCTCAGCGTGGGTCAGAGAAGCCAATATCTTTATCTCTTTCGTGTGATCTCTCTCATACACCTCTCGGGCTCTCGGCCCTCCCTGCTTGGTCTCCTTTCTCTTGCACTCCATGAAACCTCTTATTCAGACCAGCACCAGCCCTCTCAAAAGAGGCTCTCCTGCTGTAATACGGCAAGAAAGAGATGAAATCCTCTGTCTTATAACTCCTAATAAGTGTGTTCCAAGGTCATCCTTCTCATAAAGCCTCCATCGTAACCCCACCCCCCATCAAGCCGGGATGAAGACAGGCCATCTAATAGGAACAGACAGCTGCATCTAAGAGTGCATGAGTGAGAGAAAGGGGAAAAAAGAAGGAGAGGGTAATTATCCGAAGTGCAGTTCTTTGCTCTTTTCAGCCGAGCAAGAAAAACGGCGTTTATGAGGGCCCTCCTGCTGAAATAAGCTGATGATGTATATGTTTACAAGAGGCTGTTTAGCCGAGAAAAAGGAAGTGAGGAGAAACAACTGTGGCGGTTTATGATGAGTTTATATTCTTTTGCAAAACGCCAGTGTCAAGTTCAGGGACACGCCGTCGTTCGAGCCCATCGGCTAATGCAAGGAAGTCCATGAAATCAGATCGGCAAAGCTGCATCTCACCGGTTGAAAAATAAAAAAAAGAGTGAGAGTTTCACTCCAGTCACAACTTCCACATGCTCATCATTTTGTTGCGCACACACACACACAGACACTTCTCCATGACACTTCTCCGTTTCTCAGCAAAACTCCGGCTTTGCCTTCCTGTCGAGGTGTGATGGGAGAAATCCCACTGAGGGCGAGAAGAGCGTAGCCTTGTGCTGTGAGTTATGTGTATACACACACACACACACACATACACTGCTCACAGCAGACAGGGTGTTGATAGATCTGACATCTGGAGCTGCTTGACAGGGCAAGAAAAAAGCAAAAAGAAAAGAGGAAAGGAAAAGAAAAGAAGGGAAGAGAGGATAGGGAAGAGTCTGCCAGGGTTCTATGCCTTTTGCCTTCTCCATTTAAGTGGATTTGAGGAGATTACGGCGGAGTGTTTAGCATGTTTAGCTCAGCATTTGTAGCAGTGTAACAGCCTGTGATGGCTCTGCTGCCCAAATGTCAGAACTAATGAAAATATGAGATGGAAAGGCTGCTTCAACCATTAATGGGAACAGATTAAATTGACGTGAGCATTAAAAGGGCAGGGAGATAGAAACATCTCCCCATCTTGAATTAAAACCGAATTGCTGTAGCGGGAGAGAGCGAGACAGACAAAAACGTAGAATCAACAAGGAAATTCAGAAAATGGGTGTGATCGCTAAAAAAATTAAGAATTTGTCCTATTTCTGTATACTGTACTCAAAATCTGCGCTCACCCGCATGTCAGTTCAAACCCATATGGCTTTTTGTGGAATACAAAAGGAGACATTTTGGGAAAAATATTTGTTGTTCTTTTTAGCACATCTACAATAGATTGGGACTGGGGCTTTGAAGCTGCAAAAAGTAACCGTAAAGCACCATAAAACAACCATGACTTTAATTATTTTTAAATAAACCAAAATAACATGCATCACTATTCACATGAATAAAAATTAATAAAGAAACATTGCTATTGCGATAATAACTAGAATACAGAATAAACATATATTGTTTTCTTTAGCAAGAAAGTGGCAAGATGAAAACAATTTTCTGTTCATAGCATATTTAGGTTATAATAACATAAAAAATTAAAATCGAGATTTAGAATTTTGAAGATTATAAAAACTGATAATTAAAAAACCAAAAAATGCAACAATAAATTAATGCACATTATGGCAGCCTCTGAACTTTGTCAATGATATACAGGCACTGGACTAATAATACATTTAATCAGTCATCGCTTCCAAAATTAATTAAACAGGTCATCTTGTTCATATAATTATGTTACATTCATTTAGTTAGTCTACTAGTGCTATACGTTACTTTATTGACAAAAACATTTATGTGTGTATATATATATATATATATATATATATATATATATATATACACACACACACATATACTTATACACATATACATATACAACTAATTTGTGTCATCAATAAATTGAAATTAAAGTAATTCTCACTGAAAAACGTTTAGACTTCATGAGTGATGTAGCAATGGTTAAATCATGAACGTGGAAGTAGAACCTTTTAAACAAATCAATTGATCTGTGACACTGTGAGTCAGTTACATCAGTTAACAGAGTGGAGGTAAAGAATATTGGTAAATGATTACTAAAATTGTGATCTGTGATTCATCACATAAAATTGAATTTATATAATATTTGTAATTAAAGAATTAATGTAACATGAAAATAATATTAGTATAAAAAGCTGCCATATGGACTATGATATTCTGTGGAACTGAAAAAAAGTTGAATGGATTTGGAAAGACATAAGGGTGAGCTATTAATTTTCATTTTTGATTGAACTACCTTTTAAAAAAAATTATTCTCATTTAAGAAAATCCAGGATGAGCCACAGCACTGAAGTTTTCCACAAGGATTATTTTTTTTAAATACTTAATTAACTCTCGACAACTGTGTAAAGTTCAGTGACATTACGGCATTAAATTTGTCAACGACTTTGAGATTTGATTGAGAATGTTTGCAAGGGGTAAAAATGCATCGTGTGTGTGTAAGAAAAGAAAGACTGGTATGTGAAGTTGAAAACAAGTACAGCGTGGTTATGAGTGTGACAGACACTGTCCAAGGTTCTGCAGAGTTTGACAAGTCGAGAGAGGTGAGAACGTGCCGGGTGAGTGCTAGATGGAGGGAGTATGGTGGAATGAGCGCTGTCCAAGGTGCTGGTAAGCGCAGCGCGCTGATATTAGAGCGTGTGGGGAATGCGAGGGTGAGAGAGCTATAGATGGCTTGGCTCTCACTCTAGGCACAAACAGAAGGTTCCAAAGTGTTATTCAGCACAGATGACAGCCAGCCTTCTCTCTCTCACACTCACACACAAGCTCTTCCATCATGTGTGTTTTCTGAAAACAAATTAGCCTTTATCATTTACTGCTGTGGGTTTTAAATGAGGTTCATGAACCTTATTCTAAAAACAAGTCAATCTGTACAAATGTAGAAAAGAAACGAAAACTGTCCAATTTGTACCACTGACGCGTTGAGTAATCTAAACTAGGAAAGCATTTCAAAGAAAATTTGGTAAATATAAAAAATAAATTATACAAACTATGTTCATTAATTACAGTTAATGTTTATCTATTTTTTTATTCGAATAATTTTAACACGTAAAGCTGTATAAACATGAAATTGAATAATAAAGGGAATACACACACTCACAAAATGTGAGTTTTGCTCATTGTTGATATATTAAAATGTATAAATTGTTTTATATTACCGTTTAATGATATTTTGCGTATGCAGAATGCATGTATAAGGGTATGTTGTTTCTTGTTATAAACAATATATATTTTTGAATATTTTAAGTTAATATAAAATACTGCAAAAATGTAAAACATTAGCTGATTAAATGCAGTTAGTATAATGATTTTGTTTTTTTTACAGCAATACAATACAAGTTGTTAATGTATAGAATCTTATTGTATTATATTGTGTTGTAATTAAGTATTACCAAATATTTTCTATTAAATACTTCATAAGTTCAGACCTTTAAAGCCTTTATTATAAATTATATGACGAGAAACATTTATATAAAATAAAATACAATTTAAAAACAACATTTGAAATCATCCGTAAGAAAATGATATTGCTACTTTTCAAGATTTACTATTTTATACAAAAAAAAATTAGTTATTACTTTTGGAGACTTCTCAGAATAGACCGCAATTATGCCTGTAGTTCAAAGGGTTCATGAACTTCAACCACTGTACTTTGAATATCCAATTTCTTGAGTGTATAGTTTCTCCTCAGAAACTGGGTTAGAGGTGGTGCACGTTAATATTGAATTTACATTTTCATTCCTCCTTTGAGACAATTTGCAAAGCTCTTTAGATGTCATGTGTATATCCCTTATCTGTGAATGAGCAAGGATCACAGAGAATCCCTCGCAGCAAGTTGTTCCTTTTCAAAATATTATAATAAGTCAAAGAGATTCTTCTTTGTTCTTAAATGGAGGATTTGGGGGCATTATCTTTCTGAAGTCTCTAGCTGCTTTAGGTCAATGTAAGAATACAGACCACGGAACAGGTGCGCAGACGCCCTTTGGCATCTGAATGCTGCGTATTGAAAATAAAGACCCTGAACAAATATCCTCCAGAAGCCAAATTGAAAATGAAAAGTCTAACAAGCAAATGTGGATGTAGAATTCAGGAGATCCGATTCCTACATAAACCACTGTAGTTTGATAACTGCAACAAATGCTCAATGTATGTGTTTTTTGTCTTACAGGTTTCGTATGCAAGGCCCAGTTCGGCTTCTATCCGTGACGCTAATCTGTACGTGAGTGGGCTACCCAAGACCATGACCCAGAAGGAGCTGGAACAGCTCTTCTCTCAGTATGGACGGATAATCACCTCCCGCATTCTCGTCGACCAGGTCACAGGTATCAGTGGGACCGCTTTTCTCTCACCCTGTAGCATGCAAACAAAACAAACCAACTCCCCAATTTAATATAAAATAATGACTTAGATTTACAATTTATTAAAAGATATATAAAACACACTTAGATAAAGCCAAACTCTTTGAATGAATTGTTGGCTCCATATTAAATGTAATGGAAGCCAGGCTAAAATGGTATTATCTAGTTTGGTTTTGCAAACATTTGATCATTGATTTAAAAAAATGACTGAAATTAAACTAAAAGTGTTTTAAAACACACTGCAACTAACACAAGACTTTTTAAGACCAATAAAGTGAAGGAAATTGAATGGTACAATAAATCAATGTGGTATCTCTTTATAGTATTTCTTTAGCAAGAAATAGAGTGCATGCAAATTTAATGACACGATTTAATAAATGAAAGAATTTCTGGTCTGTTTTGAGACCTTTTTAGACATTTATTTGAAGACATTAAGACTTTTTAAGAACTTTTAAAAAAACTGAAAGAAACCCTATAATAGAAACTACACACACACACTCAATCTTGAAGTCATCGTCTGTGAGTAAATGTATGCGCATGTTGTGTCTTTGCATTTGACCGTAAACACGGATCCCATTCCCAATATTAATAATCATCGAACATTACAACCAGTTCATGACATGGAAAGACTGATGAGTCTATTTTAAATCATCCAGTCTTCACCTAGGCCTATCCTTCCTCCAACATCATGAATAAATCAACCAGGATATAAATGGTCATGGAGCTGAATTTCTTACACATTCAATATTTTTACAACTGCATAATTCATAACGGCACTCACCATGCAAACAATATCGCATAAGCCACAGGAAAATGTACTCCACGTTCTAGTGGTGCCAAACCATTTCTGAAGAACTGCTGAGGAATGCTGCACGGTCACATGCACAAATACACACAGAGGCCTTCCTCCCTTGACACGGATCCTTCCTCTGGCCCTGCAAAGGCTTCCCTGGAGAAAAGGGTCTACGGGAGAGAGTCTAATGATTAATTAAACCAGAGTAGTGAGTAAGAATCGAGGAGTGTTTTCTTTTTGAAGCTAATGATAGGAGGGCTGCTGTAAAGATACATGGAGAAATCAAAGAAGGATTATGCATGTTACTCAAGACCAGTTGATAGTTAAATCTCATATAAATGTTGACAATTCAGTCACATGGACCATCCATATGCAAGCCATTCATGCTACATACAACAACAACCTGCCCCATATCTGAATACTGATGTTATTAGCAAAACAGAAAATAGTATTCATGGCGAGGAAATGATTGTGATGAGCTGATTCTTTCAATTGAATCCTTAAACTAAGTGACTGATACTGAATTTGAATTGATGTCTCACTGAAACACATTAGTATGATATACCATGCACAGTTAGGATACATTACTTGTTTTTTCACCAAAAATACTGCAAGAATCATTAATAGAAACTATAATCAGTACATCAAGCAAAATCAGTTTCTGTCCCTACTCGTTAATGTTTTAATCATATTTTTGTCAGTTTGGTAGACCTCACAAAGCTAGCACGATGTCAATCAAGATTGTTCATTTTCAAAAATCAAGTCAACATCTGTTACATGCTTCTTAAGGCAAATCTAATTTTGTGTCATATTCCTCTATATGCCACTATCAAGAAAAACATAGCATCCTGAAATAACACCGAGAGTCATTAATAAAGACAAACACATATGGCATGATAAACTAACAGTGGCTTCGCCTTCCTGAAATAATAATACATCATACATCCTTGTCATAAGTTTCTTGGTAACAATTAGGGAAGCGTTTTCTCTGTTCACCCTCACAGAAAAGATAATGTATTGCGATGGAAGTCCTCTTCCCACATGTCTCATTTATATAACTCATTCCCTAGGGTGTGTCTGTTTGTTTTGAGTTTATTGGGAAATGTGACTAAATTGCAGGGATTTGAAAAGCTTTCGAGAATTTGACTGATTCCACGGCATGAGTACTTAAATCTACTATGTAACCTAAGGGAAGTATGATAGGTTTGGCCCTTTGATCAATAGTCAAATATTCAGAGAGGCTCCACCGAGCCTTGTCTAGCAGTCAATACATGTCCCGTCAATGAGAGCAAATACAATTGATCCATAACGCCGGCTCCTACAAGCTGCTCCTCTTAAGTGAAAAACGACTGCACTCCCATGAGCTACTGGTAGAAATCCCTCTTTTAAAAAGCTATGCCTTCCGCCGCCTTTTCTTTTCCCGCTCATTGATATTTTCCCACGACTTGAATTCCATTAACTATACAGTGTGAGCGCGCTGTCAGGAACGGTTAGAAACACAACGTCAAAATTCATTTGAGCCAACGTTGCACGACGTGTGTCCAAATCAAGGACTGTCGAACACAAAGGATCTGTGATGTATACAATGAATGTAGATGCTCCACCAGACATCGCAAAGCATGCCATGACACCGCTGCCTTGGCCTCCAATTACACAAGGACAAACAGATGGATTTATAGCAGTGCGCCGGCAGAACCAGGCAAAGAGCTGCTCAAGTCTTCAAAGACCTCCTTTACTGAGCCTTTTCAAACACCATCTGTAGCGGCAGCAACTAAAAGTTACATAAAACGAGGACGTCGCTCTCCTTTCTCTGATTAGGCAGAAGCTACGGCGAAGAGGTGTAGGCTTTTTTCCTCATAATATATTTAGCGCACTAGTTTAATAAATGTTCCATACAGTTGGCACAGCCACTTAAAAGTGAGAGAATGAGAGACAACGGAGAGGTGCTTATGTTCAGACAGAGGAGAGAAGGCTTTCATTAACAGCTGAGCTTTTCTGAGCTTTCCCTTTTTTCCCCAGAGGACTCTCTCTCTCTCTCTCTCTCTCTATCTCTCTCTTTCTCTCTCTCTCTTTCTCTCCTGTATGCAGTAAGTGTCGAGGACCAGAACAGTGGGCGTGCAATGGAAAGCGCTTTGTCAGGCTGGCTATGGCGGTCTCTTGCCACTGTTTCTTGTGCACTCGCTCTGTGTGTCACGGTTATTATTAAACTCAGCATTCTCCGGCTTCATGTGTGCTGAGCCGAGATAAGTACAGGTAGAAAGTTACGTAAGGTAGGAGTGATTACCGGGAGAATAGTGCTGTTAACCGGCACATTGTAGCCGTAACTCTGTTCGGTTCATGATAAGCGCTAAAAAGGAGCTAGCGGTGCCAGTGTCTCCGGTTTTAGCCCGGCCGCTCGCTTTGTTTAGGCAGCCTGTTATAGAAACGGCTGCAGGCTCATTATGGTAATGTCAGAGAAGCGAAGGGGAAAAGAAAAAAGTAAAGCTCAGTCAACATTAAGGCGCCATTTGCATTTTTTAACTGTTAAACTGCAAGCTTTTTTGTGGACCCTAATTTTAGCGATTCTGCAGGCGTCTGATAGATCGTCAGCTGTTTGCTGAGTCGCAGCCTAAATGACACTGGTCAGCACTATTTTTACCCGAGGAAACCGAGATCCCATCATGGTTTCATTATAGTTTTGTTAGTGCACAGCGCCGAAAACCTCTGGATTGAATGATACTACAGACTACCTGCCCTATGGCTCTGCATTGTTTTTTTAAGGTACGATACAAAACTGACTTCCGGAGGACAAAGGAAATAGTAGACATTAGTTTTCTGTTTAACCATTATTAGACCAATCATTCATAATGATATACAGGAATGTGCAAAACGGACCCTTTTCAATTTACAAGTTTGAATTTAAAATTTAAATTAGAATTGCACAGTATGTTGTGAAAAAAAGAGCGTTCTTCCACTTAATAATTATTAAATATAGTGAAACATAATGAATATAATGTAAATGAAGTGCAATTTCTATAAAAAATACTATAGATATATTTGAACTTGAACCTTCAATAATAAAGGCTTTCAAACAATGCCTTGTCCATTCAACCTTAAAATTTCTTTCTATTAAAAAAACAGTTATACAGTATGAATGTCAGTTTCATTTAATTTTACATCCTTACATTCTAATTCTTAACCGTGTTTGCATCCTCAATTAATTTTAGGTTCAATTTCAGAAATGACTTCTCCAAACTGTAAGCTAAATACTGAGCATTTTATACTGAATGCAGTTCACTTTAAACAACTTCTGATGTTCCTGCATACTGCGCATATATGATACTGTGCAGAAAAAGTAGCATGATTTTCCAAACGTAGTCAAATCATAGGTTTGGAAGGACGTGACCTTTAGCCTCTTAGTCTGTGTTTCACAATGAAGGGCAGCATGGTATGTAAAGATTCCATTAAAGGAAACCATTTTAGTCACATCTAATGAGCTAAAAAGAACTTGAAAGCAAATATTTGTTCACCACACTACTTACATCTAGAAATAAATGGAGTCATATGTTAAAAACGAAATAAAAAAATCATGCTGTTTCTATTTATTCCACCAAGCGTCAAACGCACATTGTGGGATATGTGAATACATGTGATACCTCTCTGCTGCCTTCAAAAGCAATTAAAGCATTGTAGTAGAATGGATGTTACCAGACATGGGATTGATGTCTTGATGCCTTTCTCTCTCCGCTTTCGGACTGAGTGTTTGTGTTCAGCCTAAACAAGCAAAAGCACAGATAGCATATAGTTTATGTCAGATACATCAGTTCATTCCCGCACACTTAAACTGACAGACAGAAACAAAAAGTCGTCTAGTTTCGGATCAAAATTTTATGAAACAGAATGTGTAATCTCCTGTATTTTTAGATACTTGAGCTGTTGCATGTCAAATATCTCCTAGACAGAGAGAGGAACAGAGAGAGGAGGTGTCATTCCCAGTTTCCTCTCTCTGCTCCACTTTCGAAGGATTCTGCTTTGACCTCAACATCACTCCGCGGTGAGCACGAAGCTAACCGTGCATCCTAAACTCTCTGGAATAATGCATGCTTTCGTTCCTCGAGCCTTACTTCTGACGGTCTAATTAAAGAGAGCAGGTTTTAGGAAGGGAGAGGGAAAAGTGAAAAGCTGTCAGGAATGACTCACGCTGTGAGGGAAAGAGAGTAATGCAGCCGCAGTCTGAATGAAAGCTCACTGCATTGAAAAGATTGTGTGCAAATATTTGTTTGCAGAACGGAACGTATCAAAAGACACTGATTTGAATAGACAATCAGGCAGCACAACAGAAAACATCAATACTAGCGGGTGACAGCTGAGAGAGTGAGAGGAGAACGAACTGACAATATAGAAAGCAGAGAGCAGACACACACACGCTTGCACACAAATACGTGTTCATTGTATTATGCAAATTGCCCTCTTGGCAAGTCATCTCCACGCGCACCTCCTCAGAGCAGAAGGATCGTCTCATTAAAAACCAACCCAACAAAAGACCTCCCAGTAAGCCAGGCTCTTTTAAATGTTACTTTCAGGTAGCGGTCAAAACCATCGCCTTGGAAACGGCGGAAATGTCGCGGACGAGCTTCATACCATGAGGCGGCGTGTGGCCGTCAGCTGCCGCAAACCACACAGCGTGAGGCCGTCGCACACACGCGCTCAATTTCCACACCAGCGGGGCGACAGCATCTCCGCACAATATCGCCATCCTCTCATGAAGAAAAGAAAACAAATTACACGTCTGCCTGACAGCACCGGAATGCTGGCCGGCCAATAGAATCACCCCGTTCCATCGCACCTCATTTGCATAATGTGACACCAGCAATAGAATCCGTCACATAGGCTGCATATCTGTCATTTGTCGCTTTCGACGCCGAATCATTTTCGGGCTCTAAATATAGAAATGAATCATTCCGAATGAAGGTGTGCGAGACAGGAAGTGTGTGCAGTTGTGTGTTTGGTGCGTTCAAGTCATGGTGGAAAGACTGTATTTAGTTTACACCTTTGCGTGGAAGGATTTAAAACTTTCTTTAAAGGAGTAGTTCAATCAAAAATGAAAATTTGCCCACCCTTAAGACATCCCATGAGTTTGTTGCATTGCAACACTTGCTCACTACTCCAAACAGCTGATAAAAAACATCACAATAACCCACAATTAATCACATGATTCCGTTCTATGTATTAACATCTTGTGAAGCAAAAACGGTGTATTTCTAATAAGTTTTAATTTTAAACTGTTGCTTCTGGCCAAAACCCATAATAACGCTTCGTTCAGTGAAAAAGGGCATCTTCTGTTGTCCTCTCGCAGCAAAACCCACCTACACATTTGTTTAGAACCGTTTTGGATTGTTTTCAGACAAGGCAACTTTTTTCACTAATAACAAGAAGCAATGGTTTGATGTATTAATGATACATTAATTTCTTGCAAACACACAGCTTTATACTTCACAAGACATTAACTGATGAAATGGATAGGAAAGTCATGTGGATTAATTGTGGATAGTTTTTTTTGGCTGTTTTACTCTCATTCTGACAGCACCCATTCACCGCAGAGGATCCACTACTGAGAAATTGATAAATTTGTTAAATTTATCCAAAACTGTTTCAATGATAAAATAAACTCATCAACATCTTTGTTGGCCTGTCAGTTTCAGCAAATGTTCATTTTTGGATGAACTACTGTTTCTGAGTGGGTAAACATCAGTGAATGATGCAATGTATGTAGCGTCTTTTTTTTTCTTGCTCCAACCACCATTATTACGGCTTTCCAATTTATAAATACAAACTTTCCAGTAGGACTTGAACGTATCATTGATGTTGCTGCTGCAGTCCCGGATAAAGCCAGTAAGCGTATGGTGTGTTGTTTCTGGTGTGCTGGCCCCACAGGTGGCTCGCGGGGTGTGGGCTTTATTCGCTTTGATAAGAGGATAGAAGCAGAGGAAGCCATCAAGGGTCTGAATGGACAGAAGCCCTCAGGTGCCGCTGAGCCCATTACGGTGAAGTTTGCCAACAACCCCAGCCAGAAGACCAGCCAGGCGCTACTGTCGCAGCTGTACCAATCCCCCAACCGCCGCTACCCAGGACCCCTCCACCACCAAGCGCAGAGGTTCAGGTAAATACAGTCAGTCTACAATAATAATGTGTACATTTTCTTACATAGCTCCCTTTGAAACTCACATCAAAATTGGTGGAATAGCAAGGCAAAATAGGTGTCTGGATTGTGAAACTGTTACCTGTAGAGCTGAAGTCGTGTGTGTCACATGACCACCGAGGAATAGCTGCTCCCGAAAATCTGCAGAAACAAAATGAGATTCAGAAAAGAAACCGAAGCGAAGGACTGATAAGAGACAGTGGGGTTCTGTCGTTCACAATGTCCCTCTGATTTCTTTTTCTCATATGCCATCCTCCCCTTCTTTCATTTCACATCTGTTCCTTTCATTTCAGTTCAGCAGGCCAGCAATAACTTCACTCTGGCAGCTAACACCTTTACAGCCCTGGGCAGCGCTTCTCAACCTTTTTAAAGGCGATGTGAAGTAAATTCTCTCTGCTGTGTCCCCTCACTACGCATATAGTTAGTCACAGGCAACAATAACAACACCTTTTGATCCTGCCGTTGACTTGCTAGGACTTTTCTTAAGATCTCCTTTCCTCGCAGGCTAATTCACATTAACTATGAGTCACGTCTTATGAGCTTCGAGCTGGCGAAGCCTGCCAAAATAGATGAGGTCATTTTGCAGTGAAAGTTTACTGCTTAATGGAAAGACATCAACTCACAAACAAGCAGACATTGAATGTAGTATCAATAATATTAATTTTAGCCATTTAGGATTTTTTTGTTTGTTTGTTTAATCAACACAAAAAAATAAATAGCCTTTATTACTGTTATATGCTCAACTGAACTTGTACATTTTTGAACCACTGCTTAGATATGCTAATTATATATGCAAACTTACTTTGAACATTGGCAACAGGATATAATGTCATGTTCCAGGGTTCAAATAATCACAGCCTTTTAAAACAAAACGAAAAGAAATTTTACCAACCATAAACTTTTGTGCAGCAGTGTAAATCAATAAATACATAACAAATTTAAAATATCAATTTCTCGCAAAAATGCAAACCACCGAGCTTAGAAAATGCTAACTGTACAAGCATGTGTTCTATTGCATGAATAGTTTTTTGATTTGTAATGTTTCTATACAGTCGGTCAAAAACCTTTCTTACTATACAAATTCTCAGGTCAGAGTTCACCTAAAAAACACTGAACCTTTACACATCCGTGTTCACAATCAAATGAATGGAAGAATATTGAAATCTGATATACGGCTCATAAGAACCATTCAAAATATTTCATTATTCATTTGTATCATAAATATAAAATACTTTGGATGAGTTACAGTCTATCTCCTCTAGATGCGTGAACTGTCAGCACGATGTTTACTTTAAAGCAAAAGATCCTTTGTTTAGACAAACAGGACTCGTCAAGCAATTAGCACTGCACAGCAATACTGATGACAGAAATCAGTAATTAATTCCTCATACATCACAAGCACTTATTATTGAAGAGATCTGAAAAGGATGAGTCCCATTTGCATGTATTAGTCGGCCCTACAAAGGCCTCATTGTATTGTGTGTGTGTTTGGAGAGGAAGTGTGAAAAGCTGTAGGCCGGGCCGAGCCGGGTTGAGACACGCCTGCATATATCTAACACATCGTCTGCTCTTGCACCTCAGAGCCCTCTCTCCAATTAACTCATTTACCCACAAAGCAACCTGCCTCCCTAATTGGCTAATTGGCATCTTAATGACTCGACACACTGAATGTCCTCGCTTTATTTTGGCTTTCTTTTTTTCCCTCGAAGTTCATAAAAGGCAGAGACACCAACTGTTGACCCGCTGAGGAGAGGGAGGGCCAGCATGTGTACATGTGTGTGTGTTTGTCTGGAGAAGTTCAGTTTGAAATGTGAGAAAGCAGTAATTAGCCCTGTCGGCCATCTTGCAGCAGTTTTAATAGGAAATGAGACAAGGCCGAGCCGAGAGATGGATGGAGGTCGCAGAGTAGCCAAACAGATGGGAAACTAAAATGAGAATGACTGACGGGGAAGAAAAACGTAATACACCGGTCCGCTGGGTCAGTGGGGCTAATAGAGAGACCACACAAGAAAGAGACAGAAAGAAGAAGAAAGGGCACTCACAGTTAATGCTGCATTACATCCTGCCTCCAACTTCATTGAAATATCATTTTATATTAAAGTTTTTAGTTATGCTGAAAGATGGCCCCAGACCAATTTCATCCATAGCAATAGCGTATTATTCAGACACTAAGATTCATTCTTTATATATCACTCTGAGTATGTTTGTATTATTCCTTTATTTCTCTTTTTAAGTTTTGTTTTTCGGTTTGCTCATATCCTTCTTAATCATTCTTTAATTGTCATTAAAATATTGCAATTTATTCGAAATATACACATTCTCTTATAAGTGAATTTATCTGAATTCTCCCTTTTACTGTATTAGATATGTAAGAAAAAAATTTATAATAACCAAAATTATATATTACCAGAATTAATTTAAGCTCCTGTTTTTGAGGCGTGGTGGCTTCCACTGGATCTGCTTCCAGCTCAAGATTACAGCAACTCTAAAATATAAATAAAAAAAAAAAAAAAAAATATATATATATATATATATATATATATATATATATATATATATATATATATATATATATATATATATATATATTCATCATTAGAAAATATAGCATATACAAATATAAATAAATACCACTGCATTATAAATCATTCTTAATTTAATTATAACCCCCCCACACACTGTTTGAGTGAAACTATTGCAATTTTATTTGTATATATGTCACATAAATTATGTAGTGAATAATATTTTAGGATTGCAGCACTGTTAGGCTAAATAACTGGGTAGGCATTCAAGTGGCCTCCTGTTACCATTAGTGCTGCTGCAAGTCTGCTGTTCTTTGGATGTATGATTGACTCTGTGAGATGCCTGATGGGGCAGCACAGTGTAATGGCCCATCGCTAGATGGGCGTCTTCCTTCAGTGAGGCAGGGATGTAGCATTAGTTCCACTGAGTGAGTCAACCATCTGCCTGGCATTAACCCCAGAACCCTCCTTCTCTTTACAGGCTGGACAATTTGCTTAATATGGCCTATGGCGTTAAGAGGTAATTAAAACTTCACCGAATGCCAGATGTCCATGTTTGACAGTATGATTTTTTTTTTCCCTTCTTTTTGAAAATCACATGCATTCAGTTCAGTTCAAGGTTTTTTCCCTTCTCTTCAGTTCGTTTGCCTTTTTGTTGACTTGATTATTTTTTATTTCAACCTTCCAATCTGTAGCCCTAAAAGTGTAAGTATCTTTTATAATTTGTAGTGTTTATGATGATTCAAAATTTTTTATGAGTTCCGTTTTGGTATTTTGTGTTTTATTATTGTGTAGCTCCTGTTTTGAAGCGTGGCCTCCACAGGATTCAGGGGCTGAAGCCGTACCTCCGTCCAGCTCAGGGTTACACGCTGCCAACAATTGAACGAAATTATGTATATTCCCAATGCGTTACATATAACAGCTAAAATCGATGGAAGGCTATTGTGTTTTTTCGTCTACTTGTTTCCATTTTATTTGTTGGAAAGAGCTGGTCTAGAGCGAGACGGAGGGGGTGACAGCTCACCTGGATCCCTGCAGGAAATGTAGTGTTTCACTGCAGGTTTAGGAGCCTCTGATCAGTTGGGTTTGCTCATGTTCTTTTGCTTTGTGCTGCTGTGGATGTAGTGAAAAGGCTTCTTTTGAACATGTTTTAGTGCTTATGACATTTTGTTGCATATTTTAGTATCTATTGAAACACTTTGATGTCCCTCGAACACTCAAGGCTAAGATGGAGGGAGTAGCATGAAAGGTTGTGCATTGTGCACGTTTCTTTTTCTTTCTTTTTTTTAAAGATACCTCTCTGTTAAGAGTAAAGGCTCCGCATTTACTAGATTTCTTCTCTTTCTAGAAAAGTCCTTTGCATTTTGGCACTGGCTGATCAGAATCTAACTATTGTTTTTCGAAAGAAAACATGTTTATTTTTTGTACAATCTGACAAGTAACGGGAAGTGCAACAATGAAACGGGATATGCAAACGAGGCAGCGACGTCTTTCAAAACAAATGACGAGACGAAAGATTCCTTTTTATTTACACTCGCTGCGATCAGCTGTCAAATAAGCCGTCTGCCCCAAGAGAGGAAAAATTTAGGGGAGATGAAACCAACGGGGGGCTGGGGAGGAGTTCTGCTCACAGAGCACGCCGTGGAAGGTAATTAATGAACAAAGACCAGTCTGAAGAAGTGAGCATCGCTAGGTGAAGGTGGGCAGCTCGGAAGGGTGGGATGGCTCTAGGTCAGTCGCTTGTTGCTATGCAACTCCTCGTCCAACTGTTCGCCTTAGTTCGAACAACAGACAGCGCTCGGCCCTGCCCTAGTAGTCACCAGACACCTCTGTGTCAGCAATCCGCTAGTCCGACCCTCACCCGCTCGCCCGCAGATGACTGGCATCCAAATTACCACGAAGCCATATTCGATGAATAATGGCTACGGATTCATTATTTACACAGAAATACCAGCATAATTGAAGTCATGAGATGGTTGCTTGTCACAAGGCGCAAAGTGAGCCGACTTACCATTATACCCTTCATTTACATAATGAGACGCAAGCGACAGGACACAAAAGCGAAAGAGAGAGACAGATGTATTGACTCTGCCAGGACGAACGGGCTAAAACGCAGATGAAACGTCTGAGTAATTCTTGGCAGAACAAGAAGCAGGGAATTGGCCGGCCCTGTAGTCCGTGCAGTGCTATCGATCACAGTCACACACTGCGGAGCGGCAGAGGGTGTGGGTGGAATACACTCTGTTCCCCGTGCTAGCTGGCTGGAAAGCGCCGCTTCCATTTTCTGCTCGCTGGCAGCTTCCTATCCCCCTCCCCAAACCTTTCGGATTCGAAGACGACGACGGCAGCAAAGCGGAAATCTCAATTAAAGCACACCCCAATAATGCCTATAGTCATTCCTTGAGAGGTGGCACACGAAATGAACCTTTTATCCAATTTACCTTTTATTTAAAGTGGAAATTTCCTTTAAGCGGAAAGGCAATTAAGTGAAATCAACTGAGCATTCAAATCTCTGTATCATGAGGGAGGAAAAAAAAGGCAAGAATGGAAAGATTACAAGGAGAATGAGAGCAGATTTACTCGGTTGCATGCGAAATCTCTGATGAATTTCGAAGGTATTAATGTGCAGAGTTCCTGTAATTTAGTTCCCCAATAGATCCTGCGTCTCGGCACCCGTCGCTTCGGCGCGGCACCCCGCAGCCGGCACCGGGGCGCAGCCTTTTCACTCGGCATTCAAAAAAAAAAAAACTATCCGGTTGCCTTCCGCCTGAAAAACAAGGAGCAGATATTTAGACAGGCTGAAAAGACTGTGGAACTGAAATTGCTAGTGTAACCCTTGAAGAGTCAACTAGAAGTTGTAACTAATGGCAGTTTGACTTACGCATCTTCCTCACTCTCTCTCTCGTCCTACAGGTTCTCCCCCATCACCATCGATAGCATGACCAGTCTAGTAGGGATGAATATCCCCGGTCACACAGGAACGGGCTGGTGCATCTTCGTCTACAACCTGTCACCGGACTCGGACGAGAGCGTCCTGTGGCAGCTCTTTGGACCGTTCGGCGCCGTCAACAACGTCAAGGTGATCCGCGACTTCAACACCAACAAGTGCAAGGGGTTCGGCTTCGTCACCATGACGAACTACGACGAAGCGGCCATGGCCATCGCCAGTCTGAATGGGTATCGGTTGGGTGACCGTGTCTTGCAAGTGTCTTTCAAGACCAACAAGACCCACAAGTCCTGAACTCCCCTCCCATCACTTGTGTAGCTCCTTACAGCTCCTCTAATACTAAAAACCCACCTCTGCCCACTCAGCTACTCAAAACAGGAACACACCCAACCAACAAACCCACAAAAAAGAACTGGATATGGCTTATAATATAACTTTGGACCTATAAGCCAATGTTGCCTAAGTATTACAAAATGACAAATTGAGAATATTCATTATTTGGAGACCCTGGAAGTGGTACAGGGATTCTGTTGTATATCTTCTTGAGTTCTCGTGGTTGTCTTTTACTTTTTTCTTTTTTTTTTCTCTGTAAACAGTAGCAAAACCAGACCGCCCTTATTTTGAAGAAGAAAATGTCCTTCTTTAGATCGAACTCTCTTGGTGTCGATTCAGGATTTTTTCTTTCTTTTTTAAATCCGGATCCACTGTCGTTAGAATAATCGCCTCCCTGGTAAGAGAACAGGAGGGGGCTCTTTTTAAAAAAAGAAGAAGAAAAAAAATCGGTGATCATTCATTCATTTGTTTTGGTGTAAATTGTTAGAGTTCCCCAAAATGAATTGACAGGGATGAGGCCATCCCTTTTCTCTAATGCAGAAGATGTTTCTAGCATAGTTTTGGTTTTGTACTGCAAACAAAACACACGTCTGTCCTCACGGGGGATTCAGGGGGAAGGGGCGAGGGAAGGGACGGGCTAGCGCTCCTGATGACACGTTGCGTCAAAAAAAAAAAAAAAAAAAAACCTACACACACACTGTTGCCAAAGAGAAAATCTCTTTGCTTGAAAATGCGTTTAGAAAAAATGAAAAAATAAAGAGAAAGAAGATCTATTTTTATAAATAATGATTAAAATAATTATTGAAGAATTTTTACAAGAATCTGGATTTGAAAAAAGAGAAAAATATTTTGACTGGCTAATTAGGGACGGGGGGAGGGGTCAGGTGCCACCTTGTCTTGTTCGTTCTGCCGTGGTACTTTTTAGGATCCAAGGTCGTTTGTTTTTCGGGGAGAACCGGATTGGCGATGGAAGAATTTTGTAGATGGAAGAATTTATCAAGGGATGCAAATTCAGGCAGGTAATTTTTCATAGCAGTAATTATTCAACAGCGATACCCAATAGGAGAGGGAGAGGGGTCTTCCCAGGCCAATCACATCTTCACAGTCAAGAGCCCAAAGCAAGGCCACTCATCGTCCACTCATTTACGTTAGACCATCCGTCTTTGGGATATAAGTAATAAAGATACACACGCGCGCGCACACACTTCTTTCTCCATTCGGACGACATATACATGGTTATGTTTAATTCGCTATGATTTTGTGATATCGCATTCGAGATGTACTTCCTTTAGCGATCAACAGTAGGTGCTATATTACATGGTTCACATATCTTAAATATCCAACTTTGTTGTTCTTCGTGTTGTTTAGAGAGAAAAAAAAGAAAATTTCGATGTTGGCATTATATTAAGCTGCTGTTTTTCTTCTTTCGTTGATGTTTATTCTTTCGAATTCGCCGTTGTCGGTCGCCATCTGGTCTGGAGAACGCCCAGATGAACAAAGTCCGCGACGACGTTCCTTTGGCTTGCTTACTTCTAGGTTATTTGCTGAGTGTACAGCGTTTGTCGAAATTCAGCGATAATTAGCTAGTTCTGTTAGTCTAGTATTTGTTTCCTCAAAGGATCTATTACGACTGTGTCTTTCTTTGTTGTGTACAAATAGATGATATATAGTCAACATTTTCTGTTCCAATATCTATATCTATCTGAGTTGTCACTGTTTTTCGTTCGGGATTGTCTTTTTTCATATGAAAACTTTATGAAGTGATGGTTCAGTTACTTAGAAAAACTCGTGAGGAATCCTGTTTAATATGTTGTCATGTCGCTTGTGAAGATAAAGAAAAAAAAACGCAAAAAAAAGAACTGAAAAATTGGATCGAGTTATTTGATTTACCGCCGCAGCAAAAGAAACCGAACAAAAAGCTTCTTGAGAAAAATCTGTATTTATTTATTGATCGATTGATTGATTGTCTCATTGATTAAATTATTTATTTATCTCGATTATTTATTTATTTACTTGTTCCTTTCTTATGTTGTCTGTGTTTTTGCGTGATTCTGGTACAGGGAGGGGGGGGTCTTTCTGAGCTAAAGGGAACAAATGACTAGGGGAGACGCTCTTCCATTAGTCCTGTGCACTGAGAAATTTTAGTACGTTTGTGCTTTGTACCAATATATCAAAATTACAATACAAAAAAATTTAAAAGTCAAAAACGATAAAAAATGTCAAGAGGGTTGGTGAGGCTCTTCCCTTATTAATAGAAACAGTTACTCGCTATGCATAACCTAGCCGATAGTTCAATTTGCTATTGCTTTTTTCTTGTCTTGTTAAACATAAATCTTTAAATCTTTTTCAATAAAGTTTAGTCTTAATAGAATGTTATAACAGTTGTTCTGGTTCAATATAACCTGTGATAAGTTTGTGTAGTTTTAAAAGCCACTTCCCGCCCTCCCTCCACACACTACCGTTGCTTTGTGATTAAACTTTATGCAAAAATGTGGGTCTGAAATGTAGTTTCTCATGGATCTCGACGACGTTCATGTCAGGCTTTGCTGCCCTAATTTGACTGATCGATATGTGTCCATTGTTTTAGTATGATTCATCGACTCATCTGAACTGTAACCTTCATCTAAACCACACCGACACTCCAGAAAAAGGAGAAAAGGATAAAAAAAAAAAAAAAAAAAAAAAAAAAAAAAAAGCATTGACTCTGATTGTACTGGTTGAACAAAAATAGCTATAGCAGATAATATTTGATAGATGACACCTGTTATATATTTTCTAAGATATAGTCTATTTTGAGAGGTAAACTTCCTGAATGGAGAGCTCGGCTCTTGCTAAGGCCGGTGTGAATGCTGGAGAACGAAAAACAAAAGTCACGTTCATGAGCAGTCTTACATTCCTCCACCTCTAATGCCATCCATCCTCCTCTGCTCCGTCTCTAAGGGGGCGGTGGCGGCGGCGGCACGGCCCTTCTCAAACCCCGCTGCGGCTGGGAGTTTGAATTATGCAACGACCCCAGTAGAATGTTGTTCTGATGTACGAACAAATTTCCTGCATTACGTCCTCCTCTTTTGGTTAATGGCATCACCCTCCGCGTGTCTGAGCGTGGATGACTGCACGGGAGAGCGTCTAGTTTGCGGGGGTGTTGGAAACGTGGGGCCGTGCCTCTATAGTGCGTGCCCGTATCGCAGTGTCTCTCCCCCTGTAGCGCCTTATAGTGGCAGCCTGCCAATAGGAACCCATCAGCCAGTAGTGTAGGAGGGAAGGCAAAGTGAGGAACAAGGCTCTTGTCATAATTCATTTTCTCCTGAAATGTGTTTGTTTACTATCTGAAAAATCTATAAATCTTTAAAGACAAAAAAAGATGAAAAAAAAAGAAAAAAAAGTTCACCGGACCAAGCTGGTCTCTCCTACTTACGTTATTACTTATCTATCGATTATTGATTATTGTTACTATGATTAATATTATTCTCATTATCCTTATTCTTATTACGAATCAAATTACTGCGATGAATGACTTCATGTTATCCTTGCTAGTTTAGGTCATTTCTGAAACTGGAAACAAAATATGGAAAAAAATACTTGCTGTAAATGTTTTTTTCTTTTTCATAAAACTGTTGTGTTTGAATTATTTGTACTTTTGAATGTTGGGACAATAAAATAAGGTGTTGAAAGCTGTGTGCTGCCATGTTGTGTTCGAGAAAAAGAGGCTTGCTCCTCGCGTAACGCAAGGTGATTTAACTAATACCCGGTAATCTTTAAAATATTCCTGGGAACTTTCATTTTCTCAAGACCCCGGAGGCACAGAATGTCACTTGAGCTGCACCTTTTTGATAAGAATTTGATCAGCTATCCCAACGAGCGTGAATGCCAACGTTATTACTCACACAAAAGTTGAGATTGGCAGAGAGGCACGGAAACATCCAGTAGGTTATTACATTAAGCATATCCTATCCCAGGCTGTAATACAAAACAGACAGATGTGATGTAGTCAGACATGAGAGCACAGCGCCCCCTGTTTCTTTTCTGGAGAATTACTGCAGCTCTCTGACCTTCAAATACTACAAAGCAGCCGTGCTTTAAAAAGACACACAGTTTTTCATTAAAAAAGCACACAGTAGAAGAATAAGGTTAAATACAATGATATTTCATATTTAAAATGATGTACGCTTACATGAGAGGAAGAGCCCAGTCTCATCAGTCTTCTAGAAAAATCTCCTGGCATCAATAAAAACAACAATAAATAGAGTTATATAGTGCTTTCTGAAAAGAACAATCAAAACAATATAATAACACACTATATTACAGACACAACACAACCTCAGAACACAGTATATACCAGAAAACATGGATGAATGAGGCCAAGAATTAAGTTTGGTGGCAAACATGATGCAGAATTTGAATAAAGCATTAAATGAACTAAAAACCCAAGAAGCATTTACAACTGCAACAAGTGTCATTCTAACTAGAAAGCATTGACAAACTTTAAGTGATGGATTCACAAAGTTAAAGAATGCTTAAAACATGTTGAAGTATAAAGGTATTATACGACTAACGGACAGATAAACAAACAGATGTTTAAGATCCCTGTACAAAGACAACATAATTAGTGCCATCACCATTTAAACAAAAAGGCATATCCACCTAACAAACACTTTTCAGAACCAGAAAAGGTTTCAATTCAGTTCAAAACCAATTTAAACGGTGGCTTCACAGAGCCTCTGCTGAAAGTTCATGTTTAAAAATTCTTAAAGTATAACATTTTAAAGCCATCACAGGCAGATAAACAAACATGTACAAATTTGTCCTTAAATCTATAAACCAAAGTCAAAGAGCATCTTATTTCCCAGAATTTCATTAACTGTGCTAAACTAAGTTTCTTTAATTCCAGTTAAACGTTCTGTGAGATATGGCCACCTCACCTCAAATTTCAGCTCAAAAAAAGGAATAAGAAGATAAAAAGTAAGCAAATTTATTGAATTCATTTATCACCCCTGAAACAAAAAGTGCAGCCCTAGCCACTGAAAAAACTACACTTGTATTGACGTATAACTGAATTCGCAATTTGCCTGTAGTGGCATTTTTAACATCAAAATGTGGCGTAGGATTCGTTAAAGCAAATTAGTATGGTAGTGGGTGCTCTGATTCACCACATGGATGGTTGGCCTCGGTTTGTGGCCTGTGGCGTTGGGTGGGCAGAGCTTAATGGTGGTCCACGTCCTTAGGGTGGGCAGGGCTCAGTGCTGAGCTGAAGGGCAAAAGGGGCGATGGGTGTGATAGAGCCATCAGGTCGTTCCAAGTCTCTTCACACCGTTAAGGATTTAATGAGGCAAAAGCCCCATGAAGGAAGAGAATCGGCATCATGAGTCATCTGCCTGCTCTTTAAAAAATTCCTCTACTACCCACAGTCTCCTAACAAAAGCAGGAGATCTAATCCGTCTGATATAGAATCTAACTGATGGGGCTCATATCTTCATTACACGACGGCTTCACCTTGTGAGGTATCTGCTGTGGAAAGACATGGCAGATGAGTAATGCACACATCCGCCGTTTGATTGCTGTCTTCCGTAAACATCTGGCATGATGCCATATGTGACAAGTTATTATGCAATGCATCTCACAATCTGACATACATTTGCTCTGAAGATAAGGAGTTATGTCATTCACCATGAAACGGAACATGAATACATTCATCAGCTAGACAGGTCCCTCTTGATATAAACATACGACAGTACACACCTGTTGAACAGGTATCTTTACACATTCACCAATGCTGAATACCTCGAGACTAGTGCAGCCAGTGACCAATATAATACTGATGTATTTTGGACATTTCAGTCACAGTAAAATTTATAGGTTCGTTTTTTTTAAATGATTATTTGCAAATAATTGCACCCAAAATAAACGTTTTCATTTAAATTTTTATTTACTGTGTTTATTTACTATGTATAAATAAATACACATACAATAAGGTTTGAAAATAACATACATAAATTGATATATTTATATTACTATATAGATATATAGTAATATAAACATATTTTTCTTAAACCTATACATGCATGTGTTTGTTTGTGTGTGTATATATATATATATATATATATATATATATATATATATATATATATATATATATACATACACTCATACATTATGTTAACAAAAACATAATCTTTTGATAGCAATAAATAACAAAATTGCCACAGATTAAATTTTCTGTATTTTGTTAGAGATGAAAAGCAGATTTAATACAAAATGTACGTGTTTTGAAAGAAATATACCTCTTCTACACACACTAATCAATATATTCACCAAAAGGGCATCTTACTCTTTAGTTGTGACTTTTTCACCCCTCTCCACGCTGAGCGCTCCATTAATTCTGCCATGAGGAAGAGCTGGGCAGCTGCAGCATTTCTGAGTTGGACAGTCTGTGGTTTGAGTTCCTCTCACAACTAGACACATATGGCCTGCTGGCTTTGCTCTCTCTGTCTTTCTGTCAGACGGCGTGTGGCCGTTCGCCTCCCTGCTAGGCTCTAGGGGCGAGAGAGAGATGACGGTTTGGGTGGCAGGGCTCCCCTCTGGCCGGGGCCCAGGATCTGGTGCCTGTTTATTAGGAGACAGACGGCATAGGTCTGCTTCACTCGCTTCATTCTTCAGTCTCAGACCAGGCGGTCCACCATTACTAGTACCACCATCCTCTGGCATGGATCTCAAACTTAATAATCTACACACACACACACATACACTCCATACCATTTGTTATAGTTTTATAGTTTCCTTAATCTGTAATAAATGTAATCTAATAAGACACTTCATGTAATTTTATAGTAAAATACTGTTAAATGTTTTTAGTATAATACTGCTACTGTTTTGAATGATTTTAGTGTTTAGTGTTACTATGACAGTGTTTTGTATTTGTGTGTATTACAACAGTAAAATGTAAAATTATGCTACACTCTCAGAAATAAAGGTACAAAAGCTGTCTCTGGGGCGGTACCTTTTCAAAAGCTACACTTTTGTACCTACTAAGTTCAAATATGTACATTTTAAGTACTACTACCTACCTTTAGGGTACCATGTGGACCCTTTAGGTACAAACATGTACCGTTTGGAAAAGGTCCCACCCTAGTGACAGCATTGTGCCAAACACCGCAAATTTTTACTGGATTTTCGAAAAATCGAAAAATAGTAGTATTTTATCCCCTTTAAATCAACACCACTAGAGGTATACTTTGGGGGGGGAGAGAAATTGTGAAATAATTTTTTATTTCACCTGCAAACCAGCTGGATGCTTGTCAGCAAGGTTCTTACAGACATTTACATTTTTTTATTCTCAAACCAGCTTAATTATTTTGGACCTCATGAGGATTAATTACACTTAAGCAATCCACCAACTAGTTGTGGTTAAGCACATCTCTAGTGTGGTGTATAGAGAGAAATATCTACCGCCGGTGGGGCCTCTTGTATTTACATTTTATGAGATCAGTATTTCTGGTAGAGCTTTAATGTGAGAATCAGCTAACCGTAAAATCAGCTTGACAAATTATTATGGAGAAAATGGAGAATGGAAGAATGAATTCTTACTTTCAGAACATCCTGAATGGATATAAAGAAACAAAAAGCAATTTTGGGTTTCTCTACAAATCTGATCAAGCCCTCTCCCTCTGTCTGATCTCACCTCAGTTTTTTTTCCCTTCCGCTCTTTATCTTTCTCTCTGCAAGAGGCTTTGCTCTGGCCAGAAACCCTCTTCACATTCTCCAAGATCAGATTTGAATATCTCTCCTCAGCACTTGCTGTTTTCCACCATCTGTCACATACAACAGTGAAGTCTCTGAGCCAAACCTCCATTCAGAGGCCCATGAATTCTCACTCTGTATTCCAAACACACACACTGCATACTGGGGCAAGACAGATAGCCAGTTCCTAAATCATTCACACACAGCCAGTCAGCACAGTTCATGGACCCAGTTGGCTCAGAGCCAACAATACACACCTGCTAGTTCTGAGACATTCAACATCAAACTTTCCTCCACTTGATGGAGGTTTGATGGCTGCATTCACACAGTCAGAGACTGACAACTATTTACCAACAGATGCAGCTCTCAAACTGTCCTGTTCTTAGTACAGCCTACTGAAGCAGTATTTTTATATAAATGAAAATCCGGAAAAGCCACTTTTAGACAGCGATAGTCATAAATCATTTCTGTTTCTACAGCGACAAAGAAAAAATAATAATAATTTGAAACTGCATCAAAATATTTAATAAAAATAAATGACAGGTTCATCTTTAGAGTAACCACCAGAGGCTAATAAAAATTTTAATATATTAATAACAATTTTATTTTCGTGATATCTGAAGGACCAGGTGAAGCCTGCAGTAATAGCTGCTGAAATAACAATATTTAAAAAATTATTTTATAATATTTTACAATATTTCAGTTTTTACTGTATTTCTGATAAGACACTTCTTTGAAAAACATCTAACTTATTATTTCAATTTTATTTATTTGTAATTTGGTGCCCAGGTTGAAAATTCCGTGACGCATATTGTCCTAAACTCATCTGACAGTCACGTTTAAACAGGCTGAATCTTTACAGAAGGTCAAAGTGAACTAGAGATCTTAGCAAAGGTATCCAAATTGCTGATGAAGCCAGTGTTGGAGAGCACAATCATTTAAAACGATCGTCCTGAAGATAAGATTTAACAAAGCTTGAAATTTTAATGTGCATTCCTTAGCTTGGGCTGTAAATGTGGCCTGTAGAGTAAAGCTGGAGATAACTCTCTCTCATACCCTGATCTTTTGTCCTACTCTGTGCAATATCCAAACTATCTCCAGAGTAATACCCACTTATATTTCTATAAGCCTTGGGATTTTATAGACGAATGAAAGAAAAAATATATCTTCCGTGCTCAATCGTGATATCAGGGTCTTTGATCCAAACAGGGACATTTCTTTCTTTATGTTCACAAATGTGCAGGATTGAAGTAAAAGATGGGATATGTGTTGTGAGCAAGCAGATACGTACACATCTGCACGCACACGTGCACACAGCCCTGCTCCACTTGTTCGTGGGTTTCACACCTGTCAACACTGCTAGTCCAGCCCTGAATCCTCCGTCTCAACTGAGAGTACCATGAATGGGAGACCTGTTGGTGAGGTCCAAATATGGCATCAGCTGTCTAAAGTTGCTGCAGGCAAAACATCCAAGAGAAACCCAGGGGCAATGATTAAATAAAGAACGGACCCTGCTGTAAATATCAGAGAAGCCTACAGGTACACACACACATGCACACAGAGTCCTGTATCCTGACGCTGTCTGTGGCCAGCCTAAGGGGAACCAATCATCAGCCAGCTTGCAGAGCACTGAATTAGTCGTATGTCAGTCACAAAAGGACTTTAGTTTGGCCTGTAATCCACAATGAGAAAAAAAGCAACTGAATACATTTTTTTTTCCAAACTATGGATGTCAGTGTATACCATCGACTGTTTGCTTCTCAAATTTCTTTAAAATATCTTCTTTGTGTTAAACAGATGAAAAAAATCCAATAGGCGTGGAACAATTTGAGCGTGAGTAAATTATGAGTAATTTTCATTTTTGGCTAAAATATCTCTTTAAAGGGCACCTATCATGTCACTGTTTCATGTTGTTTGAACATAAACGTGTTGGCAGTGTATACACAACAACCTTATAATAATAAAAATCCACCGGTCCATTTTTACGGTCTATTTTTATTTTAATCCTCATAAATCATAAGCAGTGTCTTAGAACAACCCTTTGTAGAATCTGTTAAATGCGTCGTCAGATTTTACAGGCCCCGCCCACAAATGTTGACGCATTTAAAAGCAGCAAGTAAGAATTGGTGTATTGTTAGAGCTAGAGAAATGAGTCATTTTCTGTTTTTATTTTATTGTTTGGTTCATATAGTCAGCAGTACTGTATATTACGCTGCTATCACTAAATACAAAGATCTAATGTAAACATCCAAATTCTTTTGTTTACCGTTTACCTCCACAGACTTAAGAGAAATGTTTTTGTCTTTAGCATAAAATTGTGTGTGTTTGATAGTTTAGGCATGAAAGACATGAAAGAGTCCTCTCATGCCATGTAACAGACGCTTTTTTGCACATGCGTTGAATATGTGCGTTCAGAAAACCTTATAATCTATTATAAACTTTAAAATGCATGATTTCAACACGCTAGACTTGATAATCTAGGTTTTGAGCTGTAAAGGCAGACCTATTCTGGAAAAGAGGGAGGGGACTAAATTATATAATAAATGATCTTTGGGGTATTTTGAATTAAAACTTCACAGTTACATTCTAGGACCACCTGAGACTAATATTAAAATCTTGTAAAATAGATGCCCTTTAACATTTTATTGAAAATAAAAATTTTTACATTTAACATTTTGGTCACTACATAATGCCAATATTTTCATTTGTGTTACTAAATTATTTGAGTTAATTATGACTTCTTTACAGTGTTTTCAAATAAAATGAATAAAGAATGAGTAGTTGTGTCCAAACTTTGGACTCGCCTTTTAAGTGGGACATACAACCGACAGCTTCTCTCACCTGTTGAGAAACCTGTTCTCTCCTGCTGTCACTACTGTCTGTCCTCCATGCATCACTTCACTTCTGGGTCAACATCAGCACACCTCCCACTCGCCTCCAATCAAACACAAGCAAACACACATCTAACACCATTACAGTTAAGTTGTTCTTCAGGTGTGCTTGAAGCCGGTCAAGTGCACAGAATAGTCCCTGTGGTCTACACTAAGTAAAGAACTAAAGGAATAGCTCACCCAAAAATGAAAATGTGCTGAAAATGTACTCGCCCTTCATGTAATCCAAGCAGCAGATGAGCAATTTCTTCAGTTCTGGAGAAATTTAGCATTGCATCACTTGGATCCTTTGCAGTGAATGGGTGCCGTCAATATAAAAGTTCCAATAGCTGATCCAAATGAATTCAATCCATTAACTGACATCTTGTGAAGTGAAAAGCTGTGTAATTGTGCTAAACAAATCTCTCAGACATTTCAAAGTGTTGCTTATGGTTATTCATGATGTTGCTTTCTAAAGGTAAAAAGTCATCTCATCTGAATCAGAAGAGAAATATGCACAGATCAAGCACCATTTATGAGCGAAAGGTTGTATAAATCATCATTAGTTACATCAACAAAAAGTTTTGTCACTAATTACTCACCCTTTCCAAACCCGCAAGACCTTTGTTCATCTTCAGAACACTGCTATCGGACCCTTCATAGACAGCAATACAACTGGTCCAGAAACATAATGTTAGTAAATACATCTGTAAAACAGTCCATGTGACATCAGTGGCTCAACTTCAATTTTGCGATTTCCGCCATTTTGGAGATTACCTAAGAATGTTTTTGATGTAATCTGTGTTGTTTACTTTTAGGGGGAAAGGGCACACATGAATGAAATGAGTGTTGTTTGCGCTTAAGGGAAAGCGAGTGTATGCATTGTGATAGTCTTTGTTTTCTTTGAAAACAAAAAGTGTCTCTAGTTGAGTCGCAAAACTGAAGTTGATGTCACGTGGACTGTTTTTACTTTATGGGAACATTTCAGTTGTGTTGCTGTCTATGGAGAGTGAATAATTAATTACAGAATTTTCATTTTGGGGTGAACTAACCCTTTAACAAATAGCATAAAACGTTCTTCATGACTAAAATCCATATTAAAGTCATACAAGTTCCCTCAAACAGTGTCATAAGCTACAAAATCTCAGAAGAAAACTCTTCCACTCACTAGTGAAAGCTCTGAGCTTACTATAAACACCTTGTAGAGTTTCTGCCGCATTCAGTGCCCCGTGAGCACCGCAGAGGTGTCAGGATATATTCGGATGTATTTAATAGCAGAGGTGGGTGGTTGATGAAGTGGTGGCCATTTTAAGAGATCAGGCCAGAACATTGGTGTGAACAAGCCACTCGTGTTTATGAAAAAAGAGAACGAGAGCAGGCGGAAACCTCCGGTCAGCCCCATCATAAGCTCTCGGCTGCCGCTCCATAGGCGAGTGGCCCATGCTCCAGTGCTTTTAAAACACTCTACCCGAGTCGGGCTGAAGAGGGCCGGGCAGACACGTGGCTCTCTAGCTGCTGTATTTACAATCAGCTCTCGTTAGCTTTGCACACCAGCTCTCTCTCTATCTCACTACCTCTCAGCCTGCCGGTCAATTATAATCAAATTGAACGAGCGGCTGAGGAGAGAGTTCAAATCTTGACCCCTTCTGTAGCACTGCCCGGAATCTTGATACGGGTGCCGGATTAAGAACACTACATGCATTGCTGAACAAGAGGATAGTTCATAGGACGGCGGCATAGAGCAGTGCTTTTCAACTGGTGGGTCGTGACCTACAAATGGGTCACAGGTCTGTTCTGATAGGGTCAGCGGGGGGAAAACAATGGTAAATTAAAATAATAAATACTAATCATACAAAATAATCAGGCCTAGCTAGTTTTCAGTCTATTCCATGTCTAATACAGTTCAGTTGATTCTATGGTTTGCTTAAGATTACATTTAACAGTTATATTGAATGAGGAGACTTTTTAAGATTAACTAATGTATGCATTATTTTGATCAAAAGTGACAATAAAAGATATGTCTTTAATAAAAGTCATGTTACAAATGATTGCTATAAAAATACTGCTCTTTTATATGTAAACAGTAGGCATGTTTTCAGCATGAACAATGAGTAATATATATTAATATATATTTCTGTGACACACAGTATACAAGTTATAACATAAGAGGAATACATTAAAATATAAAAATGTTACAATATTGCTGTTTTTAATTCTTAAACAAATAAATACAGCCACTTTAAAAAAAAAATTATTGTTGTGATTATATATTGCAACTTAAAATTCAACATTAGATAAATGATAATGTGTTGTTTCAGCTTATAAATAAATAGGACAATTGATTAGTTAAGTTGAACTGAATAGTCATATCAAATCATGAACACACAATATATTTAAAAAATAAAACTGTAAATTTTCTTTATTTTTTGCATATTGTTGTGCATATGTAGTTAACGGCAAAGTTAATGAATTTATATGTTTGACTTACAAAAAAATAAATAAATTGTTACAGTTTTGGGTTGCCAAGAAAGCACCAAAAACCAACTGAGAAGCATTGCCATAGAGTATCTGCCCCCCCCAAAAAAACACAATCTCATAATATTGCAGTGTAAATACAGGGTTTCATCAACCGTCAACTACACAAGCGTGATGCCGAAAACATCTGGAGCATTCACGAAACACATTTCAGCACACTCTTAAACGCATTCTGGCATACACAGAGCTAATTTCCTTTGGAACGACATCATCCCGGTGCCGAATCATTCAGAACCCTGTACAGCTGGAGGGCCGAGCTGGTATTGACGTGGCTGCTGTTACTTACAAAAGAAAACGCTTCTCTTGCATTCAGAGGAGCATCAGGCTCCTGTGCCGTTAACGCTGAGCACCGAGCATCTCATTCAGACCTTCACTTCAGCTCATGCCTTGCAAATGTAATCAAGATCCATTCGCTCTCTCGCTCGCTACTTCCTGCGCATATACAGACACATACGTGCAGAATCCAGCAGCCGATATATCATCACGCAGCAGTCGCCTTCGCAAGACAAATGGAGGAGCACACACACCTATAAAGAAGTGTGTTAAAATAAGAGGAATGTGACTTTACGCTTGAGAGAGAAGAGTCGGTGTAAGGAACAAGCTCTAAAAAAAGGAGATTTTTAGTTTTTTTTCTTTTTAATGGTTACCTCAGTATCCCTGAATATGGAAGGCATTTGGATCCAGTTCACACATGCACAGCTCCCCGTTTTACATGCATGCACACAAACACACACACCCTCCTTTACAAATGGCAGGTGGAATTCTGCATGCATGGCTGGGCCTCTTGGCTGCAGCAGCGGTTGCTAGGCGACAGCAGAGGGGAGCTGACATTAGGAAAAGCAAATTGACCACAGGAGGGCTAATCTAGCATGAAACAGCATCTGGCCAGCCACTCTCCATCACTGGGCCCCTGTCGGGGGGGACACACCCTGCTACCCCAGAATGCTAAAGCCTCTGCCGGAGAACAGTCAAAGAGTCCTTCCATACCACGTGATCTGAAACCATACTGGGTCAGGCGTCGACTCGCCATTGCTAGACAGAGCCTTTCTGGACCAGCAATTCTCAGACCCAGATGATTTGAGTTTACAGTTTGTTGCTTCAAGCTGTGCAGCACAGCTGATATGAGTCTGAATCTGTTGTGGCTGGCAGTGGAGCGCGGTCACATTCTGATCGCGCGTCTGTATGTGTATTAGGGTTACAGACAGCATTTACCGCAGTGCGATACAATCATTTTGCAAATTCTGCTATCTGTTGTGGACAACAATGTGCTGCTGAGCACAGTTTGGCAGTACAAGCGTTATGCGTAGGACTCGTTCAATGTGTATTTTGACAGAACAACTGTTTCATTCTGTTATTTATTTTATAAATCAAAACCAGATGGGCTGTTTGAAAAAACTGACACGTGAATGGTTTCTGTATACTGGGGGATACACACATTCGGGTCCTTATGTGACCTCATAAGGCAGTATGTGACCTCAAGTTAAATATTCATATCTTCCAGATGAAATCGGCCGATTGATTGATACAGTGCACACTGCAAAACTGAAAGCAATATTTTCAATGTCAAAATAATTTTAAGTTTTGAAAAACTTCAGTAAATTAATCATTTTTTTGGGTTCCTTTATTTTGGTTTTAAGTAAATTGCAGATTATCATCTAAGCTCAACAAGTATGAAATATGGGGAAAGAACATTTTAACCAAATTGCTACATGTGTTCTCAGAATAATTTACTGAACCCAACATTTGTTATTTCCTTCATTAGACAGGAATTCAGTTATCTCATTTTTTTCAGTTATTGAATCTATTAGCAGCCATGTTATATAAATGTATAAAGTATTGAAACATTCTTCCAACATTTACACTTTTGCCCTATTTGACCTCAATCAGTATTTGTCTCTGTTCTGCACATATTTACACCACTTCTCAACACCTAAGTTAACACCAAGCCCCCCATTAACATTCCTTTGCTACGTTTTTTTAATTTGTTACATTCACATTTTTGCCTTTTCACCAAATAGCCTTAACTAATTAAAAACTATCCCTTTCAAAGATTAAAATAATTCCAAGCAAATAATTAACTTAGCATTATGTACAGTACACACACATAAAAAATGAATTTTGATATATTGATATTCTGATTATATATGTAAAATTATGCATTTACAAATGAACTGTAGGACATGACATTATAATGTTTTGATAAATCAAGCGTAACACTTATAGATAAAATGTAATCTGTTTTCAAGTTGGTGCTTAAAAATAAAACACAGAAACAGAAGTCAGACAATGTGTATTTTATGCCTATTAAATCTTAAAAATCGTGATTTTTGCTTTATTTACTCATTTTATTCACAGAAATCATTGCAGTGTCCTTGACAGTACTTTATATGTACATTTATGAATATTAATTTATTTATTGGTATATTCTGAGAAAAGGGTGTCTCACATTCACACTTTCAAAACCAACTGCAAAAGAACTTTTACCATTGTGTTACATTTAAATCAGAATAATTGTTCAATGCATAGCCAAATGTTTTCAAAACGTACATCCCTTATATAACTAATGCAGTAAGTGACAGCTCCATGAACTGGCCTGAAACACTTGCCATTTCTCACAGTTAAAAACAAAACTGACACAAAATATAACACAATATAAGTCATTCAAAATATAATGAAAACTATATTTGTGTATGCAACTATATATGCGTGTACACTAACAGATAGATTAGTTCGTGATTTCCAAAAGCGTGTTTGCCATCCACCTTTTTTGTTACAAGTGATTATTGGTGCAGTAAGAGCACGTGTGTGTGTATGTGTGTGTGTGTGTGTGTGTGTGTGTGTGTGTGTGGGGGTGAGCGGCTAAGGACTGCACTCTGAGCCACAGAGCTCACACAGTTCATAGACAGAGAGAGAAAGAGAGAAAGAGAAAGGGAGGAAAGGCAGTCATGAGAACTGGCTCTAATGAGGGACTAGCTCTACCTCCATGACAAAACAACTCACTGTAATGATGTAGTGGGCTTCCCTGGCTGCTGCCTCTGGGTAGGGGGTCTCCTTCCAGTCAACACACAGCCTGGATAATCACAGGTCATCACACCAACGCCCCACAGCCTAACAAAGCTCCCCAATCAGCCTCCCATTACCTCTATTAAAGGCCTTCTATAATAACATTAGACAACGACTCTGAGTCTTATCTGCTCAGCTTTGCATATCCAATAATTACAGCACGGGCAGGATTCCACAGGGGGGTAGAAATGGCAGGAATGCTTTAAGGGTACTCTTAGGTCAGAAGGGTTACATAATCTATATATTTTGTTACCAGCACAATGCAAAGTGCAAACTCTGGCATATACAGTAGCTAAAGTGACATTTACTAGGCTTAAGTATTCTTAAGTAGCCAAACACTGCTGCTCATTCTGACCTATTTAGAAAAGAAACAGACTGTTTAACCAACATTAAAAGCCATGAACCTTTGGTAAGCGCTTATTGTAATAGGCTGGTAGCATTTTTGACATTAATGTTACCTGTAATTTGCCCAGGGAACAATCATCTACAATACTTACATTAGCCAACTAACCCCTTCCCGATTAACAGATATTAGAGTGGAAATAACATGATTTTAAAAGATTTTAGTAGACCTAAACTACAAAGCAGAATACTTTTTAACTTTTAATAACATATTTGTGAACTGCTATTTTTCATTTCATCAAAAAAGTAACATTATTTTTAATGCAAAATAAATAACTCTTGGGGGCAAATAAAGCTGCTTAGTTTACAGTTATAAAACTTAAAAGAGAACATTTTTCAAGACATGAACTTAAACATATCTCCAAGTTTACATGGTTGAATCAAAGAGCTGTTGTAAGTTGTTTTTTTTTTTTTACCAGTTTTGGGTATGTCTGCATGTCATTTATGTTTCATATCAAAAGTGTTGTCATATAATGTTAACCAAAGATCTTATTTCTTTAAAAAAAAAAACCTATTCTAAAAATCCTGATGGAGCTAATGGTGAATTAGTAAAACCAGATTCTGTTAGAGGCTTCTGTTTCTGCCCAAAGCACATTATTCCGTTCAAGGCCACAACTACTACATTGCATCAACAACTTTAATGAAACTGTGAGCTGAAATAAGGTGAATCTGCCAGACTGGAGCTCTTAGAGCAACAACACATCGATACAAGAACAGGACTCACCCCTGCCTTCAGAGGACATAGTGGATCTTGATCCAAACCCAGATCGGGAGCAATGGGCTCGTCTCACATTCTGAGGTTTTTTTGTGCTGCAAATTTCTAGTAATGAATAGTTATGAAGCACTATTTGCTGAGCCTTGAAAATGTGTTTGGTGAAATTGATTTCATTTACATTGCATTTATTAATTTAGCATAAGTGAATTAATGTAAACGAAATCAAAATCTAACGCATGAATAACAATCATAACATAAATATTAAATATGTATTTTATTAATGGCATATACTAGAAATAAAAATGTTTATATGCATTTGTTAGTTTAGACAGGAAAGATTAAATCGCTTAAAAGCAGAGAGAATGAGCCTTGAGAGAGAATTTGATTTCATACTAACGTATTCGCATGTAATCCTCATATTTTCATATTGCAAAACTCTGTGATATTAGGCAGCATATGACCAAGCTGCAGAGACGGAAAAGACTAAAAATTGAAGTTTATGTTTTAAATGATTTTCATTGGTCTTTGACCACTTCTGCAATTTCCATAATATATTCTTGTACAAAGTCCTCAATTTACAGCAATTACTGTCGTTTGACAATTTTTCCTATGCCTTCATTACAAAAGACATCCTTTAGACGATATTCAAATCATATCTGATTTAATTAAGCTGTCTCACATGCGCATCAGATTATTACATTTAAATCACAGATAACTTATTCTCTGCATGATGTATTAAGTTGTTTTTATGCCTTGCTGACAGTTTTCCATTGTTCTCATATCAAAAACAATGGCAAATTAATGTCAATCACAATTTACCTTTCAAGGGTTTAGTTAATTGAAATACTGGAAACAAAATGTAAATCTTTTGTCTATTATGCAGAGAAAAGTTCTTTGTCTTTCCACAGTAAACTCCTTTATCCTTTTGAAGTTCTCCAAACAATGGCAGACAGAGAGAAAAGCAGGAACGGAAAAGTGTTAAAGGAATAGTTCAGCCAAAAACAAAAATTCTGTCATCATTTAATCATTCCAATGCTCTTTTGAAATCTGTGCTGGTCAGTCTTTTCCATAAAATTACAATGGCTAAAAACTGAATGTTTCAAACTACAAAAGGACCAGAAATGCATCATAAGAATTCATAAAAAAAATCTATTCTATTTCGTTCGTCATTCTCAGAAATAAAAGCTGTCACTGGGGCGGTACCTTCCCAAAAGTACATGTTTATACCTAAGGAGTCCATTTTGGTACCTAAAAGGTACATATTAGTACTTAAAGTGTACATATTTGAACCTAATAGGTACAAAATTGTACCTTTTGAAAGGTTAGCGTCCAAGTGACAGCTTTTGTACCTTTATTTCTGAGAACAAGGGGTCAGCAAATGATTATACAATTTTAATTTTAGGCTGAAGCATCCATGTAATGATAAGATGGTCCGACTTTCCAAGAGTCTGCGGGCAATATCCTTTATCATAACAGGTATTAAGACTATACTCTTGAGCTCTCAGCTTTCCATTCATTAACCTGTGGCACCCATCTGAGAATCCAAGAGGACGCAGAGCTCCCCTTAACTGAGCAAACAGGTGAGTCATTCTCTCTTCGTCAGACTCATGTGATGCTCACACTCAAATCCCATTCACCTGCGTGCAAATTTTGCCAGACGTTCTACGTATCTGTTACTGTCGTGGCGACAGAACATCGCTTTTCATTCTCCACTCATTGAACGCCATGTAGCTTGACCTTGCTAATGCCAGGCTTGTAGGGGAATCACTACACAGCTTGTTACTAAAGCATTTGGTCTCATTAAACACACACTAATTAATGATTAACATCAAATCATGTTTGAAGGCCATGTTCTAATCCCTTGAGGGGACTGAGAAGGCTGTGCAACATTCTGAAATATCTCTTCAAAAAAAAAAAAAAAAACCCATCACACAGAAATGGAAAGTCGAGCTTCAGAAATCTCATGAAAATTCGTAAATAAACTCTTGAGACTAAACTTAAGCACTATTTGGAAGGAATTTGATATCTAAATCATTTATGAGTTACAGTTTTATCACAGGATGTCACAGAAGATTGAATGCTCAATGCACACCTCACAAAACCTAAAACATGTGTAATGTATGTAAAATGGTTATTTATACTGTATAATGAAGAGAAGCAACTGAGTAAGATGAAGATCATACCAGTCGAGGCTACTCCAGTGAATGTTCCGTTTCCATGATCGGACTCCTTATTGATTCCCTTTTAATTCGAATGGGATCCCTAGAACTGAAACAACAAATTTTTACTCAGAGAATTGGCAAAAAATAACATTTCGATCTATAAAAAAGGGTCAAAACATAAAAAACATGTAAAAAAGTATAAAAACATAGTTTTGCTTGTATAAAATAGAAAATTAATTTAGTAAGTAAATAAATATATAAACTTAAATAAATACAAAATAATAATAATAATAATAATAAATAATAATAATAATAATAATAATAATAATAATAATAATTAAACCCCTACGTGTGTGTTGGAGAGAGTTTCATGCTTGATTTGAACAGAATAAAGAATCACTTAAAGACGGAACGGTTCACCTAAAAATTTAAATTCTGTAATCATTTACTCACCTTCAAGTATTTCCAAACTATTCTGTTTTGGGTCACCATTGACTTCCACAGTATTTTTTTCCTACTATGAAAGTTAATGGTGACCCAAATGAGCCTGGTTACAAATTGTCTTCAAAATATCTTCCTTTGTGTTTGACAGAACAAAGACATTCATACAGGTCTGGAGGGTGAGTAAATGATGACAAAATTTTCATTCTGGGTGAACTATTCCTTTAACATTTGAAACGCTTATTTACATGAGCTCTTCCTACAACAATTTGTCGATCAAATAAGTCTTCAGACATCAAATTAGAGAATGGTAAACACAATGCACTCTTTTCCATTATTTCCTGTATAACAGCACTTCAACTCAGACCTACAGACAATATGCAGTACATGCAAGTGTGTGATGTCTACTTTAAATGCTTGTGGCTTAAACACTATACTCAAAGGTATAAACTGAATCCAATGAAGGGCACCTTGGAGAAAAAGCAATTTTGCCATGCAAACAATGCAAATAAAACAGAAATATATAAAGATAAGCATGTGAAGGAAAACTAATTCACGTTACCATAGTTACCCACTTGTTTACAATAGGGAAAATAGAGAAATATCCTATTGTGCATATATACATTGTGAAACCAGCAAAATATATATAAAACTAAAAGGTTTTAGAACATATATGCTACTACGTGAATTGAATAGTCAAAAAACCTGTTGACAAGCACACTCGCATGATGCATGTGCAAATGCAATGCTGTAGTCAAATCAACAGGTACACAAACAGACACACAACATCATAAACAGCAAATGAGCATTTTGTGGGTGCTAATTGGAGCATGCAAAAAACCATCAACAATGCGAGAGGATGAGTGGCCACTGGGGGCAGCGTGGAGCGCTCAAGGGGCCTCAGGGTCATTACGCCACTAATGGAGCCATATGGTCCGAAAACAAACAGAAAACAGCCATTTTCTCCTCAATAATAAGGTCATGAGATGCCTTTGCTTGTTTGGCTAGAGACCAGTGGGAAGTTATGAGAAAGATGAGACCATTTCAGCATGGTGTCTTGCGATGGTAAATGGATTTATTTTGTCGACAGAGCCTTCGGCAAAGGCAAAAGTTAAGTCCTCTTGAGTGGAGAACACAAAGAATCATGCAGATGGCTGTAATGTCACTTTTAGAGCAAGAATACAGGCACATTTTTGTATTTATGGCTGTACTTTATGAAGTGTATATGAAGGACAATATTTTTTGATGACTATGAATCTGGCCCTTACCCAAAAGGCACAATTACTTACAGCCTTATGGTCTGAGAAGACCACTGATTCATAGGGTGCCTAAGCAACTCATTTTAAAACCTGTGGTCTAAAACCTGAAAACTGTCACATGCAAATTTTAAGACATAAGAATTTGTAAGAAATCTGACTTAGAAAGGGGACAAATTTTGTCATAACAAAATAAAAACCTTGTTATGAAGATCAAATCTGCGCTAAATAAAGATTTAATAAAGATTAAACATGCATGCTAACATGCATGGCATCATGATGATATTCTCATTTAGAATAAAGTGGCAGTGGTGCATGCTACCAAGTAATCAGTTCCAAACGCACACCCTAGACCCTTCAAAGTGCTCATTGCAAGTGCATTGCCCTTTAGAGTGTGTGGGCCATACTTTTAAATGTAGTCCGCCCAATGACAGAGCAAGGAGGGGGTCTTTTAAACGTCCCTCTGAGGGATCAGGGTCAATGAGCCAAACAGAGGTGGACATAAATGATCACAGCCTGACTGATTCTTAGTCTCTAACTTTGAATTATCGCTGGTATCTGGCACCAGGTCAAAGGAAGCTGCTTCACCACACTGCGACAACATACTCAGTTTGATCTATGTATTACATTTCGATTTCTGACACATTTTTTAAACACATTTCTAGACAAATAGTACTGTCAGAACACCAGTGAACCTATATGAATATACCTAAAAGCATGACTTTAATCTATTTCTAGTTTAAAGAAATAGTTCAACCAAAAATGAAAATCCTGTCATCATTTACGCACCCCTCATGTCGTTTTAAACTTGTGGGACACAAGTATATCACGAAATAGGTTCTTGTTGCTTTTTTCCATGAGTCTTCATAATAGTCAATATAAAGTGTGGGCTGAATTGCAAATGCATACAGAAACTTTTTGGGTCAGTAATATTATTTTTATGTTTTTGGGGATGCATTAACTTGATTAAAAATACAATTTAAATAGCAATTTTGTTAAATACTACTGCAATAAATTATTTCTGGTCTTAATATATTTAAAAATTTAATTTATTCTCACGACACAAACACGTTTTTTAACATCCATTACTCCAGTCTTCAGGCACATGATTCTTCAGAAATTGTTTAAATATGCTATTTTGGTGCTCAATTTTTCAATTATCATATCAGTTCAATCTATAAATGAAACAACCAATTAACTCAAAAGAATTTGTTCTTTTCACAAATTGGACATTGCTTTTTTTCGCATCAAGGAGAACTAGGTCAGATTTCAAGATATTCAAGACTGGAATGTAGCACACAGAGCTACTTTTGTGCTGTATTTTTGCCCATTTTAAAGCTTGAAATGCTCTAGACTTAAACGAATGAAAACCAGCACAAATACGAGTTTGAAGGTGAGTAATAAGGATGAGTAAATGATAACAGTATTTTTGGTTAATCTATTCCTTTTACTTACAGTCCTTGTAGTATTTTGTTAACTTTTACAGTTGAGCCAATCAAGAGTTTTGCTCATTCGGGTGTTCTGTGACCGACTTACATAAGAGAATTTAATTTGTAGATGTATAGGGCTAATCCATCAAAGAGACAGTCATGTGATCCTGCGTAATGGTGTTCAAATTACTCCCCCAAAACGCAAAGGGAAAAAAAGTGGACAATTTTGCAGATATTTCATTTCTCCGGTTCCAGCAGCTGTCATCTCTTTCACTCCATTACCCAGGCTTCCCTGTGCAAACCAATTGCCGCCATCCACCATTTAACCATACATTTGCAAGAAAGCACCGTTCATCACGGTGCCTGTGGACGGTGGGGAAAAACACAGGATGTAAAAAATGCTTTTGCACTGTACAGACACAAAGAAATTAACATTTTGATATCATTTGCCGTATCTGTTCCTCTCCAGGGATCTCTTGTGTGGAGGAAGAGACTAGAGTGGCCTCAACAAGTCACTCTGAAATCACCCCAGCTCTCGCTTTCACCGTTTCTGCCTCCACCTCATCGAGGTGCCTGCAGGGGAAGCGTGGAAAACAGCCAAAACGAGTATTTAATATTCACGCCCAGATTGAGAGACGTTGTGGGTATTAGTCGAAGAGAACTTTGATGTGGCATTAAGCATGTGCTGAAAAATACATAGCGAAATAAATAAAAAAAGCACACATGGCATCTATTTTTGTCTCTGTTTCTGGCTTCTCCTGTGCGCACACCCTTCTTTGGAGATGGAGTGAAAAGAAAAAGTCCCTTCACTCGACTTCTTTCCTCTTTTCAGGAATGTGTTGGGCCAGCTGGTGAGTTTTTGATGTGTTTCACTTTAATACCGACTCTGACTCCTCTCCTGGCTGAGATTCTCTCTCTTTCCTTCCCTTTATCTCTGGTGCTCTCTCTCTCTCTGCCTGTCTCCCTCTCTTTCTATCCATCTCTCTCTTCCTCAACGCCCAACAAAATCCTTCTGGGTCCCAATTAAGACTCAAAGCTGCTGTTCTCTGTATGATAACAACACCAAGCGCTGACAACATGCTACCTGTCAACGAGAGCATCAACACCCGCCATCTGTTCCTGGGCAAATTGTCTTCATTATACACAAACTGCACAATACAACACACACACACATTCACTCACTCATATATATATATATATATATATATATATATTTATATACCCTAACAGGAAAGCGCCTTCGATGCGCACAAATCTAATTACAAGCTAATCTCACATAAATTACGCCACTATATGTCTCGTCTCTATGTTTCGATTGTGCTTTATTTGAACAATTTTTTTTTTGCTTGTTGCGAACTATAGGAAAAACCCTCCTGATCCCGCTTCTTGATTGTTAATACAACAACTAATTAAAATACAGCCTGCTGTTGTAGGTAACCACATTTCCACTCACACCCCTGTTACTCATAATGGTTTTGTCAGTCGGAGCAAATTATCCTGAGGAGGTGATGATAGATTTTCTTCTCTAATTAAAACACATTTTTTTTTCTCTCACCGGTCTATTAATCAGAGGATAAAACTGCTTTGTCAGGAAATATAGAGGTGCAGTCCTTTCCAAATGGGAACGTTCACCTAGAGAGCATTCGGAGCGTGCACATTTTTTTTTCTTTCTCTTTTGCTAAGGATTATAGACTAAATTGGTTTCATAAGACTCATTTTACTGAATTTTATCCCTCCGCCTACCATTTTACGGCACAAAAAGTGCTTACATATCCAATGGGACAGCGACACACTGTTTGCAATGAATTAGCTGCTTGCACTGCGCAAAACGTGGGATCTGATGGTTATTGCGATTGTCAGCATTGTCATTCAGGTCCATCTGTGTTGTTTTATGTTGTTTAGCTCAGGGCAGTGTGAGAAAATAACAGAGTTAACTTCACCTTTACTACCACTGTCACTCCACTCACAGATTCTCATTAGGTCTTATCTTAAGAGCTTCCAACACAGCAAACACAGCATGTGTGTGTGCGCATGTGTGTTCCCTGTCGCACACACACACACACACACTCACTGGTAAAAGGCCCACAGGCATCTCTCATCCTGCGGCACTGACATAGTGCTACAGGAGGGCTAAATATAAACAGTGTGGGCAGCTTACCACACGGCGACTTGCGCGACCATCTGAGGTGCATTATGGGTCTGATGGGCTGATGACAGGATCTCTGCTATCAGGCTGTGAGGGCCCACACTGTTTGAACGCGGTAACAGTGAGAGTCGGACGCGGGGAGTGGATGAGAGCGCTCTGGACTGTCTCACACTGAGAGAGTTAATGAGAACAGCACAGCCCCCAGCAGATGTGAGTTCAGCCGCTCAGTCATTTCTTCTCACTCACTCGGTCAGCGCTGTTTAACCACCGTGTGTCTCGTCTGAGTTTAGCCCCCACTAAAAAAATGCCCTCTACAAAAGCAGCTTGGCATGGCTGAATTGTGTCAGATCTGCTCCGATGACTTTTCTTTGCATTTAATGTCCAAGTGCAGTCATTATGCTCCCTCAAATGAAGCCCTCTAAATTGCTTGGTCGAAAAACTTATGAGCTGCCTACGGAGGCTACATATTAAGGAGAGGCACCAAGGGTGGGAAACAGCAGGGACCTGGCGATGCAAAATGACACTGCTATCTGGCTCATGATATGATTATACTGTGACTATCAGTTTAAAGTTATTCAAAACCGGGATGTATTGTGGTATTTTACTCACTTACAGCAGTTACGTTTTGCATTCTCACAATCTGCACCAAATTGTCTTTGTATTTGTAACAAAAGACAAAAATACATTGTATGGGTTATTTTTCTTTTTATCAATCAATCAATCAATCAATCAATTAATCAATTTTATTTATATAGCGCTTTTAACAACACAGGCTGCATCAAAGCACTTTAATCAAAAATGATTAGGATATTAGTTAAAGATCATGTTCTGTGAAGATATTTTGTAAATTTCTTATCATAAATATATAAAAACGTTTTGCTTAGTAATATGCTAAGAACTTAATTTAGACAAAAAATTTCTCATTTCTCATTCCAGATGTCAAATAGTTGTATCTCAGACAAATATTGTCCAATCCTAACAAAGAAAACGTATTTATGTATGTGTTTGTTGTCTTGTATTTATGCTTTTTGTGACTATTTGTGATCTGCCAAGGTACTGTGAAAGAAAAATTTGCTTTTATAATAATAATATATATATATAGCTTTCAGAAGATTTATAAATCTTAGCTGACAATTAAAAATTGACACTTAAGGCAGGTTTGTGGTCCAGGGTCACATATCTGTGTGGAGTGCGTATATTTATTATTTATCTATAAATTCCAAATATTTTGAAAATATTTACATGTAATTACATTTACATACTTATATTCATATAATTTATACTATATATAAATTTATTTAATATCTACAAGTAACATATTTTTCTTAAATATATACATGTTTGAATGTGTATTTATATATACATATATATGCTGTGTGAACAAAACATTTTTGGATGCGATTGCTGCAAATAATCATTTGACAGCACAAAGAATATTAAATATAAATAAAATACAAAATAAAGTGTATTATGTATATAATATACAATAGAAATATCAAATAGAAACATATAAATAAATAAATAAATAAATAAATAAATAATCTTGGCAGCAAAATACAGTGCAATACATCACCTTAATCATTGGTGTACTCCTAACATGAAGGCGATAGATACTTCTTGGAGCCAAAATCTGAGGCAGTATTATATAGTTCCCATGCTGAGAAGGCAAATCAAGAAGGCACTGTAACAGGCTATGAGAAAAATAAATCCAAGATGAATGATGTAAGAGAAAAGTTGCTTATAAATAAAAAAAAAGTTCAATGTGATTAAAAATGAATAATTTACCCAATATTTATTTTACGCTTTTTAGATTCAATTGAAATTTACTTTGAGTTAAGTGTCCCACATGAAGCTGCTGCCCATCTATGTAAAGTGTTCCAAATCAATCTCTGAGGTTCCATAATGTTCAGGATGCCGCATTAGAAAGCAGCTGTCTAGACAGACAGTAGACGCCAAGGCAACTCACTAAGTTTTGGAACAGATCTAATGTCTATAAGAAGGCAGAATCCATCAGAAACTGTCAACTCAGGAACAGATAACCATTTTCCTCAGGAGAATGCTGCAAGTCGATGACAATTTATGAGTCACCTCAGTCTTTTTTATGATTTTGTTTTCACTTAATGCCATTACTTGGCGTTCCATGAAACTTGCCTTCTTGTCAGAGAGATGGCAGCTATGTCATTGTGAAGAATGTATGGGAGTTTCCAACATTAGATGTGTTTCTGGAGTTTTATAAGATTGTACTTGCTGTAAATTTATAAATGCACAGGAATCCAGACAGACTTCCTCTTTGAGTTCTTTATTGCAGAGCTTTTGAAACTGTCAGCTGCGTGACAACACATTGCTTTGGAATTGTATTTACTGAGAAAAGCGTTATAAAAATACATCGAACTGAACTTAAATGGTTTCTGTACTGCTAGGCAGAAACAAAAAAATTGTACACTGGGCAAAAAGAGAAACTAAATACTATTAACAATAATATTTTACAAACATTTAATATTTAAAAATGTTTTGGCTTAAGCACAATGGTCAGTATCAGTATATTTGGGGCTCTGTTTTAATTAGAACTACCGTCTGATTTCAAGGAAATAGAAACGATTTAAACTCATCAGGGCACTGAGATGAACTACCTAGTGAGGAGTAATAACTCACAGAACAGAATGATTTCCACATTAATGATTAAAACACTGCACTCTTGTCTTAGACTCTTGGATCTGGGATGGTGTTAAATGCATTCTCACTGCATTGCCGCAAGCAGGCTCTTGTGCCCGAGTCCCATCAGCAGTCGTGGTGCAGAGATGAATGGACTGAAATTCTCCCCCTGTATAATGTCATCTCTTCGCCCCATCTCTCTGCCTATAATCTCTGGCCCACAGGCCAGGTGAAGACCATCCAGCACGCAAACACCATGTCATACATTATGCATTACTGCACAGCTAATGCGTTCAAACATCGTCCGCTAGCCGCCCTTGTTATTGGAGACCTCCTCACTTGAGTAATGAGAGTCTCCGTGCCCAATGTCCCGTACAGCAGACAATGACTGCGTTCAGAAAAGAGCAAAAAAGTGTTGAGGAGAGAAAGAGAGAGGGAGAGCACATCTGCCAGGATCAGCCGTGTGCTCTGCCTCCTTCAGCGTCCTTGCAAGTCTCTTAACTTTAGTCCTTCTTACAATCTTATTGTCCTAGCATCAAGAAGTAGCAAGTAGAGGATGCACAAAACTGATGACTTGTAAAACAATCTGCCATTGAGTTGTCTGAAGGCCGTTCGCATACTGTAGCAAAGATATCGTTATAGTAAATTCAAACTATTTTCGGTACACAAAAAGTAGACTTGGAAAGGAGTAATGTCGCAAGTATAGAAAAAGGCATCTTTGGATCTAATCGCTGATGACAGTAGATGAATTCTTCAGTTCTAAAGACATGTGATTATGTCATCTGTCATTGATTTCTGACAACCTTACAGGGTGCAGGGATATTGCTATAAGGTCAAAGGTCTAAACAATTACTCGAGTAAAATAATGACAGTGACTCGTCTGGAATAACAAGCGGACTGATATATTTGACTAATATTGATTGACAACTCTGACCAGCAGCCTGTTTGGAGTGTCAGACACAAACTCTACTGAAACAGCCCTAATCAAAGTCCTTTCTCATTACCAATCAAACTCTCATCTGCAGGCAAAACTGTCAAATGGATGTACCCAAATGTGTCATAAAAATAAGAATAGAAGCTGAGGGAAGGAAAAAAATGTATGTGCTGACAATTTCATATTAAAGGGAGGATTCGTGGACCTTATGAATATCTCCGAGCTTGGGGCCAAGATATATCAAGGTCATTTGCTTTTCAAAAGTTGGTGGGCAGTTGTAGTTTGAATATGCTGACTGTGGAATTTATTAAGATTAAATGTTTGGTTTTATTTACGAAAAAAAAAAAGTATATTTTGCATAAGTATTCAACAGTCTGGGCTTTTTAAAAGAAATGTATGCTTTAAACTTTTAATGACTTTTTTAAAAGTATTTTTAAAGTAGCTTTTAAATGACCTTTTCAACAAGTTCTGTAAAAAATATAAAGCAAAACATTAGTTTTTAAGCTTTATTTAAAAAAAATTAAATTAGCATTTGAATGGTTTCTGAATGATCATGTGACACTGACAACTGGAATAAAGGCTGCTAAAAATTCAGTTTTGCCATCACTGGAATAAAATTTATTAAAATTTTAAACAATTATTTTAAATTCTAATAATAGTTCATAATGTTACTGTTTTTACTCTACCATCATTAAAATGCAAAATGCAAGTTCTGTGAACTGGTCACCGCAGCCGGATCATTTATCTTCCTATCAGGCCATCTTTATTGTTGCGTTCTACAGTTTGGATGTGCATACAGATAAAACAATGAGAGCATTAGGAGTAAAAAAAATGCCACAAGAACAATCAAGAGGATTCATTAGCGTGTGTCAGCCTTGGTTAAAATATATTACGATATGAATAATGAGCTAATCAAGCTAATAATCCATTAAACACCCTTTCAGCAGCTGTTGAAGATTTTGAATTTTGTGTAACAAAAACTGTAATCATTAATGCACAAGTAAATAAAATGTATAAATTAGCCACGCTGCGTCAAGTGATTGGGCTCTAGAACGCAATCATTAAGAAAAATATGTCTGCACAAATAAATTTCCATATAATAAGGTTGACTGTCACAAAGACAACGCAAACAAGCATTTTATCTCGACAAAAACATACATTTAGCATCTGTTTTCAACGGCAGAGAATACGCCTACCTAAATACAGAGTATGAAGTGATAGATACACCCAGACACACAACAATATCATACTACCACATAATCTGGGACCCGGGCAGATATGTGACTGCGTACCGGTAATAATTCACCAGCTAGTAAATGTAAGACCCTCGGTCTCCCATCCCAGGAGTCTCTCTTTACTGCCATGTCATAAAAGCACGGGTACATGTCATTGCAGAGGGATAAAATACTTTGTAGATGGCTGTAAAAAGCAGCAGAATGTCCTGAGGCCCCCACCCCTCTTCCTCGTGGTCTGTGTTCATGGTGTTTTTTAATTAAAGGGAATGTACTGCAGTAAGCCTCCACTAGCTCACATACACCCACATTATTCTACCACATCTACTGCGGGGCTGTAAAGCTGCGGTTAATGTCTGGTTGTAGCTCGGTAGAGGGGAAATGGGAGGATACGGCACAGCTAGAAATGAAAAGCAGAAACACCATTTATTCCCCTCCGCCCCCTCGCCCCGCTATCTCCGTTTCCTTCTCGTCCAATCTCTACGATCTGTCATCCGCTGGCATTTACAGTGCATTTCATTCACTCGTTCCTTAAGGACAATTGGTTTTCTCCCCTGATTCCATTAACATGAAGGCAAAGAGAAATGAGAGGCGCACGGACTCTGGAAGAACCCCACATTTACCACTCCACCTGTCAACACGCGTACACAACACGCTACACACGTGACGCAAAATGCCACGGTGCACAAACACATTCAAGTTCCTAAAAAAGCAACCGCATTTTCAAACTGATCTTTTGCATTATACTCAATGAAAAGGCTCATGAAGGTCAGGTTTGAATGCTAAACAATGCAACACACAAAAAGCACAGCCGGAGCCATTTCAATGCACCAATCACAGAACACGTTGCTAGTTTCTTAATATTGGATGCATGGGCCAACTTTTCTTTCAAACGTGAAATGGGGGTCAACATGCCACACTTGTAGAAATATGTGCTTTATAAATTATAGCTTATTTATACCACGGCAAGAAAATGAAAAGGATGCTAACAGTGGGGAACCTATCGGGATGGGAATAAAGAGCTAAAGTTAGCCATTACTCAATGGGAGACTGAAATTTACATGAGGTGTCAAGTCACTGCTCATTATGATATTTATTCAATGGTTTCTGCTATTAAAGAATTGCATGAAGCACAAAACTGATTTTAATAGTGAGAGAAACTAAGTAATACGAAAATTTTAATCTATTGCTATGATTTAATTTTGTGGGTTTCCAATCAAAAGTAATGTCACTTTCTGGAGGATGATGCTATTTCAAAACTGCATTCATACTAATATGAAAAACTAAAAGAATGGAAAGTGATATCAAGGACACGGGGGAAAAAGTACAAATCAAAGTATTGGTAAAAAATATTACCAAGAATAAATTAAAGGAAAAAATGAAGAAATAGCCGGAATCACTTCTTAATAAATTAGTTTTTCCATGTTTAAAGTTATTGCGACTGTGCTCAAATCCACCTGGAAAGTTGCTACTTACAAGTTTAGAAATCTTAATTAAGATATGGAGCACGGTATGTCAGTCCTTTTAGTAAAATGGACTGAACAAACACATTTCTCTCCCTTTTTCTCGACAAAGACAGAGAGCTTTTTTGCACTAATACAACATAATGAAAATCAAAAAATATTGTTTGGTTGCACAAGTCCATCTCCTCCAGGCTAAACGAGTAGCATTTTGTGACTATCAGCACACATTTTATTCACAAACTAGTGTTATTTTAGTGTTATTTATATTACAGTATTTATTAATATTTCTATTGCCTTTTATATTAAAATTCTCGGTTTTAGTAATTTGTTATGTGCTTTTGTCATTTTCATTAGTTTTGTTTTTTTTATATTTCCATTTAGCTTTAATTTATTTTTATTACAGTTTAAGCAACTGAACTGATTTAAGTTTAGTTGCCAAGGCAACATTTCAAATTTTCATTTAGGCTTTCAATAAATGAAAACTTTTAATGGAATTTTAGTGCCAACCGCTACTTGTGCACTCACTTAAATGCAACTGTTACCAACTATACCTATATTTTGAATAATAAAAAATAGTTTTTATATATTGTGAGTTGAATGTTAATAAAATGTACTGAACAACAGAACCGAAGAAGCAACCTTATGACCTTTCATGGACCAGCTGTACCTTTAACAGTCAGCGTGTTTTGTACAAGGTATACCTGAGTCTCTCTGTTTTAAGAGTCTTCAGCAGATTGTGAGTCTGGGGCACTGTGGATCACGGCAGCTATGATGGAGGTAATTATTCAAGGAAACGGAGGTGTTAGAACAGTCTTAAACACCACAGCTCTCCTTTCGTTCAGCCTCACTGCATAGACAAATAACAGCCGCCATCCGCCTGATCCGGTGCCTCAAGGAGAAAATGGCCTTGTGGGGGGGGGGGAAACTTATAAGCGATACAGCTTTTTATTTCAGAGGGAGAAGAAAATATCGTGACAAATAAATTGCTCACCATTGTAATGGTCTTTCTTTGCACCGGCTCCGGCGTGTGCTAGAGAAATTTCAATATACTGGAACATCTTAATACAGAATTTATCAGCGAGCTTCACTCACAGGGCCACGGTAATAATCCTTGTTCCTGCAGAGGGATGTAGTAAACCCACTTTACTCTAGGTTTTTTTTTCTAGTTTGATGCTAAATCCTGCACATGATTACATAAAGACTTTTTATGGTTGGACTTGTTCTGTCAAATTAGGTCTTTTAGCACCCTGCCCTGCTGGAATTACAGACTTATTTCCTTCTCCTGAATATAGATAATCAGGGTCTCACTATGGGTTTAGAAGAAACTCCCAGCCTAGACAACTGGAGAAAAGAGCAAACGTGAGAAGAAATGGAGCACGAGCAAGACAGGGAGAGAATGGGATACAGATAAAGTGAGAGGACTGGAGAATGTGAGCGTGAGAAAAAGAGATGCTCTTCTCGACTCTAAGAGATCTGAACATATGAAGAAATTCTCACCTTCTCTATAATCATAGCATGAGATGATTCTTCCTTCAGAGAGATTACAGATGGTAAGCACCGCAATTCCTTCCACTTTGAATTCTGCCCTTGCTCTGAGAGGGAAGGAAAGTGCGCACACTCAAGTGCTCTCTATGTTTCTCTGATTCCTGAGACTATAACACAAATAAAATCACTCATTTAACACTGAATCTCATATTCTGTTTGGTGTCTGAGTGACACCATTTTAATTGGCTAAAAAAAACAACGAGGCAATGACAACAAGTCATTGATCACATTTCTCCCACAACAACAAAAAAATTTCACTGTGATTGAGGTCTCAAATATAAAACATTTTGGGCACCCCAGACATTAAACATGAATAAAAGCAATACCAACTGGTTATACAGACAGAAATAATATCACTAAGTCACATCTATTATTAAGTAAATTATTAATCATCAAGGCACATTTCTGATGCAACAGAGGTTTAAAACTTTAGTAATACCTGCCAGCTGAGTTTTGATTAGGTCACATTAAATATTCTAAATATATATTTCCAAAATTAATTCAAAATATATATTTTTAAATTGTCTACAAAGTCTGCAAATAACTGAAAAGTCTAATCTGTATTTGATTTATATATAAATGAGGCATTTTGTTAAAACACAAAAATAACATTAAACAATATTTGTAAAGCAATAATCTTGGTCTATGTACATATGCTAATAAGTTTTTAACATTTAATATGGTATATATCAGCATTAGTTATTAATAATGATGCTGTTATTATTAATGATCAATAATGAAAAATTGTGTAATTACAAATTAACAATCTAAATTATAACAAATATGGTCATGCTTTTAGGTCAATTTTTTGCTAGAAAAATCATAATTCACTTTTGCCTCAATAAACAACCAATTTGCTACTTATTAATAGTTATGGTAGTTAAATTTAAGTATTAGGTAGGATTGGGGATGTAGAAAATAGTCTTGTAGAATATGTGTTTTGAAAGTACTATTAATATGCCAATATATTAATACTATGCAAGCTAATAAGCAACTAGTTAATAGTGAAAATTGGTCCCTGCTGAAGTGGTATAAGTGATCCCTAATCCATTAACTTGACGTTAATTGTAAAGCATTAGCTTTATTTCCTCACAGGATATCACTGAATATGGCAGTCTATTTAAAAAGAAATGTTACCAGTGACCTCTTTATTATTAAGACAATTTTCCTTTCACAGAAAGTAAAAAACAACAGAGAATGTAAAAGTATGCACCGCGATCTATCAGTTCTTACACACAAATCATCTATCTTTGTGTTTGTGGTCAGTGGCATGTCCAATGAGCACTAAACAAACCTCACAGAGTAGCCCAAGGTCTATCGACAGATCCTCTGTGGATTTGATTGAGTGTGTTCAAAAGCTAGGCTAGCAATATGAAGCCATCGATTTCCTGCCATATTAAAAAGGATTAAGGTAGCCATAAATGCAAGTGGAAAAAGACTTAATGGGCCATACTTGTGTGCTAAACTTTAATGTCTGTTATTTTTTCCCTTTATTCGACACCATTAATCACATTTCATCTGCGATGATGGATGTCTGTCAGTGGAGGCCGATCTGTCTTTTAGATCTCAAAGGTATGGTTTCTATCTATCAATATGAGAAGACGCCGGATGGAACTAGAGCAAGACATTCGTCTTTTCACATCCTCAGGCAATGGATTACCAAGGTCAAGTATCCTTCATCTCTCCCAACATCCAACTGGCCCCTTCCGATTTCTGCAGTGGAAGTCATAGTTAAATGTGGCATCCCACACTAATGAGACTCTTTAAACAGAGCCGTTTCACAGTCCTGAGTATTTAACGCACCAATAACATGGTCCTGAAGATCCATGCTGTGAAATGTACCACATAAAGCAGCGTATCGCTCCAAAGCGAAGGGGATTTTCAGTGTGCCGTGACACACAGGAAGTGTAGTCACCAGCCTCGATTCCCGAACGTCTAATGCTCCGTGAGAATTCTCAGAGAGTTTAAAAGGACTTTCAATCGCTACAGGGATGAATCTGGCCTGCTTTCCCCCCTCGCAGTGACATTCACAGACAGACTAAACTTCTCCCAACATGATTCTACTGAACATGATTGTTCCTGACATTTCCAGCAACGGGCTTCTAAGAGACAAATCACGCACCCTCTCTCTGTCGTACAGCAACCAGGAGCCCGGCATACCAGAGTTTATTACACCAAACCCAGAGAGGTGAAGATACAGTAAATCCATTCAGCTTGGAGGAAATAGTAGGTGAGAAAGTGAGCGTGCAATCGTGCGAGAGAGAGAGATAGTGGTAGACAGACACACAGACAAAAAGCAGGAAAATGAGGGAGAGAGGCTGCTGCCAGACCCCAAGCGCTCCCTGAAGGTATGCTGTATATTTCATACTGTTATGAGACACTCTGAATGGTATTGTTTAATTCAATCTCAGCCGCTGCTGCTCCTGTCAGCTCTCTTACACAACAACCACACACACACACAGAATCCACACAGTAACACACTCAGGCACAGATAGAAGCAAAATGCTGAAATACACAGCTATGCAGCTACGCACACACTAATACACAACCTAGTACACTCATGTACAAACAAGCATGTATGAATACATATCTGGGATATATTGGTATATGTATCCATACATGGAAAACATGGGTATTAGTATACATTCTGGTTTAATGTTAATTAATTCACTGTACACATGACACTTTTTTATTTAATATTTTCTAATAATTTTCTCATAATTACAAACATGAATATTTAAGAAAAATAGGCTATGTAAATATATATATATATATATATATATATATATATATATATATATATATATATATATATATATTCAGATGAATATGGGTATTTATACAGATATAATTCAAATGAACTTCACGTTTTACCTGGGGGGGGCCACTTTTTTTCAATCTACGAAGCACCACATACACAGCGTCACACACACCTCACCAGAGCTGCCACACACATCTCCACACTGACTCACACAGCATCAACTCAATCCCACAATCCCACGCAGCACATCTCTTAATCCTCACTGCCACAGAGATTAGGCAGCACAGACGGAGAGCTAATGCCGCTAACACCTGAGGATTCACCTGAGTACGCCTTCTACAGGTTCACAATCATGAACAAGAACTCCAGACCCCATGCAACAATACCCCCCCTTCCCGATCACTTCATATCTGAAGTAAATACAATACTCTGTACATGGACACCTTATATCTGCCAGAACAAACTGAGTAGTTTTCTTGCAAACCGAAAAACACCCTGGGAAGACAAACGCAAGGCAACCAGCTGACATCAGCTTCCTGTCACAGTAACTTTACAATTTGTATTCTAATACCACAACATAAAGAGGTGAAAGTGTGTATGTGTGTGTGTTAGCATGTGAGTCCACATTCTTTCCAGCTGGCATCCGTCCTATCAGACCACAACAGCTTCCTTCCTAGTGTGCTGGAATTCAGTCTTTTCCCCATTTTTTCGCCCCGTACGGACTAATGCATAATCCCGTCAGATATTTCTGGCAGCGTCAAGTGAAAGTTAATAAACACCTCTCTATTGACTCACAAGGATTAAAAGTCATCAGGACATGTTTGCGCTCCTCGCACATGCCTTTCTGCCAGGGCTGCGCCAAACAATTTATGCCGAGATGTTTGCGACAACGAGCCGGCTTTCTGCTGCACGGATCCCCGGTGACATGTCAAAAACCGAACGGGAAGTAATTAGCATGTTCAGTGAAGTTTCCCATGCATTTGGCGTGACGCGTCGCGGGGATACATGCAGGATTCATGCCATGAAAAATAATATATTCATCCAGGTCCGTGCTCCAGATTTGCTCACATTTCAAAACACGTAGAGCACATCTTTGTGCTTTTTTCAAACAAAACAAGAGCTAGACATTAGGCCTAAATACCATTTGAATTCCTCCTTTAATCTACCTACATTATAGCAGCAGCAGTGCTGGAAAATAACATACATTTTCACCATTTTACAGAACATATAATAATCTTGTAATGGTACTTGACAATATCCACCCCGCCTCCCTCTGACAGACATTTTGAATATGTTTTGACTCCAGGGAAATCACATGGTCTTTAGTAAAAGCATTAAAGGCCGCCCAGTTTGCGCTGCTTAAGAGCGTCTCGCTCTCCGTCGGCCCCTGAGGGTCGCGAGACTCTCATGGTCTCCAGCCCTGTTCAGGTACGACTCACTACAGAAAAACGGTAAGATTCGGAGGCAGCGCTATGGCAACAGCAGAGCCCGGCATTAAGATTCCAGTGGCGTTCCGATCGCGAGCACACTAGTCGCAGGTTTCTCGGGGAATCTCCTCCAGGCTGCGCTTCCAAGGTGAGTGCGCACGCTCCTTAGGAGTTGGGAGCGAGAGATAGCGGCCAGAAGCTATTAAAATATGGGCAGGAATTTCTGTTATCTGCCTGACGGGAGGCTGTGACGGCGGCTTTGTGTTATTACAGAGATAAAATGCACAGCCGCTTGGAGAGCACGAGGGGAGCGAGAAAGGAAGGAGGAGGAGGAGGGTAGTGGTGGTAGAAGAGGAGGAAGGGAGGGTGTTGGAAGCTCAGATTTATAGAACTAGGGAAGCTTAAGGTTATTAAATCTGAAGATTACTAGAGTGCAAAATTGTTGGAGGTTCTTTTTTTTTTTTTTTTTTGACGAGAACTTGAGGGATTTGGTCCAGTATTTAGCAAAGGGCTTTAACGGTCAATGATATAATTCACAATTATTTTCCCTCTTGTCTTTCTTGCTCCCTCTTTTGTCTTTTTCTTTGTTCATTAATACCAGAATGAAGCACTTTTGTTCCTCAATTCTCTCTGTTCTGCTGTAGGTCTTTCTGAAGTGAGGGGACCACACCTGCAGCATGAACATCACAGATACCGTAAATACAACAGAGATAACAGATATAAATACACATCACAAGTGTATCTCATGAATAATATCTCAGTTGTATCTCCTCAACTGCATTGTAAGAGTGAACGGTAAGCAAACGGATGCTCATGCTTTGTGATGAAACATTAGCAGTCCTCCATATTGTTACGTACTGTACATCCAAGTGAAATGGATTATCATTGGATGGAAACTGAATTGCTGAATATGAGTTTGTAGTCAACTGTAAGAAATAATCTATAGGTTTAGGCTGACCAAATGATTGGAGACATACAACATTAGTCTTACATAAATTTTTTTTAGTAAGTTAAATTATTTACCCATAGAGACAACTGTAAGAAAGACATTCTTAGGTTAATTCGCCCCAAAAAGGTAAACATTGTCACTCATGGGTTCGAAAAATACAGCATCTGGAGTTTGTCTGAACAGTGTAGCATTCGTTCAGTTATTCATTTATTCATCCATTTATTTCAGTTTGGTGTAAAAGTTACACACTTCACCTTCAGATCTCATGCTTCTCGGCTTTGTCCTCAGACCCTAGTAATCTCCTGTCTCCTCTAGAGTTCAGATGGGGATCTTAACAATGCCACAAACTGCTCAGAGTTGCTAAGATACCAAAGTCATCAAAAGTCAAAGATTTTAATATGAACTCTCATCAAACTCTTATCTCATCAAAGGCTATGCTACACATTCGTTTTATAGCTCTATGCTCCTGCTGAATGTCAACAGTTTCATCTGATACTTAAGTGAAACATAATTAAGAGCTGCATTAAGTCCCCAGAGCGCTTAAAAGAGCAACCTATGAGAAATAAACATCTATCAAGCTTCAGTTCCAGTTTTAGTGAAATCACAAAGTAAATGTGACTGATATACATCAACTGACATACAATAAATACATCAACGCATGTTCTCTAAAATAAAAAGACAAATTAGATTTAATCAAATCCAATAACTACGAAAACTTTCAATGGCTGATGGCAAGCACAGATGTATCATTAATTGTTTAGCAAGAATGATTGCTCTCTCAAAGTACTGTGTAAAAACACTTTTTATATTAACTATATTTACTTTATGTACTACATATATTGTTTAAATTATTTTTGGACATTTTTAATTATAAATCCTATTGGTTTTGATAACTTCAGACCAGATTTCTGGATCAATACACTGCATGCACTAAACAGACTACACAAATTGGGTTTTATGGGCAACTGCAGAGAGTTTGTGAGCTGATGAAAAGCTAGCAATGTAACCAATGTATGTTTTTATTTTATCTTATGCACATTAAATATGGTAAATGTAGGCTCAAACATTCCTTTTAGCTGTTATTGCTGCACTAGATATGTGTTTGACCTCTGCATTTTGCATTTTGTTTAGTTTTCTCCCTCTAATAAAACTTCTGTATGTCTGTCAGAAAATAAAGCACTTCTACTTTTTTAATTTAAAGTAACTTTTTTACTTAAGTGTGTTTTTGGTCAGATACATTTACTGACTATCTTTACTTTTACTTGAGTAAACTTTTTGAGTACTTTTTACACCTCTATTTAAGTGTCTATTTACCTGTATGACCATTTAACCAACATCCACAAACTGTAAACAATCCAACTGATTAAGTTGATAAATAACTAATACCTTAAAATTCCTTCAAGTAAATCTCATGCATTAAAAGCGTTTGACTGGCAAAAAAGGTTTGGCAATCCCTGCACTAAACATGATCTGCACTAAGATCATGTTAAATTATTTGTGAGTAAAAAAAGCCTCTGGCATTTTGTTACACCACAAGCCCAACAACCCAAACCATCTCCGCTACTTTTTAACATAAAAAGATGACCATGAATTGTATCATTTTATTTTTTTAAATTTATTTCTTAAACTGTCAGTCATCGAGCCAAGGTCTTCCGAAATAGAGATACAGAATCTGAAATGACACTTCAGACGCAAGCAACCCCATCGGGAGGTTTGTGAGGTGGGGAATGGTGAGCAGGATCAGGTGCTTTCGTGACTGTTTACGAAGTCCCTGTTCCGTCTCAAGCTCGTCACGGTGAATAGACGGACCCCCCACTGTGATCTAAGGAAAGGAACGCTCCTTTATGCGAGACTGCTTATGCGTGAGTTTGTGTGTGTGCGTGGACACGAGGATTCAGATGGCGTTTGTTTACACGTAAAAAACCTCTCTCAGGCTGCCATCTCGAGATCCACTTGTTAATTTCTGGTGCCTTGCTGAAGAGAAAATTCATTAACCTCAGAGCCACACAGCCATGTGGTGAAATGTGCATGTTTAATGTGCCTTAAAAGAGCTTTTTAAAGACGTAAACAGGCTAATTGGCAGGACTGTAGGCAACACGGCGCATCACACACACCAGCTCACTCCTAAAGAGCTATTCGTGTTCGCACTTCATTGGTGCTTTGCCCTAAACGCATACATGCACAACCCTGTATATACACCCTTGTGGGGGCTTGTTCCTAATATATGCTAATTATGATAACTATAGACTAACTACCACTAACCCAAAAATAAACAACAAACAATGAGGTTGCGCATTATAGTCATTAGCTGTTATTGTTATCGAACACGATTTTACGTTTGAATTTACTTAATAATAGCACAACCCAGACACACACAAGTATGTTAAGCTCACAACCGCACCGTATTTATAATAATGCCTGATACTGATGAGACACATAATTATGTTAATCAATAAAAGCATGATGGAATTAAAAACAAAACCTAAAAATAAAAATTTGTCAATGCTACTGGTGATTTGAGGCATTATGAAATTTTTATGTACAGTATGAAAAAATGAAAATTCATTGTAAAATTAGCTTGAAAGTGCTAAGAAATTGTTAGTGTTTGAGATTAACTTTAATACGATTATGCATAATGATTGACAAATGAGGAACACTCAAAGAAATACACAGATGTTACAAGTTATCCTAGTTACTTTACTGTAATCATTTTAGTTAACTTTAATGTAGTGACCAATAAACAGGCACTATTGAAAAATAAAAAAGATCTCCCTCGAGGCTGGTACTATTTTGCCTCTTTTACTCTCTTTGTCTTCCATTCCGCAAAGGTGGAGGTCAGGCGTGGCTGTTCCTGGTCCAAGCCTCGGAGGCAAAATCTCTCTAATGCACTTAGAATCTGGCACATACACCTTCCTCCCACACAGGAAGTCCTGATGGGGCAGAGAGCACACACTGCAAAGAAGACAGAGGGGAGAGAGAGAATCCACTGGAGCATAAACCCCCTGGAGACTGACAGTACAGTGCATGTATCTGTGATGAGGGTGTGTATGTGTGCGCGTGTGCGTCTGTGCGTGTGTGGGTGTATTTCAGAGAGGAAAGGACATGTGGCAGATTTAAGAGCACTTGTGTGCAACACGAAGGTGTTTTCCGCCAAGTCGGGGGAAAAAAATTTGGTCAAAACACGGGCTGATTGCCATGGTTATAATTACACTAATGGCTTCATTACGGGCATTAATTCAGCCCTCATCAGTCTTTTGCCAGTGATTAGTTCAAAGTGGAGGAGGGGTGAAACGTACAGTTCTCAAAAGAAAATGATTTTCCTAAACAGGCACAATCTACCAGATCAAGATGTCCTCCCACAATCCCTCATGGTTTTGTAACACGCAGAGACTGCGGCCAATATCATCAGATGGAGTTTGTCAGATGGAAACTGATATAATCCTGATTTAGTGTTATGACACCAACTGAAGGTGCACTCAAAAAGAAGAATTCTTCGGCTGCACTTAATACAATTGTGTTCAGCACTTCCAAACGTTGAAAATGGGTTTTCCTGACGGTAAATTAAACCGTGAACCTTGTAAAGTGGAAACCTAACAGAATTGAGCAAATGCGATAAAATTAAACATATCAAATTAGACCAACCAAGGAGGTATTTACATCAGACTTTTTATCGGGTAACTATGAGATCAGATTTCCATGAAGAGGAAACTAGTTGATATCTGGACCAGCACCATGTTTTTTATGCAAACAATGGCCCTTATTCACATTTCTTTTCACAAGCTTCTAAAGTAATTTCAGTTCAATAGTATTCTAGTCTTCTATATGGTGAATGGTAACTACAACAAAATTAAATGTTTATGTTGCCATTTGAGTCAATATCAGAAATAAAAATAAATCCATGGTACAGTGTTACACACATATACACACACACACACATATATATACATATATATATATATATATATATATATATATATATATATATATATATATACACACACATATATATACACACATATATATATATTTATACTGATTACAGTAGTCAGAAAAGATTACAATGTCAAATTTGTCAAAAGTCAATCAGCTGAAATAACAAGGTAATAAAATACCTATTTTATTGTTATAAATGTACACAATTTTTGTAAATATACACAGAAAACAGTTGATGTTAACTTTGGAAATGCATCCAAATTCCAACCAGATTTATAGTCAACTGAAAATAAAATTAAAGTAGGAAATATGAAAACTAATATATTAAGAAAAACCATGATAGTATCTTAATGATACTGAAATAGCACTAAGCACCAGACAATTAACATTAACTGTCCTCTTTTTTCAATTTTTCCTAAGCTAGGTTAACATTAGTTGAAATTATTTATGTGGTCTTAATGCAAATGAAGTAAACTTCTATTTTACAACTAATCGACTGAACTCAATTAAATTAAATTGTGACACAATATCCATGAGTTGTGATGTATTAGATCACTTTAATTGAATAGATTAAGCAAGCTGCAAAATTCTTTTTGACTGCGTGTTCTAAAGAGTGCATGATATCCACATGCTAAATGAGTTTCCTTCCAGCGTTACTGCTTCCCGTTTATGATAGGAAGAGAACATGTGATCAGCCTAAGGGCCCTCAGTATGTTTTCAATTGCCTGTGGTCTTTCTCCTGAAACGTAAGATTTGAAAAGAGAAAATACACACATAAAAGTGGTGTTTTGAAGCGTGGCCATCACAGCGCCACTCGTCAAATGAAGCAGTGTCTCACAGGCACTTTTGTCTGGTCATTTCTTCTTAGAATCCTCTACATTAAAGCTGTGGAGGGAACCAGCTGAATGTATCTGTTCAGAAACAAACACACAGACAGAACATCAAAGCGTGTGGACTGCAGTCAGAGTGGACAGTGAGTGACCTGTTCAGACGCTGAGTGCAGAACAAGATTACATGAAAGACCACAGGAAATCTAAATTAGTTTTATGGCTTTTAGACCATGTGTGTTAGCTTTGAGGCCATCTATATGCTAGACTTTTGACAAAATTCCCTTTTAGCAGATACTTAATGATAAAATGTATTAATAAAATAAAATATAAAATAAAAATTGGTTAATAAAAATAAGTTACATTTAATTAAATTCAATTGATGCAAACAATTCCATTTGAAAACATTAAACACAAAAAATTCTATATCATGTGGAAAAGCTACAAACTGCGTGCAGACAACTGGAAAATTGCTCCATAAAGTGTACATTTACTAACATATACTATGTTCAGTTGTCAGCAAATGTCGGTACTCTTGAGCTTAAAATGTTCTTTCAATAGATGATATTTATTTATACAATAACTTTTATTTTGCTCTTACCCCTAATGCAGCTCTTCTTCTGAGAATGTGACTATTACATAACATATAAACAGTTTTTGGACACTCTCACAAAATAAATAGATGAATAATTGTTAGTTGAATAATATGTTTTTATAATTTATACATTAACAATATTTATATATTAGCCACAGTTATCCATAGATACAAGCCACAACAGTGTCAGCTTATAATACCTGACCACTCTATCCTCATCATATTTTGTCAGATGCTATTGAATCATCTTTACCAAACATGAAGAGCTCCCTCTAAAGGTCTAAAGGCCTACTGCAAAGTATCACTATTTTCCTTTTTCAAAGCCCAACCTTTCACACACACACACACACACACACACACATCCCCTTAAACTCAACTCCTTCTCAACCTACTCTCTCCTCACACACTCTCCTTCAAATCGCGATCCATCATTGTCCTCTAAATCAATAATCAATCTGCAGTCTTGTCCTCTCACCCCATCTGTCTCCATTGGCCAGAGCGTTGCTCTCTGCCTGTATAGATCATCATTTGGGTCCCTGTAATTGCTGGTCAGAGGGAGGGAGGCCATTAAAGACAGTATGGCCACTGGCTCTTTCTTTTCCCTTCTCTTTGACCCAGTTCAGGCACTTCTTGGCTTCTCTCACACCACTTTTTCCCACTCTCTCACTGGCCAGAAAACTCTAACAAGGCTAGAGATGAAGATATCAGTAAAGATACTAAAATAAGCTCTGTACTTACTTTACAGGTAACTATCAATTTTAACAATTGCATTTAATTTTAGTTTTCTTGTTACATTTATTTCATGCAGCAGCAGTACATGTGTTTTATTAATCAAAATATAATACAATATAATATTCAGTGTTGGGCTGCCAAGACTCCAGACACTCGCATGTTGTGGGCAAGCTGAGATAGGCCTATAGCATCTTAATCAAAGACTAAAATGGAATAGGCCTATAAAAGAAAACCAGTATAGGATTAGAATGCATCTCAAAAATACCGCATACACAGATGCACGTTGCCATTATGGGAGTCAGAACCAAAGTATAGGTAAATAAAAAATAAACTGAGATTACAAAAGTGATTCAGTCAAGATCAGTAAGGGATTTTCTTTTCTTTTGTTTTTTGATAACATGCACTGCATCAGCTACACCTTTGTTTTCATTACATTTCTTTAAGACATAACCAATTGTATTTCTGAGATATTTTTGATATAATTCTGTGTGCATTTGTCACAAAATATAAATCGAAAATAATGCCACTGAAATACACTTTAATGAGAACAGGCTGCCACACGTTTCATTCAAATGAATGCGCACATTAACGTTCTATTACAGCACAAGACAAGCACTACATGGAGAGCTATAAACGAGCAAGAATGATAAACTTTGGAACTTGAGGAAGCAGCACTGGCCTGACTGCTCAGAGAAGTGATTATAGTTCAGAGAACTGAAGCCCACCTAAACGCTCAAACTCTGACTCGAACGTGTGTGGCTCATTATCCAATGCCGTCTTCGGACCAGGGCTTGACATAACCTGGGAGGTTGATGGCTCCATGTCAAAGCATTGGTTATGATTTTCAGACAGATCAGACCTTAACTTAACATTCTTAACAAAAAAAGTTGTCAATCGTTGTTTTTATCTCTCATCATCCGCGGCTAAATCCACTCTATTTATCTGACAGGCCTAGGCTACTCGCCTCTCTCTGTCTGACTGCAGCACACACATTTTCAAACATACACACATAAAGTAATATCTAGATCCGCCATTCACTATGTCTGATTGGTTCAGACTATGATATGTGCCTAATGTGTGCGATAGTTTTAAACCGCACGAAGACTTTCAGAGTTTCTGAAATTTTTTTCTCTAGAACAGCTAGTCGTACAGGTGCATCCATAGATTTTTTTTAAATGTGACACCAGAGGGTGTTTACCCACTGACTGGCCACCAACATGGATATGGTAGGCTGCTATGGCCACCATGTACAGCTTCAGGATGGAGTGGGTTTACCCTGCAAAGAGTCTAGTCTGCAAGAACTCCAGAACTGTACCAACCCCAGGGTGCAAGCAGGGCATTCAGCAGCTGGCTCCCTTGCGAGTCTTTGCCGCATGCTCTACTCCCAGACAAACAACACACAGCGTGTGTGTATCTTGAGGCGTCATAAAATGCTTACATGGATGCACACACTACTTATAAACTCTCTGTTTGCAGATTGAATGAATCGGTTGAATGAATGACTCAATGACTCATGCTGTGATTTGCTGCCATCTACTGCAAATTTTAAGTTCTGCGTAAATACACTGTCTTAGGTTAAATAAAAACTAAAGGATCAAAAAAAAGGTCAAAATCATTTAATCATAGCACAGGATATGAAGAATATCAAACATTTAGGAACTGTTCAAGGCAAAGTAGCAGCACAATAACACAACTTTTTTTTTTTTTACAAAAATGTAAGTATAGGCAAGTTTTTTGAAAAAAAATTAGTGTTAACACCCGCCTATCATGTTCACAAACAGGCCTGAACGGGTTAAACTTGTAAAAAAAAAAGATGGGCTAATTAAAGAGAAAACAACTAACCCAATAAAACGTCCAAATCAAAATTAACATAAAATGTGCATTGAGATTTTAACTAGATTAAATTAAAACTGCAGTGGTTTTAATTCTAGCTACAGTTGCTAATATTTACTGATTGGTGCAAAAAACATTCACTTACAGGTTCACAATAAGCGTCAGCCTACAGGATGATTCATTCAACCGATTTAAATGTTTATGTATTTATAGCAAAAATATGGGCTGTTGAAATGTCATGCATCAGATTCGGTGGTGACCAAAGCAGGATATGAATAGATTTACCATCCTAATCAAGGGCAAATTCAAAGAAAGACACATCCAGGTGACATATTTTCCACTTTTTCTCTTGTTCGCCAGCACTTGCTGTACTCCCCTAGTTCATTTTGTGCTGCGTCGTGCCTATAACCCTTTGTACCATCCCGGAAACCTTACAGTTCATATCTACCTAATTCTAGGCTACATTTCCCATCTCCTTCTGTGCTCCCAAGCAACTGGGATTTTCTTTTTCTGGCTTAATTAAAGCAGCGGGTGGGCGTAAATTTCTGACATCCATCACACATTAGCTACTAAATTGTTGCAGTGTCACAACATGCTCCGACATTGTTTCATAACATCAAATAGCAGGTTATAACATCAAGCTTTTCGACGCTGCTCACATCCAGCTCTGAGTCGATCAGAAGCATTCGACTAGTCGTCAAAGAGCGGCAGCCGAAGAGGCGTTTCTTTAAACAAAAGTACCGAATGCTCAGTTGTCTGTACTGCAGGCTATTATGGATTCACAGCATTTCCCCTCAGAGATGTGTGTGTATTTTCTCCCCGTTTTTCCCTCCACCATCAGGGGAACCAGAATCAGTACGCAACTCGGCGGGTTAGCGGAGCATTCAGCTGCGTCCACTGCTTCTACAGAGTGATATGCTGTTAATTAATTTACACTGAGTCCCAGCACTATGCTAACCATTGTTTGTGTCTGCTGCAATTCCCCGTTCCAAACACATGGGTGTTCGTTCATGTATGTGCTGTTTGCGGGGCGCGATTATCCAATCAACAACGCGGGTCACCATGGGCCAAAGAGGGGCTGGGGAGCGTTGGAAATCAGTGAGCGTCTTAAATGGGCTTTATTACTAATTTACCATAAGTAGGATTCATTTTTTCCCCACTGGCTTTGGTCAAACAGACACCAGGGTCTCACGAAGCGTCCACACACAACAGCTGTCCTTACCAAAACCGTACGGCCGCTAATTTACAGTCGACGAGGAGGAGCAGCACCGGCCTCCGTGATTCCTCCAACGCTAATTGGCTGCTTGTAAAAGATCGCCCTGGAGGAAAACAAAGGGCTCTTGAAATATTAATGCCCTTAACAACTTTGGAAGAGTGCCCACTCCAAAAGCCCCTGCTGTGCGACTCCTACTTGTTGTTGTTGTTGTTGGGTTTTTTTTTTCCTATTTCTTTCAAAACTCTCCCACTCTCTCACACAGCAATGCCGAAGAAGGCCTGTGAGTCACAATGCATTTGTGATGGGCTGCTTACAGCACTGGCAGACCAACATATGCCTTGTCAGGGCACAAACTGCCCCCTTCAGTAAGTCTGCTATCTGCTATCTAATGGTCAAGAGAGTAACTGACAATGGCTATACAAGAGGCTGTCTGTTCAGGAGAAAACCTGTTAGCAGCTTATCTCTGTCCAAGAAGCTGACATGGCAAAGTCAGTTTTGAACTTATATATTTTTTTGTGTAGGGATGTCAAAAGTACCAGTACTTTGACACTAAGTGAATACTAAAATAAAAAGATATACTAGTAAAAAAATACTAAGCAGTACTAAATTTTTCAACATATAGCAGCTTCAGTTTTTTTTTTATTCCGCGATCGCAGAATACAATGCAAAATTAACAAAATGTTGCAGTTTTTTGCAATTCGTTGTTTAGCCACAAAATAATTACAAAAAAGTCCTCACATAACATTAAATTCTAATGATCTAACTCAGGGATTGGCCCCAGTATCTTTTAGTATGTGCTGCTGGATCATATTAGACTAGGATGATGAATTTTTAAATATTCATCAAGTCAGTCAAGTAAAAATTGTTTCTCCAACCAGTAGAGGTCAATAGTTTCCGCCTTTTAAGAGGTCTTAAATTTGGGGACAGAAATACAAGAATTGTTATATAGACTAAAATGTTGTTTAAACTTTAAATAAGTAACATTCATATTTGCTGTAGAACTAAAACTGGTATCTAATTATGAAATTAATACTAGCATTGACTGCAATTTTTTTTTACAGCATACTGTTAAACTCTAGAGACAACTGATGATATTCCAGGTCAGCTAAACACTATAGTCTCTCAATCCCTTCAGTGGGTGCCTATAACTTCAAATTATGAATTCAGGCACGTAACCAAATGGTGAGAGCTTCAATTTTTTTTTTCATGGCTTCTTGCTGTTCCTCATCAGTACTTTCTGCTGAAACGTACTGTTTGCAATATGCAATTAATGAGTTGTTCAATGCTTTGAACGAATCCATTTTAAATGTAATTGTCTCTGTTCCCTAGAGGCGTAAGGACAGGCCCAGAGACGGAGCTGTCAGAGAAACAGGGCTGTCTTTAATCTTCATTTGATGACTCTCATACTTGTACGCTGTGCTATAATTTAACATGAGAGAGAATGAAAGTGTGTATGAGGTAGTAAGTGACAGTGAAAAAAAAAAAAAGTGGGTGAGTGTATGCTTGTGTGTGCGAAAGATATCGAGAAGGTACAACATAGCAGACTCAACGTTTCAGACAGACCTACTTCTGCCAATCAGACGTCGATTGTCTCTCATCTTAGGTACAGAGAGGAAGCGATTGCTTTGAAAGCGTCCGACGCTACAATGGACTGAGACGGGGGAGTGTTGTGCAGGGTAATAGAATAGTTGGCACAGTCATACTTAATAGAGAGCACTTTGCGTCTCATCTTTTATGTTTAAAAACATCAAAGCTGTTCAAAATGACGCATATCAAACTGATCTAACAATCACACAGAGTGAGTAAGAAGAACGTCTGCTGTGTGTCTGCTAAATCTGAGAATATTTGAGGGAATACATAGCGGAGTAACAGGAAGGCGAACCGAGGCCTTTGTCTACTTGTAAGCAACTACAAAGTTGGTGAAATGGGAATATAGTGTAACAGAGATGCCAGAAGTGTTTCAGGTAGCTGCCTTAGCAAACTTTCAAGAGGCCTGCAAAATGATTTCAAATTATTTTTAAAATAAGATAGAACTGCTACATTTCACAGTCAATATATTACTTGTTTTAATTCATCCCTTCATATTCAATTATTGATAAGATTTCCATAAGATATAAAAAAGAATTTCAAAAGTGTTATATATATAATATTTGTGAAAAGTCCTTATTCAGTCAAGTTCATTAGTCAAAAATAAGTGTTCTCCAACATAAATAAAAACAAATTAAATTATAGTTCTTTTTGCCTATTGAAAACATCTTTAAAGCAGTAACTGCTAAAATTCTTTGTGTTAACCTACCTGGAAATAAAACGGTTGAGAACCATCACTCTACATAATATTACTGTCCATTCTCCAAAACTTTCCAACTAACTGACACATTGATGATGCATAAAATATGACACAGAGGTTCTATTTCTACTGGTAAAAAATGCCTCACTTCACTGAAAACCTAGCCAGCTCATCTGAAGCCAACCACCAGACACCTTCAGGGAATTACTACCACCACGCATACTGACCGAATCAACTGGCCGCAGCAGCTCCTGGTACTAAATCAACATGCCAAGTCATAGTATTACTCTCTCTGAGTGATGATCTTTTTTGTGGTCAGTTTTTTGGGAGACAAAAACACCATTGTGTTTATGTTAATGAAAGATTCAAGAGCAATAGCAAACAGTGCTTCCTGCTCCAAAAACTTCCTGAGGCAGAAAGATGCAGTGAATAGACTGCAAACCGTTCAGGTAAAACTGAGTGGGAGAGGTGAATTGTGTTCCTCCCGCAGAGATTCTGACACTTCAAAACCAAAGAAGACGGATCACACCACACACACCATACAAAACGATACCAAAAAAGCACAGACCAACTGTTCAGTTATAATTTTATCTTTTCAACAACTTTTGATTTGTTGAGCAGTTTAGGTTTAACAGTATTTTATTGTGTTAAAAAACATTTTGATATATACACAAACTTTTCAACTATAAGTACATTAATTAGCAGGCATAAAGTATGTAATTTAAAATTAATTATAATTGAAATCAAAATGTATTAAAACAAAATATATTACACATAAATACATTCAAATATAATTATAAGCTTTGTGTATTTATTTATTGAAGGTACATATAAATCCTGGAACTTGTGATTATTGTAAGGTTATTTGATGACTGAATAAAAAAATATTCTCATATAATTATAATTAGATAATTAAATGTACAAAAAAAGATACATAAATATATTCACATATATAACTATCAGTGTTTTTTAATTAATATACTGCAATCACATTAATTCAATTTAAATATATTCATATTACTTCACATTTACATATACCAAATTTACACACATGTATATATAATTGAGCAAACAACTATTTAATAATGCATAACATTAAAGTACTACTGTTACATAATTTACGTATATATTCAATTGTATACACAAAAGATAATGATATTAAATACAGTTTTATTATATATCTTATTATCAGGAATTATTCGTATATTTCATATTCATACAATCATGCGCATAAGCAAAAAAATATATATTATTTTAGATTATAAATTGTATTTGTACACATATTAAAGAGCATATTCTATGTATGCAGCATATTGGACTGCAAATGATTGAAAATTGACATTGTGGGCAATCACACAATCAAAATTGGCCTTTGCCTGCAGCGTCCTGACATTTAATCCCACTAGACACAGGACAGCAGGTTGGCTGTGATATGACACTGAGCATGTGTGTCATGAATAGGGTCCGAAAGGGCAGATGCCAAGGTCACATGGGGACGTAAGCCCTCTGCAGACCCGCATTCAATTACTCTTAAATCAATGTATCAAATGACACCCCTAAATCAATAATCCTCAAGGTGTTCCTTGAAAAAATGCACAGTTTGCTGACCTCCGCCTGCCTCTGATCTCCAATCCACTTCTGCTGGGTCGGGTCAGACCCTTTACCTTGACCCCCGCATAGGTAATGCACTGAAAGCCATCAACCCAGTGCTAAAGTGAGCCACCCCCCGTGAGATTGCATCCCTCTTTTAAACCGAACACCATCCTCACACCCCGGAGACAAGGAGCAGCGTTCTCTATTGAGCGGAAAAGTAATTGCCTTTCTTTTGTTTGTTTATGCACTTTCTATTTGTTATTCAGCATGGACAGTAAAGGCAGCTCTTAGAGTGAAAATGAGTTTTATGTAAGGAGTAATAACCTAAATGGATTTCCTCAGTAGCAGGAAGCCCCATGGCTATTTATCTTCTCCCTCCACTAATTATTCATTACAGCTCAGCCAGAGGAAACTCGCAAAAACACACAGTCAGATAACGGCGGCGAAGCGCTCGCAAAATTACTTTCTGCTTTCGCCTCTTAAAAGATTCTCGCACTTCAATGCGTTTCATTCCAGCCGAGCTTCTGGAGGAGACGCCCACCGAAAGCATCTGATAGCTGGGAAAATATTCAGAAACACTGATTTGTAAATGCACAAACAGCATCCAGGAGGAACTGAACGTTTTTCGTCACAGGTGGAAGTTGAACTTGTGCGTTTTGAGAGAAGCGCGTCTCCTGCAGTGTCCTAAAGTATTTGCCTGTTCTGTAGTAACTGCTGTCCACGGCGTATTAGCGATTCCCTAGCAGAGGACTACTTACCGCTGACCTTATATTTATAATTACCCTTCACCTTTACCTGACTGATGTCACAGCGCTGACATTTGTGTCCAGTCGTGCCATTCGGTGGCTCCACTGCGACGCTCTCTCTAATCGCACGGGCCCCGACTCATCACACAAACCTATCAGCTCACTGCAGGATAGCTGTCACGCTGACAACAACACAATGGAGGCGAAGCCTTGTGAGGTAGTAGATGGAGAAACAGACACTTTTCACTGAATAAAGAAAAGAGCAGCCACATGGCCACATTTTAATTCATGTTTGGAAGTTTGAAATTTATTTGAAGAGAAATGGCATGATAGTGATGAACATTCACTTACTCACAAATAAACCTGTTAACTGTACTTTACCTTACAATAAATTAACAACAAAAGCTACTGTTCAAAGGCCTGGAGGTCAGTAAATTAATATTTTCTATCAAGTAAAATATTGTCAAATATTATTACATGTATTACATTACATTAAAACAACTTTTCTATTTTAATGTAATTTAAAATGTAAATGATTTCTGTGATGGCAAAGCTGAATTTTTTTCAGAAGCCTTTACTTGAGTCTTGAGTGTGACATGATCCTTCAGAAACAATTCTAATACCAATAAATCAAAACAGTTACGCTGCTTAATACATTTGTGTAAACCATGATGCTTTGTTTCAAAATTCTTTGATGTTTTTGATGACTATTCATTTAGTTTTTTTTGGAAACAATGGGAAGGTCTTTACTGTCACTTTTGATCAATGTAAAGTATCCTTGAATTAATAAATGATGAATAAACATTTTTTATATTACCAAACTTTTTAAAGTTTGTATAGTCTGTATAGACATATAAATGCAAAAAAAAATGTAATTAAGAAGTACACTATAAAATATATTAATGCAACATTCAAAAAATTAAATATTGCTTTTTAAGTATATGTAATGGCATTACATAATTTCATCAACATCATTATACAGTTATCATATAGAATTAAATGATTTTATGCAAAACTTTCTCTTTTTTTTAACAACAACAAATCTTCCTCAAGTCTTCCTCATACAGCACTTAAGTCTGTTAATATTACAGCTTAACAATACATACTTGTATGTGTCAAATATCGAAAGTCAACAAAAACATGTGATTTTTATTTGGTTTCTCTGATCAGTCCAACAGGATCAGAGAAGCACTGCAGCAGAACAGCTTGACCTTGTATCCACTGCAGGATATGGACTAACAGTGCTATGAGCATCATGGGAAACATCTGTGTGGTAAGACTGCCATCTAGTGTAAATGACCATCTGATACATAAACCTCTGAACTCTTATCTGCATGGACTTTACAGGGTCTGCTAGCCAGGCCAAATCATCATCAACTGATTGCTTTCGAATCTAACCTATACTATACTAACACTTAGAAACACTGATTTAATCTTCAAGTTCAGAGGAATGTTGTAAAAAATTCTATTCTGTGCTTCCTGAGACAGCAAACACTGGGTGAATGGATGCAGTGTACTGAATAAACAATACCAGTTACGCCTAATTAATTTGACAAGTGATTAATACCCACTCAGACAACAAAAACAAATGGTTGCTGCTCCCTAGGTCTAGTTAACCAACAAAGAGCCAAGCAAATAATTCATAGGAAAAGGTTTTACAAGGAGTGCAGGTGTAGCAGAGCAATAACCCTGCGACACAGCCCAAAAGCCCTCCAGAGACAAACCAACAACAAACAAAAATGAACACAAGCATTCATTACGCATTTGCTTTCAGGCTATAATTCAGTAATTTGCAACAAATGAATGAGTATCTTCCTCTGTCTTCTGAATAGGCCACAGAGGACAGATCCTATGACCAAATTACTTTTGAATAGTGTCGTTATTCACATTTTTTAGAACATTGCATTTTTTAGAACAATTTTGAACAGTTTTTGCTTATAATCTGTTCAATCAATAATCTGTGAATATTTCTTTTCTCATTCAGATGAGAAAATTCTTCTTTTTTATTTATATATATATATATATATATATATATATATATATATATATATATATATATATATATATATATATACACACACACACACACACACACACAATTTGTTAACATCTTAATTATGGACTTGCAGCTTTTAATTTCAGAAGATATTAACTGATGAGTCATGTGAATTATTGAGGTGCTTTTATCAGCTGTTTGGGCTCTCCTTCTGACGGCACCCATTCACTGGAGAGGATCCTTTGGTGACCAAGTGATGTAATGCTGAATTACTCTAAATCTGATGAACAAACTAAATCTATATTGTGGATAGTGTGAGCCTAAGTACATTTTCAGCTAATTTTCATTTTTGGGTGAACTACTCATTTAGGAGTAAAAATATTCTTGTGAATTTTTACTAGTTGCATATGTCTACAAGACAGCCTACAATATACATAAAGAATATTAAAGCACCTAATACAAGAAGAAGCAGCAGCTTTCAGTGCTCATGTAACCATCAGATTGTGTAAAATATGTTTTCAAAGCATTACGACTTGGAAATTTCATCCCACGCAGTGCCTCTTTCTGTCTTCATAATTATATATGAAGTATTTTCAGGTTAATAATTACTACACTCAGTAGTAGTTTCAGGCTAATTTTGCAATTTATAGTCAGTTTTAGTCTTCTCGTGAACAATTACCTCATATTATCTATGCATCCAAAAACACTCACCTGAGAGACAGTGAATATTGCACAGTTAGAGGTCACTATGAAGTCTGGAAGGACACCACATCCAAATGTAGGCAGGGCTAGAAAAATCACCAGTAGAAATAACAAACATAAGATAACTAATCCAGCAAAAAAATAACAATACAGTTTATTTTACACAATTGTTTTGGGCCATTTGCATTTTTTGCAACAAGTCCCAGTTATTTTCGGAGTCTGCTCAAGTAATAAGCATGGCATTTGTGCACAGTTAGCATTTCATTGTACTCACAACGTATTTAGCACTATTAATGGTTTAACCCTATAAATGCTTCTGTAACATATTTAATACACAAATTTCTGAGGCCTCTAAATGATCAACATGTTCAAAACTTCATGCTCTGTTGCATTTGTCTTTTTGATTTGAACCTGTATTGTTAGTCATATTTTAATATTTTCAAACAGCAGCAACACATTTGATCTAATTTTTCCACACCTATTTTGTAAAACCGCGTTAAAATGCAAATATGAAATATGATTTATCAGGCTTTTGAGGAACATTTATTTGTCCATCTCTCAATCATCACGGAATTGCACATTGAATTGAGTACTGTTATGAAGTATACATTTTTTCATTGATTTGGCATATGTTACAATCTGAATTTATAAAAATACACATTATTATTGATGAATAAAATGCATGCAATCGTTTCTTTTTTCAAAGTTTGTTTAAAAGTTCAACAAACTGGCCGATTTGGTTTGCATTTACAGATTTAACCATAACATATATTACATTGCCCTACTGCTTTGTAAACTGTTAAAATTTTACTGTGTATAAGCGTCATTATCTTTGTCACTCTTCAACACAGACAAGACGAGCAATGTGATGGAATCAAAAAGGCGAAATAAGAATATTATATCGTTATTAATCCAGTAGATGGCGCAATAGCTTTTTTATTTCAAATTCGTACCTGATAAACACAAATGAAAAAAAGTCCATAGAAATGACACTTGTCACTTTAATTGCTTAAAGAGAAGTTGCTAGGGTTAACATCTAATCTTATAAAATGCATCTTATCATATATTAGTTTTTAAATTAATTGAATTAGAGCTTATGTACATGTTAATAATAATAAATAGCCTACTGATTTAGTGATCAGAACCAGTACATGACCTGCTATAAACGGAGACCGTTGTGCTTGATGCAAAAAAAAATATCATAATTTGAAGCTCAATAGCAGTTGAGCAGGATGACTTAGAGTCATATAGGTGTCGAGTACAAAAGTTTTACAAACGTTCAGGGCTTTACCCAAAACATCCGGGGCTCAATAAAATCAAAACAAACATAAAACAACTCAATAAAATGTGTTCTTTGAATACCATGTAAGTTGCTTTGGATAAAAGCGTCTGGCAAATGCGTGAATGTAAATGTAAAGTAAAAGACAATGTATTTTGGTTTACCTGTTTCTGAATTTCTGTAAAATGTACAGCTGGCTGTATAATGAGTCTAGTTTAGTGTTTTTGTACTTTATAATCAGACAAAAACTACCATACAATAATAGAACTTACATTTCAATAAGATAAAAATGTACAATATATATTAGCAAAACATGCTGTATTTATATATTGCTAGAACAGCAGCCCGTGGATAATTTAGCTAACTTTATTTACTAACTTTACCTAATGGGAGCTCACCTGTTGTTAGCACGGCAACGACGGCGATCACAAGAAAAGACTCCGATGCAAACGACATGACCATAAATTTATAAATAAAATACAAAAAAAATGTACTTAAAAGTGGTGTTTCTTCTCTCAGTTTTACTCAGTATTTCCTGTTACCCCGTTGTTTCATATTACGCCTATCAATGGAACTAGGGACCGTCTCCAAAGTTACATACGACACTGGCGTTCACGTTTCTAACGTTTTCAGCATTTAAAGAGAATTACCTTACTTGCTATAAAGAGGCAGTGTAAAAAGTTATTAGGCTTCTCTATGTTTAACATAGTTGACATAGTTAACTTCAATAAGTGAGATTAACTCCAGTTGTTCAAGAGGACCAGTTGTTCTATGCAACGTGGAATTGAAAAAGAGCACAAACACAAAAAAAAACACATTTGACATCCTGACTACATACTTAAAAAAGAACAAAAAAAGAAGCAAGTTACTTAAAAAATGCTATTTAAAATCTCCACTTGAAATAGTAGCGTCGCCGAGTGCACTTTACCTCAGTATTTCTGATGTTAGCCTGCTGTTGCCAGAGCTAGCTTGAATTAAAGAGCAGCAGACCATAAGGGCTTGTTTTTTTTAATTTTTTGGTTTAACTAAAGTTTAAGTTTATTTCGACTAGGACACCTTCATTTACTCAGTCGATGTTATCATCATTATGGCGGTATTCCGGCCGACAGTAAAACATGAAAAACGACATGATGAGTTATGTTAGTTTGCTGTTGTGAAGTGAAACATCTTAAAATATCTATAAAACAATAATATACTAAACTTTTGTCCTTTTACTGCCTCGTTTCTTGCCATTTGGTCAGTTTTACTAGGACAGGTAAATGTACAGTAGTTTACTGTAAATTGATTTACAGCGGTGAAGAAATACAGAAGTGGATATATATTTTCCCATAATCGTTTGTACTGTACGTAGCCTATTACAGTAAAATACTGTTCGGTTACAGTGTGTAAAACGTGTGCATTGTAGCTGACACCTAGATGAACACTTTAAAGCTTGTTTTATGACTAAATCATCCTGTTCAAATGCGTTTTAACCTTAAAATCGGCATTTGAGTCCATTCGGTAGTGAAAAGTATCTTTTCTGCTTATGATTTAGTTTAGTTTAATAATCATCAAAAATATAAAAGGTGTGCATTATAGGTGACAGGATGAATAGCCTACAGTTTGTTTCATGACTGTAAGTCATTCTGCTTCCATGCTGTTGAGCTTCAAATTATGGAATATTTTGCATTTTGCATTCTGTAGTGAAAATAGCATTTTTTTTTACATACGATTTACAGTTTAATTTAATAATTCTTAAAATGTAAAAGCATTATATTTGACAACCAGACGACCAGTATAGATGTTTTTATGACTTTAAGTCATTCTCCTCAAATGCTTTCGACGTTAAGGAAGTGCAGGCTTATGCCAACGTCGCACGTAAGACGGTCCCTAAATATCGATCGTCCAGCGTCAGGCCAATTTTATGCTATTCTGACGCCGCCATCATTAATTCCCGCGTGAACTCGAGAAACCGTCCTCTCGGGTTTGGCCTGACGTTACTACCTGACTTCACGACAGAACGCTAACGTTACTCTCGGGTACCTTTTCCGTGTGCTCTTTATACATTTCCCCGCAAGGTGTCGACATAATCAAAGACAAAACTATTACGAGTCGCCTGAGATTCCACTGACCGATTCCATATTCGACCAGAAGAGGGCGACAAACTCTCTCATTGAAGGTTATGATTTTAACACGATGGCCAAATTCTGAAACAATATCAAGACGAGAATTTCATGAGACGGTTTGCCAATAGTGTTATTTGTATTGGCGCTTTATATTAGTAACTGTTGTTCATTTTATTATTTTCCATTTAGCATATTCTTCCTTTCTAGAACCTTGATATCTAATTTTACTTGATATTTGTAGCCTAACGACGAAACCGTGTTATGTTGGGTTTTGTTTTATAAGAACAAGTAGAACAAGATCAAACGGAATTATAGTGGTTTGATTTGTTTGTTTCACCATTTTTATAGTAACTTTGCGCTTTAGAAGCGGTCTAAATTTACAGCACAGCTCGCATGATATTACTCCGTTGCTTCTGGGACAATTTAAAATAGCATTTTCATAATACCACATTCCTGCTTGTTCTGTTTCTGAATGAAAATTGCAAAATGAAAATGTAAAATTAAAAAGACAAAAAGGCGTAGGCTATGTGGGCTATTTCAGTTATTTCTGTACAATGCAAAAAAAAGTAAAAATAAATAGAAAGATGTCTAAACACACACTTTTTAATTTCAAAATGCATGTTTTTTTTGTTAAATGTAAAAATATACATAGATTTTTTTTTTATGTACTTAGCATACCCTATATATGTGGGCTATTAGCCTATGCTTTTTTATTTAGATGAGATCTAGCCTAGCTGCTTGATAGTTTGTCGTAATGTTTAACCTACGATTTTATTACTTAGAAAAGCAATAGACTAGGCTGTAACGTAGTCACACGGTATTTAAAACATAGAGTATTTTCATTCGATGTATAGTTAGACCTACCGAAATTGTATAAAATGATGTAAATACTGTAAAATAAATACAAACTAAATAAAAACCGAGTTGAAAGCAAGCGCCGGGGCGGAGGAATTTATCTCAAATTTATTAAAACACTAGCCTATCTGTGTAAATATCAAACAAACCGAGAGAAGAGTCTGTGTTATTATGCACCTCATCAAATGTGCATTATGAACATTGGAGTGCTCGGTTTCTCCGTTAAATGAAGGCACACTGTCAATCCGACACTGCTGTTTACACTGTTTTATCTGCGGGGAGAAAGTAAACACTTGAGCTCTGGCGAGGGGGATTATGTCTCCATGGCATCGAGTTTCAATAGTGCAGCTATACACTCCTCGTGCGAAAATACAGTGGACTCCTGCTTTGAGACTGTCTCTGTTTAGAGGCTTTCACCATCTTTTAAAAGAAGAGAGGAGCTTATAATATCATCTCTCTTTAGCTCGGACTGTCCATACGAAAAACAGAACCAGACATAGGCCTATTGTTATGATAAATGCACTTTTTGCACGCAAAATATTTATCATTTGAGATTATATATATATATATATATATATATATATATATATATATATATATATATATATATATATATATATATATATATATAGCGTATGTGAGTGGACGCTTTGTATTAATTAACTAATAATAATTGCACTAATACATTAAACGTGATATTTTTTGTTAAACATAGGCTATTGCTATTTATTAAGTCCATTATGACATTGCTGATTTTTGTTTGAACTTTGTGTTATGCAAAATATTTTTTCGAATAGTTTCGAAATAAGCCATAACGCGCCAAATGCTATAAAAAAAACATTTAAATGCACAAAAGTAAGAATAAAATAACATTTATTTATTTTGCAAAATTTACACAGAGAAATGTACACTTCGCAACGCAGCAAGATCTCATTCAACAAACATCTTTTTTTTTTTAGATCCCTTTTGATGTTTTTTGAGAAAATGACTTAGACAAATATGAGTTCATCAGGAAAATGCAATATACATAATTTAGTCGTGTAACACAATATATCACTCACAAAGGGAACACAAATGTCTACTTGAGCCAGTACCCATATTAAATCCAAAGAACTTCTGTTCTGTTGAATGAACATGGCACGATTTTACAGACACTTAGCAGAAAAAGAGTGAATAATAGACGTTCCACAATAACAATAATGCTAGAATATTCCCTTTTTTTTTAAACGATGAAGCAAATTATTATTCTAGGAATTGCACTATTATCGCACGGAGCTTAATCCGTTTGGTAAATAATCTAAATGGATTGTAACAAACGTGAAGGATTTTTAAAATACACAATTTACATTACGCGAAAATACTATGGTTACCCTGCTAAAGGTCTAAAATAATTCCCCTCTGGCTCCCTTTGCGCTGAGGCAGTGTCGGTAATGCCACCCTGCAACAGTAAGATGGGTAAAAACTACTTTAACCTTTACGCGTAACCATTTTCTTTTTGATTAATCACAAACTTCAAAGAAGCCACGACCACCAAACACATTTTTTTCCCGGTGATTCAACTAGACATATTTTATATACAGAAACACGAGGCCCCGCGAGTCTTCAGGGATGAGGAACGCTTAGGCCTATGAGTCTTTAAAGACAAGAAACACTTTCGTCTACATTTGGGAAACACTATTTCACTGTTTCTCTGGGGTGTTGTTGACCAGAGGACCGTACAGTCCGTTGGTGTAGCTTTGATCTTTATGTAAGAGAGTCCTGTCTCTGATCAAGTCACTGAAGGCATAGTCCATTGGCGGCCGGAAGCCCAGAGTTGGCATCAGACCCGTGGTGGAGTACGGAGCCATGAAGGCCAGGCCTCTGCTGTGAGCCGAGTACGCCAGCCGGAGCGGGTTCAAGCCCAAATGCGTACTGAGGGGATACGTGCTCGGGTCGGAACCGAAGTGTGGCGCGTTGGGTTGCAGTGGAGAGAAGGCGGATCTGTTGCTGAGAGTCATGGTTCCGGGTAGCATAGGCCGCGGGGTGGAGGACATGGGCGGCTGCGCGCTCTGCAGCATCCGATCCGCCGTCCAGGACTCCTCTGGGCCCTTGGCTTGGCCGCTGTTGTTGAGGATTTGCTCTATGGCCTGCACCACGTCTTTGCCGCATCCCTGCAGCACGAGCTCCAGGACGCTGCGCTTGTGGTTAGGGAAAACCCTCGTTAGGATGTCGATGGCGTTCATCTGTCGCGATGCCGCGGAGGAGGGCGAGGGCTCCTGCTCGTCTTTATCCGTATCCGAGCCGGAGTCTGAGCCGAGCGGACTGATGGAGCCCGGCGTCTCATCGCCGTCTTTTAACGGTTTGGCTATCGGGGAACTCACGATGGACTCGCGGTCACCGTTCTCCGAACCCGAGCCGTGGCGCATATCTGGAGATGACATTCCCGGAACGGACTCGGTGTCTGTGGATACGGACTTTCCAGGCGCCTGCTGTGGGGTCACCGATCCAGATAAAGATGTCTTGGGGAACAACTCGAACTTTTGGATGTTTGATTCACCTGAAATAGATTGACGCACGTCAGTGATGGTCATCAGTCATCTTATTTTTTCGTATTTTTTACAGTGACACTTGAAACGCAACCTGAAATTATCCTACACAGTACGATATTATTATTATTTGTATAATACATACGCTAGCTAAACATGCCATTTCTTTTTTTTAGAAATAATTTTTAGAGATATGCAACTTATATTTAACATGTAACATGTTTAATTTTGATTCAGTATAACAGCTTAAAAGTGCGTAAATGTTTTCTAGAGAAGTGTATTTAAACGTCTTTAAATATATACTGTACATTATATTATAGTATAATATCTATTTAAAATAAATTATCCACCTACCAGAGTTGGTGTCGTTGTTAACTGGGCCAAAGACCTCGTAGTTTTGCCGGGGAGGAATGATGCCGTTGGCAGCGGCCAGGGCCAGACCCTCTGCCGTGCCGTAGAGCAGCTGAAGTTCTCTCGCCTCGTTCTCCTCCTGCGCCTGCTGTCTGCGGAGCGCAACCTGAGCAGCCATGACGCGTTGTCTCTCCGCGATCAAAGTGCATTTGGCACACATGCAGTCCTTCCATCTGCAGTAGCGCTTGTGCCCCTTAAGCGCGGACACAACGCCGTGATTCCTGCACCGGGCGCACTTGGGCGTCCGTGGATACTTCTCCGTAGCGCGAAGCAACAGCGGCGGGGCCCTCAAGAGGTTACCGGCCATGGAAACCGGGATGGAGGCGGCAGCGGCCGCGGCAGCGGCACCGGGGTGAACCTGCGACCCTGCCTGGGAGGCGGGTGGGATCTCTGAACGAAGATCCATATTCTCCGAATACAAACAGCCGATCGATAGGTTAAAAAACGCGCGCAACCGTAGTCTTCGATCGGAGACGTTTCATAAGCATTGAGTAGAATCGATACGCGGCGAATTTCTTCAGCACAGCACTCGAGGAAGAACACAGCCCGAATGCCAGTGTCCAGAGAAGAGATGAGAAAACACTTATGCTTCACGAAAGTTCTCTTTCCAGTGAGATCTTCAACTTGTTGCGCGCTGTCCACAAGCAGCCCAGTACGCTCTCTTAGAAATTTAACATGCGAATAAAATCGATCTTTAAAAACAAAACGCAAAAATCCATCGAAGGTAACGCAAAACTAACTTTAAAGTCAACGATCAGCCGACAGTCTGGGAGAGAGCAGAGTTTGCTGCTGGAGCCAGTGTGAGACACTAACTTCCTCGAGAGATCTTCAGTGGATACAGATCCCTCTCGATCTATTGTTGCGCCCACGTTTTCATTAGACAAATTTGACAACAATGTGGCGCCTGTCATTGGCCAAAGGGGGAAGGAGCGATCTGATTGGCTTGTCTCTTTTTCAACTGTGTCCACCTGCGTTCTTTTCTCAAATAACAAGCATCACGCAGAGCTAAAACATAAAACTTTTATCATAAGATATTATTTACTAAAATACAGGCAAAAGATCCCGAAAGACAAACGACTATTGATACTATAATCTTTAAAGGCATTGTCTTACGGTTTGGCAGTACAAAACGCAGATTAGACAACAACAAAAAATAGCTGTTAAAAGTTCATTACGTGGACTTTTTTTCTTCATTATTTTTATTTACCGGCAATTATTAGCCAAAACATGTTTCGTATTTTTTTGGTGATCTTTTAAAAAGACACGTTTTTGCTCTAGAGGTTTGCCGGAGAGCCATTTCCTCGTAGAATGACGTCAATATCGATAAAGGCGAAACGGTAAGTTGTTACGCTGGACTTTAAGGGCAGTTCGTTGTCCGTAATTGTTTACTGCATGTCTGTAATCGTTTACTGTAAACGTTGTTCGCCTGGCTTGGAAATGTCATTCGTTTGTAGCGTTATTTTAGAACTGCTGATCTGGCTGCCGGAGTCAAAAACAGGTTCAATGTGCTTGCCATTTCTCATCGATACAAACAAAACATTGCGATATCTGACAGCAATCTAATCATTTAAGATGAACTAAATGAACACTTCATTGATCGATATGGCAGTAATGTGCTTGGACGCCGCAGGATTAGTTATATCAATCTAGCCTTTGCAAGACAAGCTATCGCTTCTGTTTGTCTGTATTTGTCAAACATTTATAGCCTACTATTAAAGCACTATATTTGACTCCAGCATTGTATCGTTCCTTGTAAGCGTTGATCCCGATAAATAACAAACTTTTTTTTTTTTTTTGCTTGTTTTTTTTTTTCTGGAACACATTTCATTTGGCTATTTGATTTTTTTTTTTCATTTAGCGCTCTTCACACTTTTAAAAGTCTCCCGATTGTCCAAAATACGAACATCAGCAGAAAGCGCTACGATTATCAGGCTATTATACTATCATTATAATTAATAATAATATTGTATTATTGCTAATATTATTATAATTAGGCTTATTGTTTTTATTATTATGCATTATTGCTAATTGACTTATTGGAAATAGCCTACAAGCAGTTGTATTGTTGTGATTCGACACGTACAAGAAAATAAAAGCGATGATTATAATGTGAACCTAGTCATAAAATGTCAAATTAATTAATTTCGCAATACTTCAATGCATTTAGCCTACCTTTAGATTAGCGCAGTTCTTTTTTTTTACATATAGGAGCTATGCAATATTCGAGATTAAAGATCGTGCTGCCATAAAATGGTAAGCAATTTTATTTTCTGAGAGCGTTAAAATATGTTTTTGTTAAATAAGACGCGCTACGCGATTAACCATAGGCTGCCGCTCACTTATTAAAGGATCCATTGCACGCTACGCTTTTATTTTTTATTTTCAAAATAAAAAATGAAGTGCATCGGCTAAATTTTTTTACATTTGCTCGCATGCGATAAACAAATCTGTCAGACGACAGCGGATTTAAATCTTAACGTTATTTCTTGTTCGTTCGGATTAATGCACTTCGCCGGCATGTTTTGTATTTTGCAAAGAACTTAAAGCAGATCGACACGGTTGTCTTTGATACCTGGACCCTTCGATAAAGTGATATGGGCCTGTACTGTTTCCCTGTCGCTCGGTTTCTTATTGTTTACACACTCAATCACAGTAAGCAAATGCCATCTGTCCCCCCCGCCGCTCTCATCTGCACCTTTAATTACCCAACCAGCACACTAATAGAGACGATATTAAACTAAAGCTTTTTGACATTCAAAGTCATTATCTCGGCAGCGATCTCACGCGACTGAAAATAGACATCCCGAGATCATTACAAAACCGCAAGCAGGCGTTGATTGTTCATAAACTGGGAGATGATGAAAGCGCAGCTCCGAACAATTGTGATCTTTTGACAGATATGAGAACTAAGCCGGTTTTATGTAAGCTGTTCTGTCGATGATAGCCATATAGTCACAACTCTCGGAATGCAACTCAAAGCAGACGACTTAGATATTTTTACATGCATTTTTACATTACTCAAAGCAAAACATTTAGTGTTTAATGCACAAAATGCATTTTAAACATAATTTCAAAGCTCATATATATATATATATATATATATATATATATATATATATATATATATATATATATATATATATATATATATATATATATATAAACGTGGCGTTCCCAATTGCTTTCTACCGGTGCGAGAAAACCTTTAGGAACATAAAAGACACGCACTGTTGTAAGTTGTAGTTAGACATTAAAAACTTTTTTCAATTCTATTATCATCCACGGAGCGAACTTTAAAAGGTTTTGCTCTGAGACCAAAAAAAAAAAAAAAAAAAAACTTTACTCGCAAGAGAGCAGGCAACATTTACCAATTCTGTTCAGGCAGAACCTGTATATTTTATGAAGTTTAAATAATGAATCCGGCCCTCTTTACTCGAAAAAAGAAAATCTCTCCCCTGAACGGGCGTCTCTGTGAATTCCAATTAAATGCCCCCGGGCAATTAAAACTGACTGTGGGCACTTAGGAAATTCAACATTCTTTCAACAGTTCATCAGACCTATGCATCAAAAACCCATACAGGGCTTTCACTCCCTTTAGAATCTCCACCGCTGACTGAGTTTTACACCTTTTTAAAGCGGCACAAAAGAGATGCTTGACCCGACATATGTAACAGCATGTCTCTGTTCCTCCAGCACCCCGGAGCGCTATTGTGAGGATCTTTCTCTCCGCTGATACCCGGCCGGAGCGCGGCTGGACCCGAGCTACCTCCCCGCGGAACTCCCGCTGGAATGGTTTGAGCGCGCGGAGCGCGGCAGAGGTTAGAGTAGCAGATAAAAAAGGGGAACGAGGGTGCCGAGCGCGCGGTTTTGAGAAAAACCAGTGTATTTACACGCTTCATCTCGTCTCCAAGTCCTCATTAGGTTGTTAACCTCTTGTTCACATGAAAAGCTGCCGCGCCGCGCAGGACCCTTGAGCGCAGCAATGGCATTCCCCTAAAGGCACGGAACAAAGCGCTTAAAATAACTGCGTTAAATTAAGCTTTTATTAGCTTACTTAGGATGGACGATCGATGCGGCTTGCTTTAGTTATTCACCTAAAATATACATTTTTAATATTAATTCACTCAGCGTCGCCTATTACGCAATTAAGCTATGAATTAACGTCTGCATACTTATTTTAATTAATTTACGAAATTAAACAATGCAAAAAAAAAGCACGAAAACTATCAATGGGGTGGTACCTTTTCAAAAGGCAAAAACGTTGTACCTTATTTATAGCACATTTATACCTTAAAGGTACATATTTTACCACTAAGTGTGAATTTAAAATAGCTCAAGAATCATACAGGTATATCATATTCTTAAATCTTGATGGAAACGGAAACTTTGAAACGGAGCCGTTTCTGTCCACTTCGTTTAAAATCATAATGCATTGGTCCGATACTTAAAATGCACACCATTCTTAGATTATTATAATATTACGGTCCGTTCTGCTTCTTCGGGGAAATAATAATAAAATAATAATTTACTGTAATTTTACTCTCTTTTTTTTACACCAAGGACGCACAAGGCCGACGACAGACGAAATGATGCGAGCTCAGGCAGCAGCCAATTAAAATGCGGCTTCCATCCCTCCACATCTGCCTCCCTTTACAAACGAATCAAACAGAAAAGCAGGAACCCAGTGAAAGAGCGCTCATTGAGATCACAGATGGAGTATAGGTTTTTGCAAGAAATTTGAGAAACACCATTGTCCCAAATCCAAACTCAATGTGGTCCCTCACAATGGTTGGGGCTTTGAGCCGCGCCGACTCAATTGGCCTTGTTTTTTAAACTTGAAGTGTTGAGCACAAAGACCGGCCTCCTAAATGTCACAACCGCTCCGAGTGGGGCTCTGCAGCGCGATGCTGCCTGAAAAAAAAAAGAGAGAAAAAGAACACAATTATGAAGCAATAATTACTCTGCTTCTCTTCGCACGCCACTGCGTCTATTCAGGCCCCTTTAGCCCCATTTAATGCTTTATCCTCGTCCACGATAATCCGAATACCACAGCTTTATTATTTTTTCTTCTCCCTTGCAGAATTTTCTTATGAGACGGGAGTGGGAAACGGGGATTGTGCTAAACCGGACAATGGCCGTGTCGACTTACTTTTTTAATATCGAAAGATTAATGCTTAGCGTCACAGCCGAGAGCTCGCGATACGAAATGTATATTAAACTCATTTATTGAAACGGATGTAAAATATTACGTTTGTTTTTATTTATTTGTCGCATATTTATTAAGCAGCACCGTAACTGATACAAATAAAAATATTGTTTTAATTAAAAGTGTTTTTTGGGGGAGTATAGGCTTTTTTTAAATGTTTTTTTTTTTTAAACGTATAAAAATGCTGAAAATGTCAAGGACAACCGTAGACTATAATTGCTAATAATACAAAATAATTAAATAAACGACAACAAATACATCACATGTTTAAAAAGTAGCCTATATTATGTATCTATGATTAATATAGCAGATATAAAACACCAATTTTCATTCAGTGTGAAAAAAAGAGCACTTTTTTTGACTGACTATAGGCCAACGTTTAAGTTATTAAGTTATTTGCAGGACTGTGTAAAACGCACTACATAAAAGAGCTTCTTCTTTCGTTATCTTGAAGATTTGTCTTATTGCTTTGCTGAGTACTAATTTTTGTAAAGTCGTCTTAATATGTATCGAATATCCACGAAGAAAACTGTTTAATGAGTCCGTTCATATCACTAGACGTTGTAATTTAGGCTATTGGTAAATAAAGTATGCAAAAGTTGCGTATTTCTGTGTTTATTTTCATTTTGCGGGGAAAAAAAAAAGTTTGATGCCAATTGACGATAAAGTAGAAGGTTTAGGTTTCTTATTTCTGGAGATCCAATTATCATCATCATCTACATGCCATCAAAACTATGCGCTTTCTCAATTTAAAATAATATTATGATGTGCTCTCATGTGACTTTAAAAAAAAATTATAATAAAAGCCACAATCAAGAAATAGAAACTCAACCTTTTTGAAGTAATTGTTTTTACAAAATAGCATTGGCTGCAGTGTTTTTGCCATTTAAACATTAATTAAAAGTGTGTTTTTTCTAATTAGAATTTCAACCATGCATCAAAGAGGGGGAGAGACACATGAATTATAAAGATGCATTTAAAAATCTATTTAGACTTCGAAAAACAAACAAACGAGCCAAAACCAATCATTAAAGAAACTGGAGAAACATCCATAAACAGTGAAAAAGTAAGTTGCACCCGCAGCATCCTTCAGGACCCGGTACCTAATGAAATGAAAACTCCTGGAAATCCGTCAGGATGACTAAAGCATTCCTTTTGGAAGCGGCCAATAAAACTATTTCTGTTCACACCGACCCCTCCCGTCTCGCTCACTCCATTCGCACACATTTGCCCGCCACAAACGAGCCCCTTTTTCGGGCGACTCTTTAAGCCGCATAGATTCTGTTTCTCTAGCGTCTCTGAGAAAGTAAACTTTGAGTGACCCTCCAGGTTAGTTTAGTCTGGGATTTCGGCATCGTTGGGTGAGTGGATGCTGTGGGATCAGGAACTGCTTCAAAGAAGAGATCACTTGCGTCAGGAATTCTCTTCTCTCACCAAGGGCCAGCAGCATTCTTGACCCTTAAAGACTAGTCAAACATTATTGAACGCTTCCCTTTTGTCATTGAAGAATCGAGCCACCACCTGATGTTGCCAGAGGAGAATCTGTGTCACAAGAAGCCACAAAATAACTCTATTGTCCCTAAATAGAGAGTTTGATGATCGTATTGGAAAATCGGATTCTTGACTGACAGCAGCTACGATTCAGGGTCGCCGAGTGAGACGTCACAGAGCTGACAAGTGGGCAAATGAAAAACTCAATATAATAACACTTAAAAAATGCTGATATTAACTATTAATAATCAAAAATATTAAATATATACGTGTACACACACTCTCAGAAATAAAGGTACAAAAGCTGTCACTGGGACGGTACCTTTTTAAAAAGGTACACTTTTGTACCTATTAGGTTCTAATATGTACAATTTAAGTACTAAAAACTTAAAACAAACCCCCAAAAAAAAAAAAAACCCAGTGACAGCTTTTGCACCTTTATTTCTCAGAGTGCACAAATTAAATACATTCACTTATTTACCGTTTTGCATTATTAAACACTATTTTCCCTACTAAATATCATATTTACAACAGCTTTGTTTTCAGTTTGTATTGATAAAAACAATATAAAGGTGATTTTATTTGACCTTTAAAAAATGTGTTTTATACACACACACACACAAATAAAACTACTACTATCTGTTTTCAGTTGTCTTTTTAAACATATACACACACAAATATATATATAATATATATATATATATATATATATATATATATATATATATATATATAGCTAAATTATTTATAAAATATAAATATGTATGAAATAGGACGTGTTTGTAAACACACAGTGTAATAACAAGGTAACAATCAAAATATAATATCAAAAGAAAATTGTTCAATGTCTTTAGGCATCTAGTTGTCTTTTTTTAAATTGTTTAATAACTTTTGACTAGTCTTTTAGTGTCAAGAACTAATATATATACCGGTTGAACTGAGAAATGAGTTAAACCTTGTACAACTGATGAAGTTGAAAACGTAAAAAATTAATTTTAACATTTAACATCGTTTTTTCTTTTTCGTGTTTAAAGTCTAAAAGCAACTAAAAATGTAAAAACAAAAAAAAAAAAGGGAGAAAATCAAAAGCCCATTATGTCCTCCGATAGTGGATTTTTTAATTTTTTTTTCCAAACAGGAGGATTACTGTTTCAACTGTGGACATTAATGTGCTCTTCTCACATTGCTCAGAACACACCTGCTAAAAGAACGCCGATGACTAGGTGCAGACAAGCCAGATCAAGCTAAAAGAAATATCAGTTCACTACTTGAAACGACAGCATTTCCGACCTTCTCCTCAATGCTGTCTGTGTCGGTACAAAGTCAACGTCTGCGTGCATTAACCAACCATTCAATCATTGAAACAGTAATATCACACGCACACGGGAGCTGCATAACCAGCATTTCTCCCTCGAGCTGGATTTACCGATCCTCCACACCTGATTGGGCATGATGAAAACGTGAAGAAAATGAGAAAATCTTACCTTTCAGTGCTTGCTCTTTCTTGAAAGAACGGACACGGGAGAGCGGACCAGGCCAAACTTAAAAACGATACCTGGGGAACGGCGGATTCTGAAACGCATTCAAGTCCAATTTACACAGGCGTTACTCGTATTTCACAGCATTAAATTGCAAAGCGGCAGCGAGTATACGAATCATAAGGAGGAAGAAACATTCACATTTTGCGAATGCTCATTTTGGGGCCGAAGAACACACAAGAGCCGGTTTCAGAGATTTGGGTTACCCGACCAAGCTTGAAGAAAGCTGTAATTTAGTTTGTTGTTGTCACTTTGAACATGGCTGCTTTCTCCTTTGTCTGAAATGAATACTGAACTCGCACAATGTTTGAGTTAGTTTAACTTACTAAGCTCATTCTCAGCAAACGGTGTGTGTGTGAGAAACAGAGTGATTCATGTCTTCTCAGGGCACATCACCTACAGTGGAAGTATGACTGGGTGAACACATTCAACTTTCAGATTCCTTGCGTGAGAAGGCAGACAACCCAAACAAAACAGCCTGCAGGTTAGACTCCTTCTATCCAGTTTAAAAAAGGTCAAGCGTACACGACGAACTGTGCTTTGCATAAAAACGTTCTGTTCGCCGCTTATAGTTTAGCAGGTCACTTCATTAGCTTCAAAATCCACGAAGAATCAGGATGGATCCCTGAACCGTCAACTAATTATTTAACTTATCATCGATCCCAAACAAGAGCAAAGAGCCTCGTTTTTCTCTCATCGAAGTGTGTGGAGATGCAGAATTACAATAAGCGTTTAATTAAAAAGTTTAACGGGCAAAGCAGCCATAATGGCTAATAATGCTCATGAGAGATGTCTGAAAACATCAAAAAAAAAAAAAAAAAAAGTCCTTCAGTGCATGTTATGTAGCATCCAGACAGTTCCTCAAAGTGATCAGTGTATATTCTTTAGATCCTTTTTAGAATACATGATCAATCATGTGACCGCCACTGGCTACATTCTCATGCACGATACGCCAAAAAAAAAAAAAAAGAAAGAAAAGCCACCCGCTTCAGAGAATTGCAATGTTAACCCGCAAGTAGTTCTCATCAGCGCTGAAGATATTTGTGGTATTCCCAGGTTCATTTAAGGAAATATATACTACTCGCCCACAAGCCATCCTAGCTGTATTTCACTTTCTTTAAGATGAACACAGTTTGTTTTTATTTATCCTGGCTCTTCTAAACTTGGTAATGTGGCTGAAGAGCGGCCATTATTTTGATTTATTCATAAATCTGATATATGCGCAAGTACTGCGACGTAAAACTAACCTATACTCCTTCGGGGGGTTATCACACGTCTTCTGAAGCAGATCGATGGGTTTTTGTAACAAAGATATTTCAAGTTTTAAAATTATAATGTCAATAACTGACTCGCAGAATTACGTCATACTTCGGGTCAGAAGTCAGCCAAGAAGCCGGAATTCAACACTCAGTTATTCACTTTCTAATTATAAATAATTAATAATAATAATTATAATTTTAAATCATTACCACCTGCATCACCAAGTTAAAAAAAAATTTTTACTCATTTTTTACAACATTTTTTAAGAAAATGTTAAGAAACTGAAAGAAGTCAGTCATATACACCTTGGGTGGCTTCGAGGTGAGTGAAATATTGGGTAATTTTCATTTTTGGGTGAACTATTAATTTAATCAAAATATTTTAAATGATAATCCTGACCACAGTGATCTTGAAAATAACGGTGAAAAAATTAATTGGTGTGATGTTATATTGCTCCTGCAATAAGGATGTTAGAAGAACAGTGTAAAGCAAAAAATGAAAACCCTGTCATTTGCTTACCCACATATTGTTCCAAACCTGTATTTTTCAAAAACTGCACTGGTCACTTCAATCAAAAATGAATCAATTATTATACTCCACCATGATAGACCAAGATCTTCATTAAAAAAATAACTTAGAAGGCTAGCTATGTAGCACACTGTCATATTGAACATCTTTATGATGCTTTTGTGCCATCTTTTAAAGCTCAAGTCCTCTTTTAGATAGTCCTCACTTTCAATATTTCTGTTTGGAAAACTTTGGAAGTTTGCAAGTTAATAAATAACTCCATAATGCATTAAATTTACCTCAGCAGGCACGTGTTAAAACTACAGAACTCCAATGAGGAGGGGCCATGTGCTGGTTTGATGAGGTCATGGTGACATAGTCACCCACACATGAAGGTAAAAATAAATTTAGAGTGGCAAGACACATGCATGTTCATATATTCTTTATATAATGTATATTAACCTAAATCTAATACAGCATCAAACTTAAAAATGGGGGAGAAAAAAAAAAAAAAAAAAACAAGTATTAAACCAAGTATAATCAATTTGGGTATAAGGAAGAAGCTGGGAGCACGGGCTGTCCAGGGCCGTGCTGAGAATCAGGGACTCTGAGAACTTTGGGAAAGGAAATGGTCCAGCGTTCTCCAGGAAATGTCTCTTTGTATGACTTTTATTTATTTGTCTTTTTTTTTTTTTTTTTTTTTTAATTGATTTTTTTTTTTGCTTCATTTCAACACAAAACATGTCTAAAAAGCAGCCTCAGCGAGAAGTCCTTGTCTGTGAGGCTGGCTGTTTTAGACTTCCACACCTCTGCTTGTTTATTTTTTTTATTTTTAATGTTTTTTTTTCTCGGTTACCTTACGTTTTGGGTGGAAAAAGAACATTACACTGCAGTTATGGGAGGAGAGTGATCGTTTATCCATGTGCTTGTGAAGGCCTCTGTGTGCATAAAATGTACACTCAGCATTCATATACAACGCACTGTGTGATAGTGTGTGAAGGCTTGTGTGTATGTGGGTGTGTGTCTGGTCGCTGTGGACATCATGCTAAAAGTTCTTTGCTTATTCTTGTTCGCCCTCAGGACGTCTCCGATCAGTCCTACTCTTTGGCCTCCAGGAACAGGGTCTCCTGAGGGAAGAGTTTAGCCTCCACCAGACTCCATGCCGGGTCCAACTGCGTTATCTGGAAACAGATGAAGACAAAAAAAAAGCAAATTTGTAATTTTTTTATATATATGCTAAATTAATAACTCAAAGCAGCACAGAGTGCAGTCCGCCATTACGGGTTTTATTGATTCAAAAAATTCTTGTTGCTTTCTGCATGCTTTCTCTTCTAGAGTCTCTCCTTCATTCCAGGTCAAACATGTAACGCTGAACACTGCTACTGAGACTTTTTTTAATGCGTCAGATTGTCCTGTTTTGTTGATGCCGGTACGCCATGAGCTCTTGAAGCTCCGCCCTGTTCTGAAAAGGGGGCCGGGTGCACCAGCTTATTAGCATTTTGGCAATTTTAACAAGCTATAAAAAATATCTGTGGGGTATTTTGAGATAAAATTCACACAGGCTTTGGGGACATCAGAGACTTATTTTACATCTAGTAAAAAGGGGGATAATAGGTCTCTTTCGAAAGAATATTAATAAACAATAATAATGCATTTTAATTAATGGTGCCTTTTTAATTAATGGTTCAAATGCATACATGGATCTTTATCTTTATTTGACGCATTTGAACATTCTCAAAAAAACAAAAAAAACAAACAAATAGAATTGGCTTTTTGAAAAAGTGTCATACAACAAACTCAGAACATTTATTTTCAAAACAGATTTTTTCCCCCTCAGAATTCTGAGTGTATATCTTACGATTCAGAATTTTTTGTTTCGCTAGGTAATAAAAAAAATGGGTAATTTTAACTTTTTACACAATTCTCATTTCTTTTTCTTTTCTTCTTTTCTCTAATTTCCAATAGAAACAATCTTCCAGTGTAGCACATCAAGTCCACATCAAAAATGCAACGATAATTGCACAGATGAATGAAATAGTTTTCAGAATGACTTTTTATCTGGCCGATAAAAGGAAAAAATGCTTAAAACACTAAAAGCCGATCAGAATCCATCTTTTTTATAAGAGCTCAAGCGTTTCTATTGAACAGCAGGATGCACTTATGATAAACCAAACTCTTTTCTGATGCTGATATAGTTATCTTTCATTCTAGATATAAATGGGCCATTATTGCAAATATCAAAATTGAAAAGAAAAAAAAAACACACACACAGTTAATGAGGTGTGCGGGTTAAGTCTGGCCATTCCTCCTAAACTAAGCGATGTGTGGGGTCTAGCCTTCTGATGTCATTGGTTAAAGCCGTAATGCGATAATGTCCCCCGTGTGAGGTACGTGTCCTGTTTCCCTCTGGGATAGTAGCTGTTTGTTATCGCAAATGGACCGATCCAAACCAAGCACGATAGCAATGGGCTGAGAACTCATCAGCCACTAATAATCTCCATGAGTGAAGCTTGACTTCATTATCCAAGAGCAATGCAATCACTAGCCACACTTTTAACAGCAAACTAACGGACGTTTGTGACTATGCAACCATCATCCACGTCTCGGTTTGGGGATTTTCCCAGCTGATGAGGAGTGATGAGCGCTTGTGTAAGCGGCTTGCGATCCTGCGTCGAGACAGAAAAGGAGAGCAGGAGATGATGGCTGTATTGTAGTGAGCTAATAGCAGAGCGTTCTCTTGTTACACGGGGCCTTTGCCTCACACCTGGGTGTCCACACATCGAGCGGCCACAGCGCTCAGGACAGGGGCTTAACTGCAGCCTGGTGACAGGGCTCTGATTAAGGCCTATTCTCTGCTCTGAAGACCCTTCCAGCTCTACGTGTTTGTAATTAAAACACAGAGCTGAAAGCAGCTGGACTGGAAGGTCACAGGGTCGGAGCTGTGTATAGTGTAATTTCTGTTAAAGTAGTCAGGACATTGGATAATATTACAAAGATGATTAAAAAAAAAAAAAAAAAAATGTGTGTGTGTGTATATATATATATATATATATATATACATAAAATAAATAAGTGCTTAAACTGTTTTATAATATTATTTTAAAATTATAATAAATAAGTGCTTAATAACTGGCCCAAATCAAAATGCATTCTCATTATTACTATTATAATGATACAAAAAGGTTATAACGTTCTTATAAACAGAGGAACAAATAAAATAATTTTCTGTGGTGATTGGCAGCATGCCACATATATAACAAACAAAAATCTTTTGAACATTAGTATGTGTACAAATCAGCAGTCAAGATGAATAAAAAGTACTTTTTAAATTTTTGAAACTTAATTACACACAAAAATACATTTTGTTTACCTTAACACATCCTTTAAAAGGTACAATTCTGTCCCATAACAAAAACGAAATTCTAATATTACAAACATTTTAGAGGTAAAGGCCTCATCAGGACACACCTGACGTAGGCGGAAAGAAGCGGCGTAATATCGGCGGGTCTGGCATCTCAAAGGGGGGTAAGTACAGATATCACACCCGCTTCAGCACATTAGCTGTGTTGCCCCAAACCTCATTTTAGCGTGTGACTTATGCCTTTTGTTTTTCAATCTGACCTGAGGGCACAGGAGGGGGTGTAGTACGTCGTAAACACACATCGCTCCCACCAGGATGCCTTCCCTTTCTTTCGTACGAGGACTTAAGCGAAACTTAAAATGGAAATGAACCCGAAAACCTGCTATAACACCACAGCATCAGGTAGAAGTAAATGAGGTTCAAGGGTGGCGCAGATGTGTGCGCGTGTTTGTGTTGATGACTGTTCTCTTTTAAAGGGGAACGAGAGAAACAAGGTGGCACTCCAATGGCAGGAGACAGATGCCATGGGTGATTGTTTACATTGTTATCCAATTAACAGACCATAAGAGGAGAAGCATCTGTCAACAAACAAAGCTGTTGTTTTCCTCCACTCTCTTTGTCTTTCGCTCTTTTTCTTCCTCTCACTCCCTCCCTCTTTTCCCAGCACTTGTTAGTTTCTTCAGAAACCTTCTGTTTGGCCCTTCTGAATTAAATTAGAGCGAGATCGCGCTCGTGCTTCAAACACCTCGACTGACACACAAACGCACACTTGCACAGAGTCGTAAAATTAAAGTACGATTAAAACCCCCCTGACTGACAACCTTAACCCGCTATGCGCCGAAAGGGGGAAGTTAAGACCAAATGAACTCGGGTAGTGAGATCTCCACTGATGAACAATACGTTCTCCGACGGCCAAAGTAAATAGAAGAAGAAAAGAGATCATTTGAAGGGTGTGGAGACTCATATCACCGTAATCCTGAAGAGGTTTATTAAAGCAAGAAGTGGCCGTGCGATGGAGGAGAGGCCCGAGCGGCTGTTTTCTTTGGGCCTTGATGATGTTGATGGCAGGTAATCCTGTTAAACCTTTAACACACTCATCTTCAACGGCCCCACACAGTCACCAAACAAACATAGGACAGCCGCTCAGATGACCACAGGAAAAGGGGCACGAGAGAAAGATAGAGGGAATCCTGCTCTCCAAAAGCAGAGTGCTACTCGACTTCTGAGCCCTGAATGCAACGATGACCATCGACAGGCCATTGAAAAGAAGCAAAAGCAACTAAAACTCTTATGCATACTGCACTTATTTGACCAATTCATTGAGTAAATATAGTAAAATATCATTACTGAAGTTGTCGATTTTTAATACATTTAAAATGTAAATCATTCCTGTGATGGCAAAGCTGGATTTTCAGCAGCCATTACTCCAGCATCGTCAAACATGAACCTTTAGAAATCATTTGAATATTCAGATTAACTTTTAATCAATTTATTAAAACTTAATGTAACTATTGTAGTCTGATATTTGTAGACAGGTAATCTGTGTGTTGGGCTGTATTTTCCTCACTTTATAAGTTATTATATTCATTAATTATTAATTAATATTAAAAATACACAGGGTCAATAAGATTATTTTCTTATGCTCACCAAGGCTTGCCTTTATATGAGGTAAAAACAGCAATAGAGTGATATAACTATGAATTAGAGTACTGTTGTATTATATTTTATAATATAATTTATTCTGCTGATGGCAAAGCTAAATTTCCGGCAGCTATTAAGCCAGTTTTTCCAGTGTAAAACAATACTTCAGAAATCAATTTAAATATGATGATTTAGTATTTAAGAACATTTCAGTGTTAGTGTATTACTGTTACTTTTGAAACAATTTACTGCATCCTTGCTAAATTAAAGTATTATTATTATCATTATTATTTAAAAAAGAAAATTTTAGACTTTTTATCGGTAGTGTAAAAAAAAAAAAACCAAACAAATGCAACTAATAATATAATAAATATAATAAGCTTCTATATTATATACAATAATCACTTTTAAAAAGTGCAGCTGAAGGGAAAATTCACCTGCACTGTCTTCGTGTGAAATTTGAGCAGCACTCATTTGTATCACTGACTGTACTGTGTACATTTCTACAACAAGACTATTTGAAAAGTCCTGAGGGAATCAATACGGAGTTCACCGGAAAACAAAATAAAAGCTGGATGTCTCAGAGCATGATTAACTGATGTCACTTGCAGCTGCCAGTTCAGTTTAATTAATTTCATTATTAGTATGCTTAAGGATTAACCTGATCAATAACACAGTAAAAACTCATTAAAATGACAATACAGAGTTTCATCACAAAGCAGGTGTATGTTACCAGGCCGCTGCAAAGTAAACTGCACGGAGGCATTATTATAAATTAAGAACACACAGGTTTTAAGAAAGGTCTGGCTTCCGAATCACATAGTCAAAACATTTAAAGCAAATTAGTAATAAGCTGAACGCCAGTCCTCGCTGATTCGAAGCTAGACTTGTTTAAACTGAACATCCACTTTAAAAGCCAGGCAAATAAATATTGCCGTTCATTAGCACTAATAAAAGGACCTGCAATAAGAGGCCAAGAGAGAAGGAAAATAAAGACCAGACACGTGAGATGTGGAATATAGAAGGAAAAAAGAAAAGGGGAAAAAGGCAAACCAACAAAAAAGAAAAAAAAATATACAGCTGAAACAACGGTTCTAATGAAGCCATTTAGGGTCCTCCACCATTAATTAAAACCCAATAGCCAGGTCTGTGTTAGCGCTGTGTTGTAGAGTGTTTATTTGGCCAATTAGGAAAGCGGTGGGAGATCATTATCTGCCTGCAGGAGCGGTGAGGGCGTTAGCGTTCACAGTGTTGGAGTAAGACTCTGCTAAGGGCCGGCCGAGGGTGGAGACGGAGGGGGAAAGGAGGGTTCCCACCTCTGGGGAGAAGTCAGTTCTGACTCCCTGCTTGTCTGTAGCATGACCGCGGGATGCTAAGGGGGGGTCTAAAGGCAAGAAGCCAATGCAAATGCATAGACAGGCCAGGCGCTGACGCAAGGGATGTGAAACCACACATCCAAATGGCTCTCCGAGAGTAGAAAGAAGCGATGTTTTATCAAGCAGTGGTTTTGCAGCTGCTTTGGTCCGGTGACCCATGCTTCACAGAATATCACATGATGACCCCAAATGATTTGTAAAGATGAATAATAAAATACACATACACATACATATATAAGTACGTATGTATATGTGTGTTTTTGTGTGTGTGCATGTATCTCTCTCTCTACGCACACACACGTGTTATATTGTTTATATAATGCTATAATGATAATATTATATTGTAAATGTAATTTGTAAATATAATGCATTTGTCTTTTATCGATTTTTTTTTCTGCATTTCTACAGAAAAAGTTGCCATGCTCATTTATCTTCGCTTCGAGGTTAGTTTAATTTTTATTATAATTAAATGTGTTCTCTATTCCAAACAGACCTGTCACTCAATTTTGGGTCGGAACCAACCAGCTGAGAAGCACCGTTCTTCAATCAAAACACATGAGATTAGATTATTCATCCAAGAGATCCTTACGTATCCCGAGTTGGATAACTTTAAAAAACTACAGAAAACAAAAAGAACTCATCAGATGATTGGAGGTCCTCTAAGCGCTGGTGTGAGTGGCAATGTGACTGTGCCATGACATTAATGAGTGTTATGAATAGAAAGGGAATCCTGAGGCTGCTTTTCTAATCCTTCCTCACGCTCGCGCTCAGAAGAGTGCAGGTGCATTGGATCTGTCCATCAAAGAGAAGAAAAGAACAAACAAACTGACAAACACAACCCTCGCAGGCCGCAAATGAAACAAAAGGCTTCAGACACTTTTCCATCTCTCTCTTTCTAAACTCCTCTGTTTAATCACTCTCTTATTGCTGGCAATTATCTCGGTTTTGGATGCGGCGAGGAAAGGAGGAGGAGGAGGAGGAGGGGGAGGAAAAAGAGAGAGAGATGAAGTTTAAACATTTGTGCAGAATTACAAATGCAATAGTGCTCATGGCCTAATCCTGTGGGAGGGATAGAGCGAGTCTGTGGCAGAGATGATTTTAATTAGAAGAGGCAGAGAGAGAGAGAAAGAGAGAGAGGATTAAACTCAAGCACTGTAGTCACAGTCACAAACACAGCCTGTTTTTCCTGCTTTTGCTTTCCTCTTTTTGCTGGATACACATTTCGCCCTCCGCAGAAACACGCAACTCGATTCTCTTTTGCTTTCCAAACAGAGACTGTGAATAAACGCAATACAATGTGTGAAATGGTGTTCGTCGGGCGCGAGGCTGCCCGAGTAGCAGTGTTTAAGGCAAATGTTGAGCATTTATGAGCATGAGAAGGCATTTTGTGAGTGTGTTTAAAATTGTGAGCTTGTTGGGGGCCTTAGCGCTCGTCCCCAAAGGGTTTGGATGGCATGCTGTCTGGGCAGGCCTGCGCACATCTCTTGATTAATGGAAAGCCCATTTCTGTTTCCATGCTGTTAATTAGTCAGGTCGTTAAGAGCAGCGCTTGTTATCTACCTGCTGCAGAGTGCACAAACGCAGCACTTTAATGACACAAACACACACTCACACACACACACAGGAAAAAGAACTGCTGACTGTATCTGAAGTAGCCAGTGCACCTTTCTGCTTCTGAGGACCGCAATTAATATTCCGTAAATTATTCATGCACTTGTGGGATAGATGTGGATAGAAAAAAAAAGGAAAAATAAAATACACAAGAGGAAAAGAAATACTAATTAACCAGGCATGGCTTTTAATTAATGTGCAGGTGTGTGACTATCTGTGGACTTGTACAGTACACACACACACACACACACACACACACACACACACACACACACGCAGACTAAGATGAGCAACAAACTTCTGCCACACGCTGGGATTAACTAGCCAATTATACACTCTATTTTTCCTGCTGAGCTGTAACACTCACACACACTCTTTGCACACACACAGGCACGCACACACAGTTATTAGTGCACCGCAGATGGACAGGAATTAAAAGATATTCACCATCAGTGGGGCTCTAGACTAATATCAGTCATGTTCCAGCATGGGGAAAGTTGCCCACAGAAAATATATTGAACAGGAAGGAGGCGGGTGTTGCAGGAATATGTGCGCACTTGGGTACTTATAATAACTGTCACGAGTGGGGTTATGGTCATGACCAATATCATTATGATATACACGTGTTACTCTAATTATCTGAATCCAAATGAGCAGAAACATTTAGTTAAAAATAATAACAAAAAATATATGCAATGCTTTTTGTGAAACAATGCTTTTAAATAAACTTTGAGGAAAAGTGATTCATAAACACACAACAATAACAATAATAAATACATTAGTGATATAAAGACTTAATAAAATAATTCTAAATAAAAATTAATAAAAAGATTTACTGAACTATTTATTATATAATAATAAAAAGTATTTTCATTTTAATAATAATAATTGACTTAAGTTACACACATTTAAAATAAACTAAATTAATTATATTTAATTTAAATATAAAATTAAAAACTTTTTGTTGTGTCTTATATATAGCACTAACATGTCAATTAAAGAAATAAGTGTATATTTTTGCATTTATTCATATTTATTTATACTCATATTTTAAACAGTGTGTAAAGTTTGATTGTTCATTATTTTAGGGTCAAAATTCATATACATTTATTTGAAAACAGTAATTGTTTGTGTGCACGTGTGAACTCACAATTCTGCGTGGAAAGGTGGTGAGCAGTTTGAACTCGTCAGATGGGTAGCCCTTGGAGGCGACGAAGTCAAATAGGACCTGGAGTTTACAGCTGCCCAGGAACCGCCTTTCTAAAAACTCGCCACTTGGCGTCCGGATGCGCAGCTTGCTGATTGGCTCTCCGCCCTCTTCTTTGGGCTCTGGTGGCAGGGCCTGCTCCAATGAGAGACGAATAGCCTGCGCGAAGGGACAGTAAAACGGTAACATTATGGCAAAACAAACATCTCTCATATGTATCTCATGAACCAACCACTTTATAAATCTCCCGTTATGAAAGTGAAGGTTTAAAGCTCACTGAATATTAAAATGACTATAAAACACAATACTGTATCTTATGAAATCGTAGCACTCAAGTCATGCGTTGAAAGTACTAAATTTAGCATCACAGCTTGAACGAGCCACAAAAAAAAAATCCATTTTGCACGTCATAGAAATATCACACTGTAAAAAAAGAAAACAAAAAAACAAAACGAGTCAAAAGTGAGGGACGGGGAGGGAAACGGTGAGAAGTCGCATACACATGTAAAGAGAACAAGAGCGAAAGTGAGAGGGAGAGGTGAGGGAATTGCGCCGTCTCTAGTGTCACGGAGCACGACCTGCCGCTCCTCTGGGCTTTTCAACTCCAGCTTGTTGTTCCTGTTGTGACACTGGGCAGCATATGCTGTGACAAAACACGCAGGCTTTATTTACACACCATAATGCAATTATATTTCATCAAAGTGTACAACAGTAGCTCATTAGCAGCAGGTGGCTTGTGTGAGCACGTGCCGGCCCCGCTCCCTTAGGTAGGGGCCGCGTGTAAAAAGCCCTCTGGGGGGCGAACGGCGTCTCTCCCCCAGCCCTGCTCGGGATGTATGTGTGTACGTACGTGTCTGTGTGTTTCCTGGTCCCTGCGCACAAAGGGCACTAAGGAGCATCCTTTTCACTGCGCTAAACAAACAGAGTGTGTGTGTAGCACCTGACTGCAGAGAATAATGACATCACCACTCCCCCACGGCCTTTCATGTGCTGTCTGGGTCACAAAAGAGTCCAAATCACAGAGACATTTCCCCTCTCTACTTTTCTATACACTTCTGCTTATTGTTTCCCTCTAGTGCACCTATTGTCGCCACAGACCCACCGAGGTGCTGTGGTTTGGGCGTGTGCGAGGTTGAGCGCGTGCTTGGATAGACTCCAGGTGGAGAGCATCTTACTGCCTTGTTTACACACACACACACACACACAATGTCACAAAAACAATGCGCGGGAAGAAACGCAGATACACGCACACCACACACGGCCAAACTGCAACAGCTGCTAAAAAAATAAATAAATAAAAAAAATAGAGGAAACGAATGTACGCCATTTGAATCTAATCTTTCCCTTCAAGAGCAAGAGGTTAATTACGATTGTGTGCGAATCCAAACAATGTCATGAAACGTAACAGGTGACCTCTAAGGTGCAGGAATCGAATATATGTCACCCGTTTCACAGCTTGGAGATTCATGTCCAAAGGCGTGACGTTTCAGCTGGGAAAGGAAAAAGCGGTCGTTTGGAGTTTAGTGAAGGTGATTTTATCTGTTTAAATGTGTGTGTGTGTTTCAAGCGTCTTCTCCCCTTGGGATCATTACAGACAGCAGGTGAACAACTTTAGACCCTGTTCTCATTAAAACACAAGGCTGCTGCTGAGTTAACAGCTCACACACACACACACACTCAGGACTGACACAATTACTTCGCCTCCAGGCCGTCTTTGTGTTTACCTCTCTACAATATGCCTCATATTAACAGCTTTGTCCAAGACGAGCATTAAACGAAGCTAAAGTGAACTATTGTAGGGTATTGTGTGTTTGAAGGTCTATACTGTAGCCTACACACCACGTCCTGACAAGAATGGTACCATGGCAATCGGATATTGAACTAATTACATGCTTTTGTTGTGACCTAAAAGTGACAAATTATCTCATATAGCAGTTTCACCTGAGCTGGTTCAGGTAGTATTTACTGCTGAATAAACAGACGCTAATCTGGCGACACTGGTGTGGCAGCTTTTTGTGAGCAAATATCTTATTAAAAAGAGTGTGTGTGTGTTGAACTTGTAAGCACACTAAATGAACAAGTACACTTTGTGCCACAAACTGTCTTTAGAAAGAGCGCTAAACCGCACCATCTGTAATACATTTGAATGTTAATACAGCGGTATTGTATTCTGCTGATTAGCTGATAGGAAAGGGGCTATATTTGCTTACTCCTACATCTACAGGTGAGATTTAACTTTCCGTGACACTTTTTGATGCCGTCTTTGTGAGGGTGTCAGTGTTTTGACGTGCACCTGTCGTTTTGTACAGCTCGTATAAGGGGCGATAGCGCAAACACTGCAGGAGTACGCGGGCGGATTGCAAATATGTATGTGATTTGTGTAACAATGTAAAGTGTGTGTTTGATGAGAGTGGTTACGACAAGACACGAAGCTTTATGGCTGTCACTGCTATTTGTCATCTTATGAGGCATGAAATCCCATTTAAGTAACATGTTTAGAATATCAAGAAACACATTAAATAGCAATGAGTGAAACTGTCACGTTTAAATTTGGGCTTAAAGCACAAGTGTCATTTTTTTCGGCTTTAATGGATGAGAAAGTGGTTTTAAAGATGTTTTCAAAAGCATTAATGGCTTTTTTTGAACCAATTAACTGGAACTAACTAGCAAGGCAAAGTAATAGTAACATAATGCTGGAAATCAGTCATATTTGGCAAGCAAACAAAGCTTTGCTGGGCTCTACGTAGAATAAAACAAGGAAACTAGAACATTTCTGTGAATTCCTGTTCTTTTACATAGAAGGATCATGATTACATGGCCTGTATTGTGCTACTTTTAAGGTGAATTATTTAGGGTCGTTCTCAGATTTTCTTCTTTTCACCCACCTTTGAGCTTGTCATATAAACCATGTTACTGAAACAGTCACCAAACCGGTGAAACTCAGTGAAAGTAAATCTCACCTCTCTTTCCTCCTCCTGCTCTTTCTTGATTCGCTCCTGACGAACTTGCTCTGCCTCTTCTCGCTCTTGCGCTTCTCTCTGAAACAAAAAGACATTTAAATCACATTAACTAGCAACATACTATAATACAATATATAGAATAAAAAATAAGAACTTTACATAATCATTCAGCAACTTCATATTTTATAATAATAATTTATATTCATTCATAATAAATAAAAAAGAAAATTATATATATATATATATATATATATATATATATATATATATATATATATATATATATATATATATATATATATATATATATATACACACATAGACACACACACAAAAACATCTGAGCAAAAAAAGACATTTAATATTGTGCTAAACCTTTTTACGGTCAGCCTCCAGAGACACACGATAAGCTTCATCCTGCTCTCTTTTGACCATTTCTCTGGCTTCACGTTCATCCTGAAAGAAAAAGGAGGGTGAATAAAACTTTTTATGAACCAATCATCAAATATTAAAACAACAATTTTAATTTCGAAAATTAATATGAATATGATTATTTACTTTTTTTAAAGGGGGATCCAGAAGTAAAATAAATAAATAAAGTAAACAAGAACAGATATTGATAAATTGAAGACTAATAATAATAATAATAATGTCAAAATAATTCAAATTTAATTTTAGGTCACTTATTGGAAAGCAAGTAGACACTGACCATGTGTACTAACTTGTTCAAAAAGACTTAACTACTTATTAAAACTGTTTAGCTGATCATTAGCAGACTCTTATATTATCACTACATTTCTATTATCTACCACCTATACCAGCTAGCCAATAGGAGCATGTCTATCCAGATAACAATCCCATTGGATCTTTGACGTATGAGATGGTTCCTCGTCATTGTCAGCAGTAATGGCCACATACTGAATACTATTGTATTGTCAGACACACTAACTGGGGATGACTAAAAGAGTATCTTATAGAAGTGAATGCATGGAGTTCCTCTACATACAATGGATAGGCTCTTTTATTATTGTGAGTGTGTGTGTGTGTGTGTGTGTGTGTCTGTGTGAATCCTGTTTGTTAAGACCCAGCTGCAGGTCTACCTGCTGAGACTGAAGACTGTGAATAACTACTGTTGCTTTTGTGCAGTCAGGCTCGTGCGATTGTCTGCGGCCGCTTTTAAGACTAAGGGTCTTTTCTCCTGGCCGGACTTTGTGTGGAAATGTGAAAGAGTTGTAACTACACAGAGCAGAGAAAAAGAAAACGAAGGATAGAGGAAAGAAAGGAGCACAGAGGCTGATCAAAGCAGAGATACATCCTCAAATTCTATTCAAACGAGCTGTAAAAGAGTGTGTGAAAACCATGTTGTGGTATAGGAAGAGTTTGTGGGCTGATGTGTGTGGGTCTCCATTGGTAAAGTCAGAACACTGAAACAACTCGGGTGAATAAGGATTACAAACAACTGGATCTTTTATCTGAGGGATGGAAATAACAAATATACATTGACTTTTCCAAACACGCTGTGCTTTTGAAGAACTGCTCGTACAAGACAAACTCTTTCAAAAGGACTTTCAAAAGCTACTGTTCTAATAAAGCAATTAGTCACGACATGCCTCTTTTTTTTCTTTTTTTTTTTTTTAACACAATGAATTCACTAAATCTGTTAATCAAGGTTTAAAAACCCTTACGGAGCTTACGGAGTTTGCGGAATTGTGATAACAACCATGTTATCTTTACCAAACAACATTAACAACATTAATAATAGTCATTTTTCAACCAAGTAGTATAATAGTTAATTATCCTTAAGCAACCTAGAGCAACCAAACAAAAAAACTATTCATAGTAAAATAAAAAACAAACTGAATGTTTAGATGACTTTACAGTACAATTTACAAAACATTTACAGACAACCTAAACTGTAACATTCAAAATGATTTCTATAAATCACCTTGACTATTAAAAACAAGTCCCAAATCATAATTCATGGCTGTCATCCAAGCTAAAATCAATTGCCCATTAAAAACATTTTTAATGAATTTTAACACGTAACGTTAATGACTATTACATTTATAAGTAGTCCAATTGACCAATTTGATTATCCATTTACTCCACTTGTATCCTTCTACTAGAACAAAGCAAAGCATTCTTTTAATGCTCTGTCAAAAAAAAGCATAAGATGAAAATAAACAGTGCGAGTAAAGAATGTCCAACCATTCTCCCATGTTTTTCTCTCTGTTGCTCTCTACATACAGTGAGTCAGTGCTGTGACCTGTACCAGAGCTAATGGAGCAAGCGTATAACTATTTTATCCCTGACTGCACAACCCCAGGTCATGTCACTTACACACAGAGGAATCTGGTGTGATCTTGGTGGATGAGTGTGTGCTGTCTAGGTTTGTCTGTTGATCCAGACAGTGTATGTAAGGGGTGTATATCTGTCCGTACAGATGGACAGACACACACAGGTCACTCTGAGTCACCTGACTGTATGGGGCAGGGATGGCACACACGCACACAGGGACATTTCGGTTAAGGACTTTAAAGGGCAAACCTAAACTGCCTCAAATGGCAGGCTGTTAGTGGTGGCACAACAACAAATGCGTCCAAACACTCCCACATATTTCTAAGGTGGCTCACTCATTTGTGTACAAACACAAGGTTAACAAAGGATTTGGATTCAAGCATCACGCCCATGATTTGAAATGAGATGTAATCACCAGCAAATCTGATTTTAAACTAAGTCAGTGCTACAATACTTTGACCCTTTAAAACCATTCTGAGTCTGATATGTTTTCATTTTTAGTGAATGTAAAACATTCAGTGCAACCAGTATAGTCATACTCGCAATGAACTGCTTCTTTTTGTTGAATCAAAATATTAAAAATTTTTTACGTATGGTTTATTTATAAATATTTAATTATAAATTCCTGTTGGAAAAACAGTTTATGTTGGTTAGGTAAATCTTGGATGCTGGTTTGAGCTGGTTTAAGCTTATCCATAGCTGGTCATAAGCTATCAAGAATAGTTTAGATATAACTGAAATAAATAGCTGGCTAATTAAAATCATATAGTACTGATACTCAACTCTAGGGAGTAAATATTAAATTTTACATGCTTTAGGTAAACTACACCTTAACTATATCTTTCTACCACATAAACAGTTTTTGCTGTAAACAGAAAATGAATGGAAATCTTGTTTCTTCACTTTCAAGCTAAGGGCCAAATGTGTGAACTACATAAAGTGCAAAATATCTCCTCTGCGTTTCTTCTGGCACCTCACTAAACCCGGCTCCCTGTTTGTGTCCATTCACATCACATTTCCTTCACAGCCAAAGAGATTACAGCCATTAATTGCCACGAGGAGCAAACCGTCAAGACGCTTCCAGCTGAAATCCATCAACGTGTCAGAGTTATTCAAGCGCTCTGACTGAGGGAAGCGGAAATTTCACAGCCTAATGGATCTAATGGAACAGATACAAATCAAAAATAACATTTTTAACTGAACTTATGCAGCGAGCGGGGAAACCGGCCTAATAGCAGAGAAGACTGAGAGAATTACCTCGAGTCTAGAAGAAATGTTTTCACACTGAGACAATGGCAAGGACTAAGACGATTATGACATGTCAAATATTTTCTGTTGCTTTTCATGATTGATAATTATTCAAAGCATCTCACGCAGGGGTGCGAACTGAAAAGAGAATGCTGGGACGAGGCATAAAATGTCATGACTTATCAAATCATCGAGTCAATGTGCCTCAGGGGGACAGTAAGCTGTGTTTGCTGTCTGAATATTTCCCACCAAACCACAGACAGAAACATTAAAACACACAGGTGAAGAAAGAAGACCAATTAGCTCAACTCGAAAAAAGTGTGGTCGGACCTGTCATGACATGTATCCAAACATTAATAATTAGTGTTTTTAATTAGGCAGGAAGCTAATGTCCTCTTGAAAGCTGCCACAGAGTATAGAGATCCACTATTAGGAATAACCTTTCAGTTATGCCACTTAAAAACGTTTTCAATTCATTTGAGCAGATGGACACATCTTGTTTCATTGTTTGCAGAACGGGCATTGATTTAAACAATCACATACCGCATGAAAACGTGACACACCAAAATCGCATCCTGCCAGCATTGTGTGGACTTCACAAGCACAGACCACCGCAAGCTTACATTACACAATTGTGCTTTTTCTTCCATGGCTTGTCTGAAAGCCAGACAAGCACACAGGCGAAGGAGGAGTGTCTATTCTTACCCTTGTGTGATGGGCCGACTCAGACAATGAGTGGTCATCTGCCCCAACATGCCCCCTTTTTGTAGCCTAAAAATATGACTCTGAATCTGCCTAATAAAAAGCACCTTTCTAAACTAATCAGTGTCTGGTATAGTGAATTACAAGTAGAGTGCACTGCATAATTTTATATATATATTTTAAATATTTTTATTTGGAATTTATATTGTCACAATACAGTAAGGGATTGATTTTTCAGGATACATGTAGTGCTTAGAATTTGGCCAAACAAAGCATCTTAGGAGGGAAAATAATTAAGCTGCCTATTTTCATTTCAGAAATGCTTAAAATGCTGCCTATGAAGATAGCTCATCTTCGATCTCACCTCATCTTTGATGTCTTCTTGTTGCTGTGCTGTGAAGATCTCCATGGCTCCCATGAGTCTCATCATGAGCTCATCCACTGTTGTGTTGCCTTCATCATACACACAGAAAAACAAAAACAATCAGACGTATCTAATTTTGAAGTTTTTCATACTTTGAGATGCATGCCAAAATGTTTTAAATGGAAAATAATTGTATAAGCACTATATGAGGCATGCTGATATACAATTTAATGTAATTTTTTCTGAATTATTACGTATATAATCTAAACTATTATGGATTATTAAGCACTGCTCAAGCACTGCTATTATTAAACCAAAGATTTTATCTGAAAGGTAATTATTCAATACTACCTCAAATGGTTATGTAAAATATTATTACTATTATTTTTTTTCTGTCCATTCATCCATGTATATGGTCTAAGTACATGCAAAGTACATTCAATGAATTAGTTTTATTTGTGATTCATTTAGATAGTTTATATTTTACCTTGAATGACATTTAAAACTTCATTTGATGTCCGTTTGCCCATGACAATTAAAAGTAATGGGAATTGGTCAGTCTTGTACGTCCGAATGGTCTGTGCAACAACACTGCCAAAGTGCCTTGTACACATCGTGAGTAGTCTAGAAAGAGAATGACAGAAATGAGAGAGAGAAAGGAGAGAGAGTCAGTAATTTAAGTGGACAGTGGACAGACAGCCAGTGAAACTCCCCTGAACAATCACTGAGCTTAATAAGAGTACACAGCTCATCATATTAACAGACTTTAAAACCAATTCTGCTCTCCGCTCAGAGGATGGTCCTTCTCCAAACACTCCCCCGGTCTGAATTAGTATTCAGCTCCCGCCGCACCGAATTTGATAGGGCAGAGAGGATTTCTTATTCCATTACAAAGACAGAACTTTAAATTAACGTTTCGCTGAAGGAAAAGGGTAGCAGGCAGACTCAGAGAGCTCGCAGTAAATGTCATAATATTAATGAATTGCTATAGAGCGAATGCAAATATAGATTAGCTTCTCTCTTCTTTTAATAACATCGGCTTTAATAACTGGAAAGTAAAATAGAAGAGAGATGGAACACACTAGAGTGAGGGGCCAAGACCAGTGTAGAAGGGAAGAAAAGAAAAATTGAAGTTTTTTTAATGCCAAATTTCACCCTTTTATCAGAGAACTATATAAAAAAAGTTCAGAGAAGATAGGTGAGCACTTTGACAGGCCTTAAGACAGGCTTACTACTCATAATTTATAAAATAGTATGTAGTATGTTCACTTAGATTCAGAATAAACTACATGGAATAATGTATTTGCATATATGCAATTAAATATTCCCTATATTACATATACTCTTAATAGACAACTAGGGAAGCGAACTGAAAACAAGAATGACAAGATTGAAAAAAGTCAATTAAGTTACTAAAACAAATAGAGTGGTTACATGGTTAACTAACAGGACAACAGACATCTATCTTCTGTGTAACTTGTACAGATGACTAGACTCCACGGAGCTGCCAAAAAAAATTTAAACATCATACAAATAACACTTGTGTTTCCAGAGGTCCCATCAGGCATTGCAGTTGGCAGTTCATTGTCACATCAGTGATGCGCAAAGAAATCTTGAAGAATGTTAAGAGTTTTCAAAGGACCTCAGGGGAGTTATTTTTGATTTTCTAGTTACTAACACCAGGTGTTTCAAGCGTCTCATCAAGGATGGCTTTGTAATTGGAGTGACACACTCTCGTCTCCTTCTCAACCCTCGCTCAAGTCACACACTCTTGAGTGTGTGAACCGTAATATTTCCCCATCGCCTGAACCGACAGAGGTGTGGCACAGTATCAGACCATCTGCTGGGGCCACAGGGCGTGCACTGCTCTTTGACTGTTTCCCTGAGAAAACAGTTTCTCGATCACAATGATCATGATACTCAAACTATGCATTGATGTTCAATGACACAATTGCACAGCAGCAACAACCAAATTTTTAGATACTTCTGTTAATTTACAAACACAAGATTCACTATTGAGTCTACTAAATTAAATTACTTTACTTTTTATCATTCACAAGGACAATTCTCCAATACCTCGCCCATTCTGAACTTTACACACCTGTTGCAAAACAGGAAAACACATACCCAGAATTTTATCATTTGAATTTGGGACATAGCCTTGTGCCCATCTCTTCAACATCTCCAGTTTGAGTCCTGGCTAGTGTTTCTTTCCTGATCCCTCTCTCCTATCATATTCATATTCTCAATTGTTCTTTATATAAAGGCAAAAAAGAGATTAATTGTAGCAATAATGCTGTAAATACCATATTGAACGTATGATTCACAGGTTTTCATAATTCACTATGATTCACTTTGAGTCGATACACAATTAAATTTGATTAAATGTAATTAATCTTAGTATTGAAAAAATATTCTGTAAATACTTCTATCAATGCCTTTTACAGATTTTGTATCAATACCAAAAAAAAAAAAAATATGAAGAAAAAACTGCTGCAGTTGTTGGAAAAAAATAAGTATTAAAATTGCAATTAGTTAGACTTTTAGCACTGTCAATAAATCAGTTATATGAATCATCAGGATTTAATAGAGTGAAGAAAAAAGAAAAAAAAACATTATCTGCTAGAATGCACGGTCAAAATTCTGACCTGCAGCTTTTTCTTACTTGTACCAGTAACAAAGAGCACCTGTAGCACCTGTGGGTGCTAATTACATTCACTCTAATTACATTTGGGCTCTGGATTAATGCACAATTATGCTGAAAGTCTATGTGATCGGTGTCAGCGATTAGCGATTCACAGGCTTCATTCACAGAGTTAGCTTTGAAAAACACTGCCAGTCACCATCCACAATCACCAATCAGTCAGGCCTGGCTCGGGAGCGTGAGAATGAGGTGTGTATGTGTGTATGAGTATGTCAGCGTACAAGGATGTGGGATTGTGTGTGTGTGTGTGTGTGTGCCTGTCTCTCTCTGTTCGCATTATGAATAGCCCCAGATGTTGCCCGCCTTTAATCTGTGGTAGAAAGGCTCAGCTGGGGCAAAAAGCAGAAGGGGAGGGAGAGGGGTATAGAGGCAAGGCTGGACTGAAGGAGCCCCTGCAGAACCAGGTCACTAGCTGGTCTTTCTCTCCCCGTCCGCTCTGGAGGGAGGCCTTTAGGGTGAAGCCTACTGGAAGGAAAAGTAGAGGCCTACTCAGAAGCAAAGCCTGCTGGGACCAATCAAGAATCCATCTGCTGCCTGACCAGCTTCTCCCTTTTTCTCTTTCGGTTCGTTTCCTTTTCTGGCTTTACATTTCTATTTTGCATGCGCCATTTCTACCTGAAGCAATCTGGGATCTTCGTAGTTTACTCAACATCTCAAAATAAAAATAAAGCACACTTGAAACAGTAAAGAGCGATGTGTTTGTACAATCTTAATAGCGTTTTGGGCTGAGCACTTCTATTGCTTCTGAGGACCAAAAGTTGCATTTTACCAAAGACAAAGCGTAAAACCACTATAACTGCTATCTTGAAATGAAGGCATTGAGCAAACCTTCATATGGGTTTACTCAAAGTACATTTGAAACAGGGCAGAATAAATTATTTTTGCAACCTTAATGCTATTTTAGGTGCATGTTTCTCTTGCTTCTGAAGGCCAAAAGTTGCATTTGCCCAGTGACAAAATTTAAAACGTCTGTAACCAGTGTCCTGAAATGAAGACATTCTGAGGAGTGTGCTCTATGATGGCTGTGTGTCTAACTGACCCTTTAGTGGGGCAGATTAGTGCAGATTGCCCTACCGGGGCCTCAGTGAGCAAACACGACATCTTTTGTTAAAGCCCTCTATGAGGAGAGAGTCAGAAGAGGAGAGGGGGGAAGGGAGGAATGCCTCTCATTAAGAGATCATCCATTTTGAGTGTGAAAATGCTTCCGATCCCCACCGTTCTGGATGGTTTGACTGCCATTGTGTGTATGCAATGAGAGAGATGAAAGAAAGGAAAATGCTAAACAGTGTTACCTGGCTTTATTAGCTTCTTTAGTAACGTCCCAGGCCCATGTGATGAAGTTCTGGCTGAGATATGACACTATGGAGTCTGCGCACATCATCTGAGAGCAGAACACGTTACTGAGGACACTCTCATCGTTGTGGAGGTAGATGGCCAGCAGTTTTCTCTGAAAGACAGAAGCACAACATAAAAAAACAGATATAGGTATGAAACTAATTGAGATTATGGATATAATGAAACGTGTCATCATGATGGGGGGGTTTGCAGAAAAGAAAAGCAACTGCTGTCCATAAAGTCTGTAGCCAAATGGAGAAAGCATTACACAATAAATAAAACACACAAACTGGCCACACAATATAGTCCATCCCCAACATCTAATATTTTTAAATCATATAAATCTATTCTATTTACATTATATTATATTATAATATATTATATAAATAATATAGATGTGTAGCTGGTGTAAGTGATACATATTTATTTAAAACTACATTTGTGGACAAAAAGATTATATATATATATATATATATATATATATATATATATATATATATATATATATATATATATATATATATATATATATATATATACACACATATACATACATACATATACATACACACACACACATATATATATATACACATATATATATATATATATATATATATATATATATATATATATATCCTATTCAAATATCTACACAGAATAAAGAGAGACATTCACCCATTTATAAACTAATTCCCACACAAGTTATTCCATTCCCACATCCAATTTTCAAAAAAAAAAAAAAAAAAAAAAGCATGAAAACCGAAGCCTCAATGGCTAATTCACTACCTATGAAGCCAGAACCCATCTAATCCCAGCTCACTGATCCACCTTTATTTCATGATTCACCATCAGGCTTTCTGAGAGCTTTAAGGCCACTAATGCTTCACCAGAGTCCACGAGTAGAAAAAGACAGCAAGTGCCCTCCCCGTGAGCCCTGAGCAAAACAAACATCCAAACCAAATCAAACTGATGCAGGCTAAATCAAACTTTCTCTGAAAAACAAAAACCGAACAAATCGCTTTATTTGTTTTGCATCAAATGCCAGTGCCCTCCTTCCATCTTCGTAGGTTAGCACAGGAAGGCACCTCTGATGTCGACGCATGTCCAAATCCACAGATATTTACGCCGTCACTCGCTCGCATAACCCAGCAACTAATTAAAAAAAAAAAAAAAAAAAAAAAAAAAAAAAAAAAAAAAGGACACCGCCACAAACATGAAAGGTTTCGCCAGACAAGGCTGGGGAATAAAACCCACCGAATTACAGAACAACTCTGAACGTTTCCTACAGCTCTGACCCCCGACGGTTCGTCGAATACAGCAGGAGGGATTACAGTCCGACGGCGGAAAAACAGAAAGCAAAGCAGGGAGAGAAACGAAGGAGGGCGTCGACGGAGAAGAGAAAGTTGGGCTCTACGGAGGTGTGTATGGAGGGAGCGCTGCTGTGTTTGCACAGTGATTAAAGCTCTCGAATGAGCCGCACGGCCCCTGGCGGGAGAGAGCTCAGGCCTCTTTCACTAGCCCAATTCAAGGCCCTGAAAAGATTAAACACTCACGCTGGGTAGACAAGCAAATGGGACCTAGAGAGAGGGCGAGATTTTACTCGTCAAAAACTAGGAGGAGGCGGGGGTGAATGAAAACTAGACATAAACTTTTCCACCCTCGCTCTTGTAGTCGGTCCTAAAACTGACAAGGCTGTTTTAGCACCGACTGAACGCATTCGCTGCGAGCCGCGAAAACGTTTTGACCTTTTGAGGCCTCTAAGATTTCACTGAAGAGGTGGGGAGAAGCTACTCTCGCTAATAACAGTCTTTGGTCAGCTCCCTCGTTTCACGCCCCTCCATTACCCACAGTCACTCCCTCTCTACTTTCATCCCATTGTTTTCTCCTCCTTTCTTTCCCTAGTTTTTGTGGGGCTTTTCTTAGCCTGCAGAAATCAGCGCTCAGTCCAAAATTACTGGGTCTGTTCTGGGGAAGAAACTGACCCAAAAGGTCTTTCTGTCACCTTGAGCTGTATCCCCACCTGCTCCGGACGAGAATCCTGAAATGGTGAGGAGGAAAGGGTAGAGCTGCGAAAGGAACATGGGAGGAGAGAACAGAGAGGGAGGTGGGTAGAAGGAGAGAGAAAGCTGATCTGTCCTGTGAGTGGGATAGTACTAGATTTCACACAGTTGTCTGAAAGTGAGGAATTCCCAGGCTAACTTTGGATGTGAGCATGTTTGTCTGCTAAACAACAGTCTAGTCACACCAAGAATGACTGTCTGGCATTAAAAGCATGAATGAAACAATGTATCACTGTGCAGTCCTTTAAACAAATCAGTCATTATTTATTCAGAGTCAGTAAAAAATATAATTCAGACAAAATTTGGAGAGCGATGGAAACTGAATGCAAAAAGTTATTCAATCTGAACAGGCAGATTGAATTTACCTAAAAAAGGACATGCTAACAACCTTTGTATGGAGCATTTGCAATTAGTAAAAGTGTCTTACAAATGGTTCGAAATTTTGTATTACACAGTGCAAGGTTTCCAGCATTACTATTACTATAAAATGAAATATTAAGCACAAATCACAGCTAAGCAAGACAGATTTAAATTTAAAATCAGCATGAAATGTGAATTTTTTGTGAATGATTCATCTAACCATGTTTAAATGTTTTTAGTTTGCAAAATGTTATAACTCGATGAAAGATGTTTTTTTTTTTTCTTTAGAAGTGGTCATATTTTTTTTTAATTCAGTTTAATCCAAACTGAATCCAAAAATAAGATTGATTACCTTTTGGTGAACTGCTGGTTGGCCAAACTCATATTTAAGGCACTGTCTCAACATAGAGGCTAAATTTATGAAATCTTAATTCTTTTCAAATTATCGCAAGACATTCTTGTGATGGCTCCACCTGCTCGGCTGTGAAAATAATGCTAGTTATACAGACGACCATCTTGTAAAAGTATTGTGAAAGGATGTTTTTAATTACAGACGACCTGTATGTGCTGAAGGGGGGAGAGACTGTGAAAGTGATCATCCTCTTTTCACTGTAGGAAAGCAAACAATGGGAAATGAGGAGTTCATATTACTGCTCTCTCCTGACCTGTAGCGGACTGCTTTAACAGATGGCACTTACAATACTATAAGAGATTCTCCCACAAAACTGAACAATAATAAAAATGTTGTTGCATAATTAGAGTTTAGCTTTAATAGCTGCCTTCTATATGTAATACAACTCTAAAAGGGCCAGTCCACCCAGCAATGAAAATTCTGTCAGTATTTACTCACCCACATGTCACTCCAAAACCCAAATGACTGAGTTTTTAAGGAAATGTGTTGAAAAGGGATATATATATATATATATATATATATATATATATATATATATATATATATATATATATATATATATATATATATATCATGCGTCTTTTATTCTGATAGCTATGAAACAGAATAATATGCAAGTCATTGTTATTTATTAAATTCTAGCAGAGATTATATTCTTCCCCTCCAGTGTGCTGTGAAATTTTTGCAATAAACACTTGCTCATGATTCATACATTGTTGCTTCTCTTGTGGATATGCACAACTGACACATCAATTAATTATTTTGAGCAGTGTATAAAGACAAGAGTCAATTTTCATCAGTTTTGATCAGTTAGAACAGCATTTTCAATAATAAGTCTTTCGGGTGTCAGAAAACTCATCTCTCTGTATCATTTTTCTCACAGACTGAAAAATCAATTCATCACGGAGGCTCTGCTATGAAGCTCATGCATGAAAAACCCATGAAGGGCGCAACGGAGCTATGAATTTTGATGGTCGTCTTTGTGCGGGTGGCAGAGGAGGGTTAGCGTGATTAGCTGGATGTTAAGGGGATTTGTGATGAGGCCTGTGTGCTGATGGGTGGCCTGACTCAAGAGTCTTCCGCTGATCCTCCGGATGAACTCCAGGGCCTCTAGCATTTTCATTAAGGATGGATTGGGAGCATCTCTCACTCCAGAAACACTTCATCACACGTAGTGTTTTACTTAGTGATTAGCCTCTCAGGCCTATGAGAGAGAGGCACAAGTGCCCTCAGAAAAATCCATCCCACACATGCACACGTGCACATGAAACGTTCACAGCCACGGCTAAACAACCTACACTTAACAAGAAGACCAACTGACTGAAACGTGGTGAACACAGTGGCTCATGCATTAGCCTGAGTAGTCTGAATGCTTCCCTTCAAAAATCCTATTTTACTGGTTATTTTACTTTGTTATTGCAGTTCTATATAGTTATGTTAGTATGCAGATATTTCTTCAGTGTTTCCATTGCCTAGATTCTGACAGCCTGCCAGTCCTGTTGCAGTTTTGTATTGAATATGAACATATTCTGTACAGTTCTGATAATGAAATAATATGTTTTGCACTATAGCTTTGGCACTGCATCTGTCAATAAACCAAAATAAAGAAGTTAATTAAACAAATAGTCTATAACACAGCACATTTAAAAGTGAAGCATGCATGCGGTTCACTTCACAGTGCATGTGCTGTACGTTTAACATGCATTTGGGAATTTATACATTTACATAATTTCCAACATATTTGTGGACATATGATTTTTTGCATGATTTGTTAATAGATGTGTTGTAAACCACCAAATTTTCCACCAAAATAAAAGTGAAGATATTAAGACAAAATAAAAAACATACTTATTTTGAAATTCTAATTAAATGTATCGTTCATTTACATTTATGTTACAGTTTTGTTGCAACAGCACTATAATACTGTCTTACACGTAATAAAAATAATAATAATTACAAAAATATTATTACGTTCTGTATTCTGTTTGTCTTCCACTTTAAATGTCAAGGCAAATTAACTAGTTTTTTTTATTCCGTTTAATTTGGACAGTAAAAAGGACTTGGAGCTGTTGTAAACTCTCATAGTGCACCAGATTGAGGCTTTTAACTTCAAAATGAACGAACCCCTTTTTATCTAGGAATGGCTTCCCCTAGACCTCATTAGACGGACCAAAGTCCATCCCCCTTATTTCCACAATCCTATGGGAAACGTGTTATGTCATAATTTACTAATAGCACAATTTAGTTTATCGTAAAAAACACACTAAAAGTATTTTCACAAGTCATTTGGGACTTCATTGCTGTACCGAAATAATGTTCCAGTTGACGTCGATCCATTTTTAGAAATTTTCTCTTTCATCATTTTTACTCAAAAGCACTTTTTAATGACGCATACCTTAAATATGTCGTGTTAATTCCCTCCTAAATATAAATCCTCTGGCTGAAGCCCAAAATGAGGACAACTGTGAATGGCATTCTAGAGAAGTGCACATGGATAAAAAAGTGAAAAAGCATGACCCGTGAAGAAAAACACTGACTGTCTGCAAGAGAGGAACACAGAAGGTCATCTCTTCTTCTTACATTAGTTTGTTTTTACTGACACACTGAACTGTCTTCTCGGGGGAGAGCGGCGGCCATATTGTGCCTGTGCTGAGGAGAGGAGGAGATCAGCTGGGCTGCAGGCAGGAAGCCATTCCAGCCCGCTCCTCATGCTCAAAAACCCCCTGAACATCTTGCTGCATCCTCCCAGTCTAATAAGACCGTAATCCACACAAGCTGTCAGTTGATACAAGCCTCCTTATGAGGACACAGCGGGAAAACCAGCGCAAAGCTGTTCTAAATAAAGCTTCAGCTGTTCAAATGGGAAACGGAAATTTGATAGGGATTTATCATGATGGGGGGCCAGTTCTGCCAATCAAACATTTAGCATTGTTTATATACCTGAGCATACGACTTTCAGAAGAAATGTTAGAGACGTGACCTGGTAGAGCATAAGCTTATATGTGGGCAATATAGGTTTCTGCAATCTGGCTCAGGTCATTTACTGATCCAACCATTCATTGTTTTTAAATTAAATTGTAAAGTAAACCAATTAATAAATGCATTAATTTAAAATAAAATCATAAAATAAATTACGCATTTATTGACTGGTAGAGTGTAGAGTTACTCACATCTCTGGCTTTGCCATAAAAGGCCTCTTGAGATGCTGCTTCCAATGAGCCGATGTAGAACACGGGATGGCAATCGCCATATCTACAAAACATACAGAACACACTAAGCAAATATCACACACAAATAAGCAAATATCAGAGTAGCTATTTTCTAACATTAAAAACATCTCATTCAAAACCAGCATCGCTGAAAAATGTGTACAAGACGCTGCATACTGAGCTATAAAGAAATGCAGTTCATGTTTGATTTTCTTTAGTGAAATTGGATTACAAATGTTACTTTGTCCAGGGATCTCACCTTCTAGAAAATTCAGCAGTAAAGTGCAGTAAGGCATCACCCTCATTTTCACTGTTCTCTGGCACTGAGGAAAGATGAAAGCATGTATCAATGCAGATATCCAGTAAACAACCATTCCTTCAAGGTCAACACCAGATGAAATGACACAGTGTAACTTACTCATCGGAGACTTTCGACAACTTGAGCTTCCCATGCCAAAGATTTCAGATTCATCTACACCAAATTCAGGTGCATCTTCGAAATCATCTCCCTCACTGTCACTGACCATGTGAACATCTGTGCACTGTAACACAGACACAGAGGCAATTAAAAAAAAAAAATCAAGTTATCTTTGTTCCTCTTCTACCCTTTCATTCTCGATAGGAGTAAACAAAGTAAGAATTTCAATGTTCAATGAATTTTAATGTAATGTAGTACATATGATAATAAAGCTCTTTTCTACTTTATATCAAAATGTTAAATCTAATCTAATCCTAAATTCACTGAAAGGTATTTGGGTTTATAATCATGGGGGAAAAACAAACACAAGATTTACAATCCTGTGAAAATGAACAGAAATAGCTATTAGAGTCAGCCAAAACTGCCTATATTCGTGACTGCCCAAATAAAACTCCATAAAAAAAGGATAATAGTTCATAAAATAGCTCCCATTTTAATTCTACATTGGGGACCAAACCTTATATGAACGGTGCAGAGAATGCAATAGTTGCCAATCTGTTGAAAGGTTGCCATCAGACTTGAAACACAGGGGCAAGTCTGGCTGCAGTGTTACGCCTGGCAACTCAACAGCGATCCCTGTGCCCACTACACATTATTTCATCAATTCAGACTGGGGCTGCATTTCTATTCCAACAACGAGTTTCTAATTAAAGATAAAAATGGCAATCATTTATCCATTTTGGCTGAGCGTAGCAGTCTAATTAAAAATCCCACAAAACATTAGAATTGCCAAAACTGCCACCACATGCTGGCTTTCAATATGCTGAAAAATTAAAAAACAAAAACAGCAGAAATGAAATATATAAATGTAAAAAATGACAGAAACAGAACTTCTTCCTGGTTTTTTTATCTACAGGTAAACCACAGCAGATTTGACACTTTTTACGCATTGTAGTGGTGTAGATGTGTGTTCTGTGCTTTACCTCGTCTGTCTGGTCCACCGTAAGGGCAGGAGAAGATCTTCTGCACACGGTCAGGTGGTGGCAGGGGTAACTGATTCCACTGGAGGCCAGAGTCATCTGGACAATCAAAAAATTGATTTCTTAGACATTTTAGCATTGTTTCCCCAACCTTTTTGTTTTGTGTAAGATGAAACTCCCTTTTGTGCCAACAGAAAAGGCCATATTGTCATCATAGCTAATGTTTATGTAGTGAGGATAGACTTACTGAATGAACTATTCCTTTAAAATTTCCCAGTAAAGTTTGCAGAGACCACCAGTATTCATTTTCACAGGTTTTCAGGGGTACTGTCTGTTTGGCACTCTAAAGAGCATCACATGCAGCATACGGTGAGCTGCTGGTGAAGGCCTGAGTACCTCATTAACTCTTAGGCTAGAGTGGAAATGTCAGCAGCACTCCACACTACAGGGACTCATTACAGACCAGCCCCATACACACATACACTCTCATAACTCCCTGGAGTTACAGCAGAGGTCTATTCTCTCGACTCTTACCTGACATTACCAATTACACTCTATAATCACAGTCTGTTTTTACATATTCATTTTCAATACTTAAATGACCACAGCGGTCTATACTTTATACCAATAGTAAATGATAAACTTTCGCTTAAACCTCTCTAAAGTAGCAAGAAAGACACACCAGAAGAAACTAAAATCCAAGGAAACAAAAGGAAAAAGAATACTTGACTGCAGGGGGCTCTTGTGCACTTTTACTTTCATGTGTTTTAGAGAGATTTAGAGAGAATTTTTGATTCAACGAAAGCTATGTTTATACCATTTTTTTTTACCTACTTAAATTATTGGATCTTCAATTTTAAATCTACTGATCAATTGCATAATTAGATGGAACTTGAAACAAATTGCACCCAGTGACACCATTTACATAACAGGGCTGTTTTCACAGGTAAATTACTTAAATGTACTGTTTACATCAATTACTCAATTAAAAAAAAAAAAACGGCAGTCCACAACAAATACACGGAAATTAAGTTAAAATTTACAGCTCAAAACAAAGATAACAATACATGTGTAAATTTAGAAGCCAAAGCAACCATGCATAAAAAAGCATAACAAATGATAACAACAATATTATTTTATAATAATTATTATTATTGTTCTGTACAAAAAATTCAGCTGCTAAATAAGATCTCTCTGATTTGTAATGTTACCCAATAAAAATATAAATTTCTTGAGCATCTTGATTAGGATATGCATTTAAATAATTTAAACATTAACTAAACTTTACTTTTTAGAAGTTAAAATAACTTTAAAAAATTAAGTTAAACAAATTTGAGACATGCCAAAACCGATGTCACATCTTATTGATTAATAGACATAACAGATTAAATGTAAAAAAGCTTTAGTTTAAGCACCATGATATCCCATAATGCAACTCAGAGAGGTTTTCAGAGTGTCAAGTACTTCATCAGTGTGCCAACTCCCCCAAAACACACAAACACAACACACTCTCTCCTTCTTTGTGATGGCCCACACAGAGAGAAGAATCAGTGTTTCTTTTCTACAAGGACTAATTAAAGACAGACTGCCTGTACAGAGAGACAATGTACAGTACTGTTGGGTGACACAAATAAAAGCACTGTCCAAACATCAGACACGTTCTTTTCACAGGAGGATCAGAGAGTTGCAGGCCAGAGAAAACTTAGAACTCACTAAGAAAGAAATTAAAAACTGTGCAACTACTGCAAGTCCATGCACAGTCACAATTAAGTTTGCCATAATTCTTTATCTGACGGAATATATTATAAATTCTATATATAAACGAACTTTGTTATGCAAACTTCCACGTAACAGGTTGCTAATGCTGTCTAATCTTGATTAGATGCTGATACGCAGACAGTTAGTTTAAAATATTTTGTAAGAATAGTTAATGTAAAAATGAAATTTCTTTTATCATTTACTCAAGCTCATGCTGTTTCAAACCTATGACATTTTCATATTCTCTGAACTCCAAACAACCAAACACTGCACTGGCTGCCTATCAAACATCAGATTTTAAAATATTGTCAATTACTTAAAAAGCCCTAAATGGTTTAGCTCCTCAATACTTGAGCAAGCTCCCATCACATTAGACCTGGCCGTCCTCTGTGTTCTCAAAACCCTGCCTGTTTGATAATCGATTGCGGGTGGCACATGCTCTTCCTATTTAACTCTAAAATAATCTCCTTAACACTGTCAGTTTAAATCTAGATTAAAGACACATCTCTTTAACCCATTTTACACGCTTAAAATTAATATATTACTCAAATCTGTTAAAGGATTGTTAGGCTGCATTAATTAGATCAGCCGGAACCAGGAACAAGCCCCATAACACACTATGTACTTGTTACATCATAAAAAATATGGCATCTACGCTAATATTAGTTTCTTTCTTATTCTGTTTCTGAGTTCGTATCCAGATCAGATGGTGGATCAGCACCAAGAGATGACCTTCATCATAGACCCGAACACCTAGATGTGCCCCGTGGACAGATCACTGGAACCAGACACTGGGAATGCTGGGAATCCGGCCAGAGGAGAACTAGCCCCCAACTGAGCCTGGTTTCTCCCAAGGTTTTTTTTCCTCCATTCTGTCTTGTATGGGGTTTTGATTCATTGCTGCTGTCGTCTCTGGCTTGCTTAGGTGGGGACACTTAATTTCTAGTAATTATCATAAATTTGATCTAGGTCTCTATGCATTAAAAAGGTGTTTAATCTCATCATTATACACCACTATCACTGTATTCTCCTATTTAGTACTGTTCGGTGCTTTGATACAATCCATATTGTTAATAGCACTATATTAATAAAAGGGATTGATTAAAGTGACAGGTAAGTGACGAAACTTTTATGTTCTGACCCCATTGCCTAACGGTATGAGTGTGTCTGGGTGCTTAAGTGTGTGTGTATTCAGAGCCGCAGGCTACAGGGGAGAGGTCACCCCCTCATCTTTCCACACCTCCCTCTCCACCTCCAAACAAAGAACAAAATCCTCCTCTTTTGGACCCCTTTCATTAACACTTGCATTAAAGCCCCTAGCATTGAGAACCATGCAAAAGAGGAATTCCATTTCTTTTTCGCAGTTCTTATCTTAGTGGACTTTTCAATCTATTATCAACTAAACATATTTCTCTGCCTAACTTTTACTTCTCCTCTCGCATGTTTTCAGCTATTTGTTGTCATTCTCCATCTCTCAGGCTGTGAAGGAGATAATTACTGCTGACAGCTGCTCTAGTCGTCCGAAAGCCCCAAGCTGCACCTTGTGTCTGCCTTCTTTGATAGATGAGGACAAGAGAGCTACAGAGCGCGAAAAAAGCGAGAGAGTGTGGAGTCCAGAAAAGAATGGAAAAATAAGAAGCCCCACCCTAAACACCTGTTGGACCCTTTCAGGTTGGGGTTTGAAGAGGTGTCAGTCTTGATTAAGATCTAGGGTCAAATACAGTGTTTAAAATGCCCAGTGAACCCTTCAGAACTAAGCCCTTCGAGAAAAAAAAAGTGTGAAAAGGCTAGGAGATGTTTTGTTTTCACCTGTTTAAGGTGTAATCTGTAACTGCTACGATTTGCTGGATGCCGGATGGCAGACAACAGCAAATGTCTTGTACAATAATAAAATATTGTAATTGTGTAGTGCAAATCTCAATGTCAAAATAGTTATATTTTAACACAAAGTATTATTTGAAAACAAAACAAAAAACACCAAACTTACTTGCATAAATGTGTGTGTGCATATACATACATATACACACTTTTACACACACATACACTCACACATATATATATATACACATATGTGTGTGTGTGTGTGTGTGTGTATATATATATATATATATATATATATATATATATATATATATATATATATATATATATATATATATATATATATATATATATATTCATTGAAAACATACAAAAAGAATAATGTTATGTTATTATTATATATGTTATGTAGTTCACTAAAACACAGAGCAATGAAAAAAACCCTACATTTCAAAATCAAACATTACAGATCAATTTCACCTCCATATGATACATCACCACTACCCACTGTTAAATACAACACCAGCATAGTTAGCAGGGTGTTGATCTAAACATGTAAAGCATGTTTTATGTCAGTTGGCCCTAGTAAGGGACAGGGAGTGGAGATCGACAGCAAGCCGGCGATTCTGAAGACAGAAGATTGGCAATATAAGAGTGTATATACCTCTTGAAAACTTCACCTGCAGACAGCAATCTCACAAGGGGCTCTGTACAGGCTTAGAGCTGAGCCTCGTCGCTACGGCAACCAGCGGGCCCAATAAGCCGCCTCCGCAGGTCTATGACGCTGAAAGCCCATAACAGCCGTGGGCCACGGAGACCCTCAGAGAGCAGCAGCAGTAATACATTAGCAAACACCAAGAAACACTGGATAAATGTCAGCAATTAAGGGGGAAAAGACTCTAATAAGGACGTTCCAGAAGTTGTCAATCATTCCCATAGGTGCTCCACGAGGTTGGCAGTGAAATATGAAAAGAGCTCAAAAGAGTTTTGGCTCAAGATGTGTGTGTGTGTGTGTGTGTGAGAAAGGGAACGCAGAGGTGGGAAATGGACCAATTAGGCGCCTAAATTAAGAGAACAAATAAAATAAACAAGAACATGAGCTACAAATTGACGCTGGGACATTTTTAATAAAAGAGTCAAGGGAACAGTGCACAGTCAATCAATCTTAAGCACTATTAATTTTTTTCAGACAGAAATTCACAAAAGCCATGAAATAAATATTCACTAATTAAGCAAAATGATGAACTGGTATTATTTGCATAAATCGTCTGAAATCTCTAAAAAAACCACAATAGGATGCAACAAAAAAATATAGTGCAGCCCAAGTTCGGGCAGAAAAGATATCGAAGTTTGGGCGGTTAATGCCAAACACAGCCTGTAAACAGCAGTTCTCAAGTGGCCTGCCATATGAAGAAGCCTGTGTCAGCCCCTCAAACACACCAAATGCATCCTGACTACACCCACTCAAACAAACAAGGGCTAAAACATGACTATGGTAAACAGCCTCCCTTGAATTTACAGACACTGCATAGGGACGTCAAGACAACCGCTAAGATCCACCCACAGATTCAAAAGGCATAAGAAGGTACACTGATTTTTACATTGTAATCCCTTTCTCCCCGGAGACAAATTTACAATGCTAATCACAAATCCAGTTAAAACAACCACACTGTTTAAATGTTAACTGGTTAAACAGTTTCACTGCATGAATGGATCAAAACCATTTCTTCATTTGACTCCCTGACAGTAATACAAAACACGAACACAGAAAATGCACTAACAGCCAAGTATACGTTATGACTTCTCTCTTAAACTGATTACCATATTATTGATTAATATACAAGTTTAATCCATTTCAACAGTAAAAGAAGAAAAAAACCTGTCGCTAGCTCCTTCAAAACCAATATGCTTAAAAGCTCAGTTGGCGAAATGTAAACTGACTACTGATCAGTTTTCCATTTTTCAGCCTTATGAGGTGGAAATGGAGCACAGAGAGACTCGCTGTATATGAGCAAGCCAAAGGTAATGAAAGCACAGCGGAGTAGGCATTGACTCAGACTGCTGGTAAATGTATTTCTAAGCCTGGGCTGTCATGTTTATTGGTACAAATCCCAGGAGATGAGGGAAGGTTAATGAGATACGCACAAAAAAATGGCCTGCCTTCCATGCAAGAGCTTTGCGTCTAATGCACGGCTAGGCATTTCAATAAGGGCCGGAGGCCATTATTAAGACTGGTGCTTTAATAATATGTCCCTCCCTATAAGCCAAGACGAGTTGAGGTAAAAAGCTGGTCTGTGGCCAAGTGCATGGCGACCACACATAACCAATCATTGCTTGGGCATTAACAGTTTAATGTGCCTTGAAGAGTATTCATGAGCAGTGCCCTCTTTTTTAAAAAAATAACAAGATTGTGGGTTGAGGTCTTCGGTGAGTGCACTTCAGCCCTGAAGTGGCCCGACTCAAGTGGGCAGTCTGTGGTGAGAGGGTGTAATTCAGTGACCTTGTGTCTGTTGTGCTTTTCGCTAAAGGACGAAACGATCTCTCCAACCGCCCTTTTAACAATATGAGCTAAATGCAATGGTTGAGATACATGAGCCTTACAAACGCACACTGAAAATAAACAATGCAGTCATTGTTAAAGAGCTCTGTGAAACACTGCTCATAAAGCTATTGACAATGGAGTCATGGCCTTCTGTTTTGGTACTCTTGAATACTAAGTAGTAACAGGGTTTTATGTTTGATTTTTTTCTTTAAATAGTGGTAACCAAAACCATCTTAATAGCTTTAGAAAAAATAAAGCCGTCAGATACATTTTACTCTTTTGAAACATGACAATGCAAATATGGACGTTGGAAGGGGGGGGTGGCTTTCAACACCTGAAACAAACAGTGCTCACAAAACAGGTTTATTCATCATGAAATCGTACTTAAATTAAGCACCTGACAGCAAATGAAAACACAATGACAAGCATAGAGCAAAGAAGCACACGGTTAAAAGCACAAGGGCAATTTCCATGCTTAACTGTTCAGGTGCACAATGACTAGTTATAAGCAAAGAAAAAGCTCCCATGGTTATTGTACAGATGATTATTGTGGAGTCTAAGCTGGGAGGTGGGGTTCCTCAGGGTTCAGTGTTAGGGCCTTCTCTGATCACTGTGAACAAGTCGTACTGAAAGCCTGGGAGCACAGAACAGGGCGATAAAGGTCACTGACCCCCCCACTACATGAGCTGTAATGTCCACACAGAAAGGACAAGGGAGAGGAGCTGCTGTGTGACATCTTAATTAGTACCAACATTTTACTTTCACATTGTGTGACTCTTAAACCACTACAGAAAAGCAGAAATTATTATATTTGTCTACACTTCTACAAGTAACCTGTTTTCTTACACAGGCACAATTTTTGTTGTTTCACACTGAAAGTAAAAATGCACCAATTATAACAAAGCAAAACTTATTGTCAAAAAACTTAATATCAAGTGCAGGATTTGGGGCCAGTAAGACTTTTCTATGGTAAGGGACACCCGAGGCTTGACCGAAACCAAGTCACCAACAAGAAGTCTTTTTTTGCTATCGAGATCCAAATCTCAGTTTAATGTGGCAAAAATACTTTATTTTTAATTATATATATATATATATATATATATATATATATATATATGTATATATATATATATATATATATATATATATATATATATATATATATATATATATATATATATATATATATATATATATATATATATATATATATATATATATATATATATATATATATATATATATATATATATATATATATATATATATATATATATATATATATATATATATATATATATATATATATATATATATATATATATATATATATATATATATATATATATATATATATATATACATACATATATATATATATATATATATATATATATATATATATATATATATATATATATATATATATATATATATATATATATATATATATATATACATATATATATATATATATATATATACATATATATATATATATATATATATATATATATATATATATATATACACACACAGTTAGTGACACTTCTACTAATCTAAATTTAAATTTACTATTTTTTACAAACAAAGCATTTTTTAATAAAACTGGAGCAAAAGGCATGTGCACAGATAAAAAAATAAAAATAAAAGATTGAAAAAAACATACCGAGTCATCTGAGGCAGAGGCAGGCCAGCCGTCCCACTGTTGATGCCGCACAGGGATGTTTGTCAGGTCTGAAATGTTCCTTTTCACCTGACATATAAACATACAAAAATATTAGATAACAGGTACAAAAACGCAACACAATCCATAAACATATTGAATTTTATTTCACAAATACTACCAGACAACACTATCAGCAGTGTACCTGCTATTTTCACTAAGATATAAGTGACTGTGATGGAAGGGAGACAAGGCAAGTAGTGGAAAAGAGCTTCGTGTACTAAAAAATTCCACAGATGCCTGTCCTAATGCCCAATGCCAACAGCCCTTCACTTGAAAAATAGACAGTATTTCCCTTCTGCTATTCACCGCTGTGTAACTGCACTTAATAACATTGCGTGCATTTAAACAGTTGATGCTGGCCCCTGGTCCTATGCCGCTGTTGGTTTAAAGCCCAACGCCAGGCTGATGTGCGGAGGATGGGGCTGATCAAAGCAGGCGTCGCCCAAAGCTGGATGGGCCGCAGATTCTAGTGCATTATCCCCAGAGAATGCACTACCCCGCGGCGCTAGATACAGAGGCAGAGAAAACTAGCCATTGTGGCGGAAAGCCCTCATAGCGCATGGCCAAATCCCACCGCCAGCGCACTGAGTGGACATGTATCCTCTGCCAGACTGAGGACTCGTGCCCACGGAGGCAGAAACGATGGCTGCAAGATGCTTGTAAAAACAAAGGACATGAAGCAGGGTTGAAAGAGATTTAAGGGTTAAGAATTCATTAACAGATACAATCAGGACATTTCTGTTAACAAAATATAACCACTAACAATATGAATATTTATGAATGGAGTAATAGTGGTTCTTAACTGGAGGGTTGTGACCTGAAATATGTCAGCTGATTTTATTTTATTTTTATTTTTTTTAAGAATTTGAAATTAAAATGATTAATACTCTTATGATACTTATTCTATGTCAATAATGAAGCATATCTGTAGGGAGACAAAAAGGCAAAACGGATTATCAAATAGAGACTGATAATACATTTTACAAAATCATAATAAAACAGTAAGTAACAATTAAATTAAACATTAAATTAAATATGGAATTTGAAGTATTTTTGGTTTTTCTAATCTGTGTTGAAACAAAAATAATTTAAAACCACTCCATTCATGTATATAGGTTTTTAATAAGGATTGTTTTGTTTATATATATATATATATATATATATATATATATATATATATATATATATATATATATATATATATATATATATATATATATATATATATATATATAACACATGACTATAACCATGACTAAAGTGAGCTTCCTGACCATTTTGGTCAGGCACGAACTCAATAAAGGGAAACAAATTCAGATATTGACAACATCACCTTGGTTGGCTAAAGTCGGAGACTCTACCATCACATATACACACACACACACACACACACACACACACTCAAACATCCACAAGCCCACACACTGGGCTGTGCGTTTTTCTTATTGAAGCGAGCAAGGGTCAGCTGGGTTGGCCAATGTTATTACAGAGTGTAATATCTGTGTTTGACCAGAGGGCTACAGGGATTTGGCCGCCCAGGCCTGACCGGCAGGCTGCCGTAAACACCGGCTCTTGGCTGTAATGAACAGTTTAGGGTCAAATGGCATCGCAGCCCAAGAGAAAGTAGAAAGTAACGCCATCACCGAGGGCCAGACAGAAGCATTTAGCTGCTATAACAAATTGGCCCTCTGCGAGAATCTGATATTTCACCGCTTTACTTCATTGGGTCTTTTTTATGAGCACTGCCCTACTGTCAATATACCTATACCACTCGGCACTTCAGCCAGACTTCATCCCATCTTGACAAACAACCAAAGAGAAGCTTTTCACTGTTATTTGACTTCAAAACAGATTTAGCTATATTGGAAGATAGAGATTTGGAAGCTCTTGGAGAATAAGAAAAGAAAATAGCAAATAAAACCACACTGCAAACCTGTCGGTGAAAAAAGATGGAATTAAAGTTCATTTATCAGAGGTGACTTGTTGGGTGATGGGCTTTTTCTGCAACTACTGCGAATTATAATTGACTTAAAAGGAAAAAGCCCCATACTGCTGCAATATTCACAAACACAAGTGTCATTACCTATTCATGAGCTACGAATTCCTCCTCTTAGCAGTCAGGGGTCTGCAAATTAAAGCCAACATTACCCAACTAAATGAGAAAAAATATATACACGGGAAGGATAAACAAACAAATCCACCGAATAACAAGTTTATTTATCACTGATTTCTGAGAGAAAGTAAAGAGAGTTTGAAGATGTTCGGAAACGTCTGACATTTGTTCTGTCTTGCCCAAACCGCTGCCCATAAGGAACAATGAGGTTTGATTAAACAATGAAGGAAAAGACTCAGTCCTATTAAACCCAGTTCCGCTGACATTTCATTTTAAATGTCACAATAGAGTTTTTAGCATCGGGGAACAGACATCCACTGTGAAAAGGAGAAGGAAAAAAAAGCTGAAAATGTTGACATTATATCAGAAAATGCGGGAAGATCTCACGGATAAAGACATTTCAGCTGCCGGGATTATATTCTTAAGGACTGCATGTAACAGCGCAGTTCATTTAAAAAGGTTTTCTTTCATTCATATATACTCCAGTGTGGTTGTCATATAAGATAAATATTATATATCATCCTCAGAAATACTTCCATGGTGTCAAAATAAAAGGATTAGAAGATGGACTGCACAAAATGTACAAAGATAAAGAACAGTATTTGAGATACAAAGAATTTGAAAGGCATCTGTGTATTGCTGCCCCCTTATTGACAGAACCTAAACTGCAGAGTTCAATTTAAAGATTAATTTAATCTTTTATATTTAGAAAAAAAAAGAAAAATAGTTTAACTAGCAATTAAACAATCTATTATATTATTTTATTAAATTAACTAATGTTATTAATATCTTCATAAAAGAAAAAGATTAGTCAAAGTGCTCAAGAAAAAACATACAAAATTAAATGACATAGATGTCAATAAACACGTACGCTCTCACAGACAAACAAGCACACACACACACACACACACACACACACACACACACACACGCACATTAATGATCCAATCTTTCTAAATGCCAAGTACTGGTAATCCTTGGCTGGAGAGAAATCAAAGAGAAGAAAAGGTTGCCGTTAAACAGTCACAAGCTCTTCAGCACCAGATGCCTTTCATTCACACTCTTTTACTCTCCATCCTTCTTTTCTTCCTCTGCGTTCATCTCTCCAGCTGCGGAGAGAAACACTGTGGGGCCGGCAAAAATCCCTGGGACGAGTCGTCTGGTCACGGACGGCAGAGCCCTATCGGACGGCCCTATTCTCCCCACCACTTTCCTGACAAACATTTGCTCTGAGGCTTAAGCGTAGCCCCGAACTCGGGTTTGGGAATGCCAATCAGAGGAGGAGAGCAGGGCCCGGGGCCGAATAGTGGAAGGGTACGTTCCCTGGGAGCCTGGAGGCAGAGCGAGAGCCTTTGGCAAAGACAAACAACGGGACAGCACTGAGGGACTCTCTTCTCTCTCTCTTTTGCTGCTCCTATTGATATGCACATGCAGAAAAGCATCGGCTGGTCTTCAGCAAAGACAAAAGATGAGCAGAAAAAGAAAGGCTGGAGAGGAGTCCTCTCCATATGTGGCTGAGAGGGGGTGAATAGGGAAAAGAAGAGAGAGGGAAGATTGTGAGAGCTCTCTGTTGCTGTTTTGTTGCATTTTCACACAGGCCTTCAGTTTTAGGGCCACAACTGTAAAACAAAAACTTTTCTCACTTGTTAGTAACTTTTTCTCAACAAGATGTTTGTGAAGAAACGTGGTGGATCCCGCTGAGCTTTTGCTTTTCGGCCACATGTTTATTTTCTGGCATTTTCGGGCACAAAAGCGACTTCTTGGACACGTTAGATAAAAATGTTCCCATCCCAAAAGAGGGAAAACCTTCCTGTGGAGCCAAAGTAACTAATGAACTCTCCAGCTAACTAAACCAACTCCATGCAACCAATAAGGTGTTCTCTTACAAAAACAGTTTGTATCACACACAATTTGTTTCTCCTTAGAAAACAAATCTTCTCCCTCTCCCCCTCGTTCTCCATCTTAGGAAGAAAGAAACAGAATGCCTGAGGATCAAGCCAGTCGGGGCCACAGCGGCCCGTTTGATTCAGCTTTGTCCAGTCACTTGCTCCCCTACCAAGCCAACAGCTTCGCTTCCTGCTTCTCTTTTCTCTACCCTGCGGGCTCTACTCTCCAGTTGTTGTAATCTCGGCAGAAACACTTAAGGTTCACAGTAGGTGCTCATCAAAACCATCTGCTGAGGGAAAGAGAGCGCTCACCCATCTCACTTTAATCTCTTCAATTAGCACCATTACAAACCTGTCAAGTAGTCTGATTACTGTAATGGTGACCAGCGCCATCAAGGCGGCAGTTTCGCCGGGAAAGGGATTCTGGGATTGCGTGGACAAAGCTGAGGTGGGGGAAATCAGCTCTTAGTTTGAAAAATGAACAAATTCGGACTAAAAGGAAATATAGAGTATAAAATGGAAGAATGGAAGAAATTGCAAGCGGTTTCTTACAAAATTCCTTGTGCTTCTCAAAATTTATATTTACAAATAAATGGAATTTCTGAATGTTTGGTGTAACGAGTTTATCACACTTCCAAAAGAGAGAAAAAAAATAGTAAATCTAAAGTAGAAAATAAGACAAATTCTCTTTATTTATTAATTTAACAATTTGGAAAAATTTCCCAGAAAACAAGTCTTAATATCTTATATACTATAACAGTAACACTTTTTTAAGGTGTCTTTGTTATATGTAATTGTACAATAACAATAAATTATACATAATTACATGCAAGTTAGTAACTCTAAGCCGAACCCTAATCCTATCCATAACCATATAGTAAATGTAGTTAATTAATATTACCCAGTACTTACATTCGTAATTACACTGTAAGAAGGACACCTCAAAATGAAGTGTAACCATTTCTGCTTCTTAAACGGATTATGTTTCAAGGATTTTCCAAAATTATTAAATGGAAAATAAAACAAAAAGTTAAGAGCAAGAGTTTTGTAGCGCAAGTTTAAACTAATAATCTGCACAAGTTATAAAAGTTGACTAAAGTTAAAAAAAAAAAAAAAAAAAGAACATCACAGATGTCTGTTTCTTTAAAACGGCACTGCACTGGCCCAACATGACTCCCCCGGCACTGAAGGAGGGGTTCAAGTGGCGCTGTCAGTCCACAGGGAGCTTGTTACACTTGACGTGGTGCGTGCTACCTGCTGTGAATAATTAATGGAGCCATTTCCAGAAAGCTGTGTGTAGGTTACTGGGGCAGGCCGAGGAGAATGCAAGGGACTCAGGGAGGGGTCTGTGTGTGTACAGAATGGAGCGTTTGGGTTTTGTGTCCCACACAAACCAACCTTAAATACAACACTGTGTAGTTAAAAGGAAAGTGATGAAAAGAATGGCATCGCACAGGTCTGATGGGAGAGGGAAAGGAGCTGATGAGCCACAGGGGGGTTTATTTATGCTGCTCAATACTGAGCTCTGGTTATTGCAGACAATGTGATGAGCAGAAAGACGCACAACAGACAGTCTTGTAGAATATGAAACTCACCTGCTACAAAATATTATATTATTAGAAAGAGGAAATAAGCAAACACCCCAGTACCTCAGGATTTCAGAAATTCCCATTTCACAGAACAGGAGAGAGGGAAAGTAGCTGTAATAATTGTAAAAAAGGTCAATGAGGGGTAAAAAAAAGTTTTTTTAAATCAGAATGTCTGCATTCATTTGAAATATACAAACATACAATATCCCAAATAAAAATCAATAAAGGTAAAACAAAGGAAAAACATGTTAACAATTATAGTTAATAAATAAAACAAACAAAAAAATAATGTACCAAATATATACAACTCTTGTTCCATAGTCATACTGTGCTGCATGCTAAATAAAAATTTCAGTTTAATCTGAATGTTGTGCTACATGCACAGTATATATTTGTAAATTAAAATTTATTTTGAATAAATGACTGTGCAGACAATTTGCCTTGAAATGCAAAACAATGTGAATCTCTTAATCACATGAAACTGTATATGATCTCATTGGGTCACATGACAAAATTTACACATAGTTTCACACAAAATGCACAGTTGCGGCATTTTGAAGCAGTCCTGAAGTTATTAGTTCCATGGGCATTCTGTAAAGGAAGAAATTTGCCTGGGAGATTATTAACTTTGGCTCAACACAGGCCTTAATCATCATCCTTAATCATCTCCAGCACAATGAGGACTATTATTTTAGCACGTAATAATTATATTGACGCCCCACTAAAAAAAAAAAAACTCTGAGCAGTTTGAGAGAACACAGGCAGAAACACAGTGAAGAGACAGACAGACAGACAGACAGAGGGGTTAGGTGACAGACAGGTGTGCGTTGGTCTCACCTCCTGAATGGTTTTGCTGGCAGGGAAGTTGAGGCTGTAATCTCTCTGTGCTTCACGGTGGCTAATGACGAGCAGGTAGTTTTGATTCGACAACCCTTGCTGGGCACTGCTAAACGGCGGGAAGGGCAGAAGGGGGAAAAAAAGAGAGAGAAAGGAGCATTAGAGTTCAGCGGTGGACGAGTCAAGGCTCGTCTACATCTCCCCAGGGTCTTTGGGCTCTGACAAGCCTGTGCCACCCCACTGCTCTGCTCGGGCAGTAGGGCCACAGCATGGGCGCACACCAGCACCAAGGCCATCTGGAGGTATCGATTGGGGCTAAGAGGTGTAAACGTCTCACAAAAGGACAAGAGGGCTTGTGCTGTTCGTCCGCTCCGCCATCACGCTGACCTCAGAGCGGGTTTGAGATTCATGGGAGCCGTGGTGCTGAGCTGTAGGAGAGAAGGCCTCATCTGATGACAAACGATGGGGGTTAAGTAGCGCTTTGAGCAAATGCTCCGTCTGTGTGTGTGAATATGAATCAACAGCTTAGAGGCGAGCCTGCCGGCTAATCAGGGTTCGAATGAAAGCAGTCAGGAAGAGGAGAGTCTGGGAATTAATATGTAACGCACACATTAATTATGCAACCAGCGCCTTAATCTGAGGAGCTTTGGACAAGCTTATGTTAACAGAGGACCAAATTTACTGTAATGGCAGCTTATTTACATTGACTAAAACTGCGAAATCAATATGTAAATGTAATGTTTGTTGTAGCTAGCGATGAAGATTGAAACGGTGGCCTAGGAGAGGAGGATGCATATGCGATGCTGTGGAGAGTGGAAAAACACAGAGTCATGAATACAAGTCGTAAAAAGGGGGGTTTAATTGGGGTATCAAGACTCTCACCAAATAAGAACAATTTGGAGACATTTTGTATTCTGATACAATAGATTTGCATTGACTAATGCGCATAACTAAAGGTAAGGAATGGGTAAAAATATATTGATTTAATTATTAATAACAATCTAATATTGATTCTTAAAATATTGTTTGTTATATTGCTAACCAGCGTTTATTATCTGCTATATACTACTACTAGTACTGTTCAAATAATGGACTTCACATCAAAGCAAAATATACATTGTAACTGTACTATTTATAACTTTGGATATATTAAATCAAGTGAGAATAAAACTTGTAGATCACAAATGAATTGAATAGAGTTTCAAAAGCATCCAACTGTATGACGTGTTTGAATTACTAAATGTGAAAACACAAAATTTCATATAGATTCCTATATGTTTATATAGTCAAATAAAGAAATAATCTTTTATGTGCATAATTCTTTTTTATGAAAACACACACATACACAAAACACACCACAGTTCAAAATTACAGTGAATTGTATTATTACAAAATATTATTACAATTTAAAAGTATTTTTATATATTTAAAAATATTTGTGTTTATTATTATTATAATTATTATACTTTAGTGCAAACTATGATACGTTTGAATGTAGGATTAAGTTGAAAAGCATTTCTTGGAAACAAATATTATCACAAATGTCTTTACTGTCACTTTCGATTAATTTAATGTGCACCCGGTGAACAATAGGATAAGAACAATTCGTTTTCAAAACAAGCATCTTACGGACACTGATTTTTGAATTTGTTTATTTATGCATCTATATAGATTTCAAAATGTACCGATATAAAAACTATATACCTATTTTCGGAACTCTGGGTTTGTCCCACTTCAATTGACGTTATGAAACTGTGGGTTAAAAAGTAAACTGCAAAGTAGAACTTTTCTCTCTAAGGAGTTAAAACTATGTGAAATTTCCTCACACAACAGATCTACAGCATAAGGTTCATCTGTAGGAGCTTAACCAGGTTCAGCCCTCTGTGGTCCCAACAGCACCTGGAGCTGACCCCCCCAAACTCACCCTAAAAGCTTCTCCACACCATCGGAGGCACTGGAAAGATTGTCACTGGCTGCTATAGACAAAAAATAAACCTTTGTGTAAATGAAGAGCAGATTGGTTCCATCTACCATCTCAGAATCCTGCAAGACTGAGACTTCATTAAAGTCCTAGCGTCTCACTCCTCATATAGGCACGCATATAGTACACGCTCAATATACCAACCTCTCAATCTAATTTCTAACACGCACCCTCTTAGGGTGACCTATAGCAAAACCCCCGAATACACGAACATACCACTTTCTTTTAAAATTTTATTTTTGCATCCGCCACTAAAAACGCTTTTTTTCCCCGCCTGTTTTGCTTTGACAAGTCTAAGTACTAATTGCTGTAGTTTAAACAGTTTTTCCTTTCTGCCAAAACCAGCAGATTCCTCGGGCCCCCCGAGTCTCACAGGAGATCAGATGCTGAAAATGAGATAAATACCAAATGCGCACTGACTCATTTGCTCATTTGTATTTGAAATAGCAGAAGTTCAAATTAAAATAACCTTAAACACACACATCTCCTGGAAGCAACAGAAATAGATGATTCGTTTTAAATTATTCATAAAGTTCCATTATTTATGCTGGAGATTAGGGGTTTGGATACCTCCACGAGAGGGAGAGCGAGCGAGATGAGCTTGGCTCATCACTGGATTTCTGTAACTACCTTGGATGGAGTGTCTGTCTTGAAAGCTCCAAAGCCTGTGCCGTATTTGCATTCAAAACAGAGGGAAGAAAATGAGGCAGGCGGCGCAGTGTGAAGACAGGTTTGATTAATATGTTTGGATATGGTGTGCTGAGGTATGCTTTGCAGTAATTGCCTACAGTGGCTTTTATTTGTTGAGTACTGTCCCATTGTTCACAGTCTGCATCCTGAGACCTTACACTTTAATTTAAATTAAAAACAAGCTGACAGAGAACTTTGTTTTTTAAGCCGCCTCGTGTGTTCAACAAGGCTGCATTTCCTTGATCAAAAATACAACAAACACTACTAATAAGAAATATTATTACAATTAATATATATGTATATTATTATATGTAATTTTCATCAGCCATTACTGCAGTATTCAGCATCACATGATCCTTGTGAAATCATTCTAATAAGCAGAACTGACATTTGTCATTTTTTGTCAATGTTAAAAAATTGATTATTTTAAAAAACAAATTTAAAATAACATTTCAAATTAAAACTAAAAAAATTAATACAATGAATCTTACTTTGTTGTTTTCAGACAGACCTTGTAAATGGTGATTATATCAATTTAGGAAATTATTTTCATGAAAGGATATATACGGCTTTCATATTTAAACTCATAATACTTTTATCAGACAACCCAACAGCACTCACTTTGATAAAAGCGACGTTTAAATGAGTACGCAAACGTGGCGCTCGCTTTCTTCTCAGAAACATAACAAACAGAAAAATACTTGAATAAAGTTGGATTAGAAAATGAGAGCTTAAAACTTTGCTTGACTTATTGTTTTACCTGCAAATTATTCCCATGAATAAATATTTTTTCATTATTCTTTCTCCCTGCAAATCCTTACCAACCTCTCAATGTACTTATGCTGTAAAACAATCCTATCAATAAAGTACCTTTTATTTACAGTTATAATTTAATAATAGAATATAATTTCATATTCAACATTTGGTTGGCTACTTTGTAATTTTGTAATTACAAAAAGCCATCTAATTTAATCTGCATCTGAATTCGACGTTTCATCCAACAAATTCCGACACGCATGACAGGGACGAGAAAAAGTACTGCATAACAGAAGTGACCCAGTTATCCTTTCGCACAGTTTCTTTCTAATAATTTGCTAAATCGCACAGAAACACTGACGTTTTGCTCAAGCCAGGTTTAAAATAAGCGTAAGTAGAGATGCCTGAGCAGATGAGAAAACGGCATCTGAACTGCCCCTGAGAGATACAACCAAAGAGCAGCAGTACAGCAGGAGCGAAGTCTGCTGAGGAACACTTCACTCTCTCCCCGTCTCTCTGTGACAGTTATTTATAAAGGCAGTTAACAGCTTGTCTGCTCACCCTCCTGGAAGCCCTCTTCTCACTGCACCAGGAGAGGACAATCACGGGCAACAATGGGGTCACACCTAACTAACACCGGCCCTCTCTTTTTCTCCCCTATTTCGACTCCTCTAAAATAGTTTCTGGGAAATAATTAGAGCCTGCCACTGATGATGAGCTCTAGTAGGTGCTGGATATTAGATATTGTGCCATTTAGAGACAGAGGTGACAAGGTCTCTGTGGCACGTCACCTGCCCGATCTGGAAAAAACGAGCAGCTGTCAGGATCACAGCAATACATGTGATCTCGACGGATCCGTTCATCCTGTGACCGGCAATGCGGTCCACGATAACGTGCGGTACGTCACAGAAATGTGCTTTTTTGTTGCAATCTCCAAAATTAAAGCTAAGAAAAAATATATAAATTGTATGCATGCACAAAATGCCTCTGGACCGCATGAAATGCAGGCGGCTGAAAAGGTGCCAAATAACAGGAGGAGGGGGAAAAAACGAAGTGCTGATGTGCTTTGGAGGGTACTGTTATCGCAATATTAGTTTACAGTCCATTTAATAGTTTTCTCAGAATGTTTTCGCACTCTAGAGTACAGTGTCCACACAAGCTGACAGAGATGCCAGTTTATACCCAGTCGTTCGACGGCATCGCCACCACCTCCCACCGGGGCTTACAGCAGTGCTAATCAACACATAATTACACACACACAAACACATGCACATCAATATAACACACACACACACACACACAAGCAGCCCTTTCTAACTGAAGTTACTTTCATTTATTACTTTGAACCGCACTGCTCTGACCACAATGTTAACGCCTTGCTTATTTAAACAGAAATAGGGTGACAATCAACTATATTTTTCTTCTTGAATGTAATATCTAGAGAGAGTCACAGAATCTCTAAATTCATTAGAGAAGTTTTTTTTTTTTTTTTTTAAGTCTTTTAATTGATTACAAATATATTAAAAACTGTCATATTATTATTGCCATTAAAAATAACAATTTCAATTTATTTGAAAATGTAATTTATTCCTGTGATGGCAAAGCTGATTTAAAAAAAAAAAACTAAACAAAACAACGTGTCAACCGCCATTGCTCCAGTTTTCAGTGTCACATGATGCTTCAGAAATCACTCACTAATACGCTGATTTGGTGATCATTTATTTTTATCCATACTAATATAAATTGTTCTGCTTAATATATTTCATGGAAACTTCTAAGGATTATTCATAGTGCATGAAAGGTCATTTATTTGTGAAGTAAATCTTTTGTAGCCATGTAAATGTATTACTTTTTATATATTTAATGCTTGCCACTCGAAAAAGCATTAGTATCTTTAAAACAAACAAAAAAAACTTTGTAAGCTTTGTAAATTTAAATTAAGCAATATAAGCTCAAATAAATGAAAAAGAGAAGTTCTTCAGTTGATTAAAATGCTGATTTAATGTCTTTTTCTGAAATGTGATCGTGCAACGCCACCTAGCGGTGATTGTGGGAATTCTCGTAAATGCAAAGGATCAAGGTTTTTTCTGCTTAACAAGGTCCAGTCAACCCCTGCTGGTAGATGTTAACTACAACATTTAGCTGGCAAAAATCTCGGTTTACTGAAATTCACAAAGTTGCATTATATTAAAAACATTATAGAAATTATAGACACTCTCCAAAAATTATAGACTTCCCTGCCTGAATCCTGCGAGGTTGACGCAATCAACTTTATTTATTAAACACATGTCCAAACCTTTAGTTAGAAGAACTATGTCAAGCCTATTTAAATGTTTGCATACTCCAGAAAGTGTGTGTACTTGTTATTACATATTATGCTACTTGCTTTTTTGCATTGTTTTTGCTTTAAGCAACACAGTTTAAGCTAAAGAGTCAAATAAATGTAACGTACATGAATGCCTAATGTCAACGCAGAAAAAACATACCTGCTCTGGCTGGTGCTGGCTGAAGGGGTGATATCAGGGGTGAGCACATACAAACTGTTGTTCTTAGGCAGATGTAAACTCCGCAGAACAGTCTGAGAAAAAGTAAAAAAAATTAAATTAAAAATTAAAAAAATAAAAGGTCATAAATACTTTCACAGTTGCCATTTTATAGGTACAACATAAGAAAAACTACAAGTAATTTAATGAAAACAAACATAAAACATACACACACACACACACTTTATATATATATTATTATTAATAATAAACTAATAATAATAATACATTATTTTTAGATTCAACCTTTCCCCTCAAAATGGCAGTAACAACTCGGCATATATTTGCCACTTATTTAAATCATTTTAAACATTTGTTTTACATTATGTTTTAAAAAATTATTATTGCACCAATAATACATAAAAAACCCTATAATCTATATTTCAACAGCAAACATACTATAATGCCATTCTTACACTGTCAGATACGTCTCCACTCTTCCAGCCTTTTAACTGCATTTTAGAGACAGGCACCTGTAGCTCGGTCTCTAAAATAGATTTAATATCTCCTGCAGAGAGAAAGAAATAAGAAGAGGTTAAAAAGAATTTTTTTTTTTATGGCAGTTTAGCATGTTACCACTAGAGGACAGCATGTATCTAGTCTACTTTTGTCAGGGTTTTGTTTTAGCAATCAGTTCAGTTATTAGTTCAGGACACAAGCTGCTACATTTCATTTGTTCGCAAAAAAACTCTCCACCACACACAAAAACAAAATTCTAATTATTAACTTGGTAATTATTGCAGCTACAGGTTTCTGAGCATAATGATCTAAATTGCATTTATAATAAAATGCATTACAATTTTCAAGCTTCAGACAGAAACCTGATGAAACCATGCTTGTGTGTAAAAGACTTCTGCAAGACACATAACACAATACATTATATATTTACAATAACTGTAATAAAAAAAAGCAACATAATACACTACAATAATTTAAATTAATGAATACTATTCATGCCTATGAATAACAAATGCACACATTCATATTTAATGACAATATTGACATAAATATTATTAAAGAAAACATTTGTTTATTTAAAATAAACAAAAAAGACACTGTATGTTTGAGTCAACTATTATACAACTATTATTTGTGCAGCTTGCCAATTGCCATACAACCTGCAGATCACAGCTCTTCTTGTTGACTTCATGACATTAGATTCAACTTTCATTCACAGAAGACAGTGGTTCAGACGTGTTGAGTGAATGGCTTACCAAGAATCAAAGATTAGCATCTACAGCTACCAAGAACTCAGTCATTTCTGAGAAAACTTTTTCAAAACAGATGACTTGCTAATCACTGCCTATTTGACAAAACCTCAGTGTAAATGTAGAAACCTGTCAGCACTGTGGGTAACAAGAACCCTGTTACTAGGTGCTCTGGCTTGGTATGATGTGTACTTCTAAGAAACCACGTGTGCTACCTTTGCAAGAGCACCACTAGCATGTGCTCTTTTATTCTTTTTGGATGGGGGCCAGAAAGCTGTGTACTACCTAAAGACGTGCGCTCACCGACTGTGCTGGCATCTTCCAGCACCACTTCTGTGGAGCGCTGTCTGTACTCCACGCGAAAGTTGAGCATCCGCGACTGCCGTTCCACTATGTGCCGGGAGGGCTGGACAGGGCAGAAGGCTGGGCTGGATGATGATGGGGGTGAGGAAGATGATGATGCTGATGCTGATGCCGATGCTGATGCTGATGCTGAAGAAGGCGGGGCTGAGGGCACAGGTGCTGTGGCTTCTGATTGGTTGTGGGGTCCATAGGGGCTGGTCTGAGATGCTTCACTTGAGAAATTACTACACAGGACAGAAGAAATTGAGGATTAGCTTAATGTACAATTTGCCACAATAAGCACCTCTCCATCATAACTGAAATCTGATGCATACATAAATTTTATATTACGAGTTCATTTGCAAAAACAAACATATTAAACTTAGCATATAAATGTTTTTAAAAATAGTTTTTAAAAAAATCATGTTTTCTCATTGTGAACACCAGTCTCAGTCAAACTGCAGATGGATTTGTCTTGAAAAAAATCAGTCATCTGTTTTTGCAAATAAATTCTTCATATATACACACACACACACACACACACACACACACACACAATAGCATTCAAAACGTTTTTAAACTGACATTTCTAATGTTACAAAAGTAAATGTTTTTTTTTTTTTTAATTATCCAAGAGTACTGAAAAACATATTACTGTTTCCACAAAAATATTAAGCAGCACTGATAAATACGGGACATATGTGTATGCATATGTGTGTGTATGTATGTGTGTGTGTGTGTGTGTGTGTGTGTGTGTGTGTGTGTGTGTACATACACACACAGAGAGAAGTCATTTGAAGTAGACATAAAACCAAAACAATACCTGTTCTTGTATTAGGACAACTTTTTTTGAACCACTTCAAATGTTAACTACTCTATATACTGACACTGAAAATAAAATAAAAACATTATTATTATTATGACCCATGTGTAACTGAACATCCGAATGGGTGGATGGCCACGCGTTGGAAACCCCAAAATTATGCAAACCACCCATGTAATGCATAATATCTAATCCTCCCGCCTTTCTGTATTTGGTTTATAATCCAATGAGAACACTGGGTATCCTGTCAATTTTACGTTTACTTTATCTGACAACTGTAAACGGAAATAGACTCCATAATGACCCCAACATTAGAAAAGGAGAACTGGAGGAGAGACAAACAGATAAAGTGAGTGAGAGGCGAAAAGAGAGAGAGCGGATAAGCTTGCACCTCCTTACACCGCTCTGCATGATCCACAATGGTGGCAGTGCTGAAATCCAAACAGTATCAGACTCAATGTAAACAGGCTTTACTGGTATAATAATATGGGCAGGGCCCAACAGACGCTCGATTGTCCAACCCAGAGAAAATCACCCTTTTTTGCTCTGCTGAGGACACAAAACGGCTTTTTCTGGCACTAGCTCTCTCTCACTAGCTCTCTCTCTCTCTCTCTCTCTCTCTCAGCGGCTGATGGCTGAATTCCCCCGTGCCCCCGTGTTCCCCTGTGGCAGTAAATAATGTCTTTTCTCTGAGCGCTGGCGGGACAAAGGCTCCTCTCTTCTCCTCCAGGGTCAGCACATATCGCTGTAAGAGCAGGAGCGGGGGGCCAGGCACAGCACACAATGCCTGACTTTATACCACCTTATTACAATACCAAAAGGTTAAAGACGTTAGGCTCCGGGGGCATTCAGAAACTCGTTAGACACAAAAAGGAAAACCCAAACATTGGATAAATTAAAGAAATGTCCAGAAAAAAGAAAAGAAAAACACAGTCACTGCTTCGGCCTCAGTGAGATCTATAGGCCAAAATAGTCACTTAATACAACGTTCATAATAAACTACACATTTAGACATATAGACATGATGGAAAAGAAGCATTGACGTAGCATATCAAATATATATGATATGTAAAATTTTAACAGCCTTCTTATGACCGCTTTGAATGAGGAATAAGATTTGTAAAAAAAGAGATTTTCACAATACATGCAAAGTTTTACAGAAAATCATGTTGGTAATGTTTGTAATATCTTTATTACTTATTGTTGTATTTAGCAAATTTAGCGGATTTAGCTAATTTAGCAAGTGTTCACGGCAGAAAGATGTGGGAACTGATATGGGAATCAATAAAATAGGTCAGAAAAATATCAATAGTACCAATTTAACCAATTTATTCAGTTCACAAAACCAGTCTAAATGATTCATTAACAAACTTGACTAATATGAATAACTTGCTGACTCAATCCAGTCATAGAAGTTGACAGAATAACCACTGAAACGTTTGCCCAAAACAGAATCAAATACAGAGATTTTTAAGAATTGACTAACTTCATTTTCCTTGCCTGGAATCCACAATTGTAAGAGCGAATAAATGACAACAGTTTGTTTATTTTGAGTGAACTATCACTTTAAAATAAAACACGAGGCAAAACAAACAAACACGTCTTTTGTTGGATGCTTCTAAAACAAAACCGAGAAACGGCTTGTGACAAGGCCAAGATGATGACAAAATACAAATCTGGTAAACCTCAGACATTAAAGATGAGGTTTCCCTCGCACATATTTCAGAGTATGGCCTACACGAGATGACATCCGTGAAGTTGACGTGGTTAGAAATAGACTTGACCAATGAGACGCTACATCAAGATTATTAACAAATCTTGGTGTTCGTTCTTCCACGGTGATATGAGAGAGTGGTTAATAATACACATCTTTTCCAGAGCGGCGCTGCAACAGTACAGTTCCACAGCCTGCGGCATCTTCAGCCCATTTTTAAACAATCTTGTGATCTGTATATAATTTTCACCCACTAATGTCTATCTTTTCTCTCCTCCACACTCTCAGACACTGGCATTCAGTCAACAGTTATTCCACCGTGAGCGTCTAGATGGCAGTCTGCACACACGCTTGACTTGGCAGCAGCACGTAGGTCTCCGGGTCCCGCCGAGCAGAGATCCAGCTGGCGGCGGGCGACTCAATGGGGGCACTTGAGTGAACCGTGCCATCCTACAGCCTGCAGTATGGTGCCAGCCACCCACTGAATGCACAGGCTGGAAGTCGCCATGCCAGGCTCCATTCATAATTACGTGCCTTTGAGAAAAACATGCCCTCGTGTCCAAGCTCTTACATTCACACACCCTCTAAATAAACCGTCACAGATTGCGCTCCGTCTGAATATATTTGTTCTTAAGACTCTGCTGCATTCATGAGCGCTGACCGTTGAGGAAGGAGAAATGGATGGCGGACACAATGAGTGTTCACAAACGCCTTTTGTTGCTCAAAGTTTCAATTCCTGTTATTGGGGCAGAATTTTTTTGCTGTTGTGTTTGTGTGCGTTCCTGTTCAATTTCTCTCTCTTTCAGGCCAAGGCGAATGAGGGAAATCTCAATACGGCTAAATGCGTAGTGTAACACTTTACAAACTCTTCAAGCGAGACAGACAAACAACAAGAACTGTTTGTTGCATTTTCAATTGTGGGTGTCAACGGTTTAGTGCCCAGCGCTGTGCCAAGGTGGTTGGCCCCTCTATATACCTTCACAACCCAGTGAAGAGTGCACAACAATGCAAGCTGTCAACTACTTTTCTTACCCACAATGCAACTGGCAGAATTTAATTGGTCGATGGAATGCTGAAAAGCTTTACATTCAGCCTAAACACACCATGAATGAGTCCACTGCTATCCAAAGCGGGCCAAACTAAAGAAAAAAAAAAAAAAAAACACGAGGGGGGAAAAAAAGAAGAAGAAAAACCTGCATGTATGAAATAGTGGTGAGCATCTAAACAATCCTATACCGCTGGTCACAAACACATCACATTAAACAGTATTTTTAGGGCACTGTATTAACGCACTGAAACGTGGCTAGCGGCGCAGAACCCACAGTTGGCTACATCCGTGCTGACTCCTATAAAAAGCTCCCAACTTTGTTGGTTGTTCTCCTCCATTAACAAGGTCATCAACCAACCGCTATGAAAACCCCTGCAGTAAACTTGATTGTTTGATTTCCTGTGACTCTGGTGTTGAAATGGCACGAAGGGGGTAATTGCTGGGGAGCAGACTTCCAGAGGGAAATGAGATGACAGCTTTTTCTACACTGCTATTTCACCGCAATTATTTCCGCAACACACTTTAATTCTCACTTTCTTTTTCCTCCCCTCGTGTTTTTTTTTCCTTTTCTAGCCCTAACCATAAAGTACCGTAAAGAATGGTTTTAATACATGGTACTAAAGTGATGTACTATAAATATACAATAAATGTTATATAAACATTACCGTAATGCACAATAAATACTACTGTGTATATATACTGCAGTGTAAAAGAAAGAAAGAAAATTTAATAATAACATTTTTAAATATATTACAACATACAAGTTATTTTAAGAGTTGCTATATTTTAAATCATTTTAAAAATCTACCTAATTCAACTTATGAACAGTAGCGTAGTATAAATACACAAATAATCATAAGAAGAAGAAAAGTCTGAATTTAAAAGTCATAAACAATGTCTTAAAGGCCTAATGATCTTCCACTAAAATCTAAAACTCTTTCTGTCATACTTCTAATAACTGATGATCACAAAAATTAAATTAGATTATAATACAGTGTGTATGAAGGTAGTTGATGAAGTATGAATGTGATCTATGGTGTGTCAGCAAAAATAATCTCTAACATTGACAATAAACCTGTCTCATGCTATTTGTAACTCTAAGAATGAAGATAGATTTTTCTCATGTTATTTGTATGTAAAACTTTTTTTTTTTTTTTTTACAACCATAGGACACCCATGTGTACATACGCATACTGCATAATGATGTAATTTGTGATTAAATACTAAAATAAATACAATTTTATTAGTGATCGCTTTAAATTTTGTCATTGGGCTGCACCAGAGACTGACACCTAGGCTAACTGTGGGAAAGATAATGCATTGATTCCTTTACACATTATTATTACATTACAAATTCTGAAATTAAGCTAGATTAATATTAAAGTGCAGGATTTTGTTTTCAGTAGTTAGTTTACTGATTAGCCAGACATAAAATGGAAGAGCAGACTTCTGATTTGACTAATCAGATGAGCAGACATGATAAGAGCTCTACCAAAGGCCCTACAAGCCGAAACACACGCTGCTCTGACATTTCCCCCTTGATTCCTTAACATTCAGGGAACCAGCAGCAGCCACAGCTGGGTCTCATTATAGCTTAGAGACGAATGCCCTTTTGAGAGGAGGCCAGTTTCATTTTACAGGGGCATGAAAACAGTAACAACCTCATTCGGGCCATCAAGCTCAGCCGGGTCTTGATTCAGGTAATGTGCCGTCTTTGGAGTTTACCAGAATTAATCTCTACTCTAAAGACTACCACATGCAGTTCGATGGAGTGGAATCTCTGCCATAATCTTGTAAAAGGAAAGCCCGAGTTGATGGTTTTAGATTCATAAGAAGCAACAAATCAACATCATACCTTTGCAAGATCCCATTTTCTTGTGGTATCACTCCATTGATGGCTGCCTACAAAGAAAATACAAATATATTTTAATGAGAGTTCGAAATATTGATTAGTACAAGAAATAACTGTTAGGTTGGTTTAAAATTAAAGGGGACAGAAAATGAAAGCTTTTAGTCAATGAATGCAAATGTATAAAAGGAAACATCTTTTAGGTGATGTAACTAGTGAAAATGTTTTAACACAATCTCTGAATATTTATGTACTTCCTCATTTTACAGTATGAATGGCCGAGAATACAGAATACACTCTACAGCATGCAAATGTAAAGTAAACTAAAAGTAGTTTATGTAAATAATTTTGCAATGTGAAACAACTAGCACAAATGCACTCTATAAATGAATATGAAGTCATAAAAAGTAATCATTTAATTGACTAATGAGGTTAGTAATTTCCTAACTTGTCAAAACGTTTATTTTTCTTTTATATGAAAGCTTTAAAAATATATATTGTTTTATTTAGCAAGGACGAGCTGTTTATTCATCAAAGAATGTATTATGTTTCCACAAAAAGCAAGCACAACTGTTTCCTACATTTATAATCCAAATCAATCTATTAGAGTAATTTCTGAAGGATCATGTGACACTAAAGCCTGAAGTAAAGGCCGCTGAAAATATTAGCTTTGCATTATAGGAATAAATTACATTAATAAAATACAGCAATGAAAAAAATACAAATAAATAAATTACATATTAAAACATTCAAATAGAAAATTATAATAAATTATAATTCGTAATACTGTTGTTTTAGTGTATTTAATTTTAAACTGTAGTATATCAATTTACTTTTGCTATAATATATATCATATCGCACTGCTGGATACATGTGCTGTCATTTCTTGAAACTTAACATCAACTACCTAAATAAATAGCGGTCTAAATATACCAATTCATTGTTTAAGATGATAACAGAAATAACAGATACACAGCAAGTAAACCAAACAATAAAACAAGGAATATTCAGCAATGTGGGCCACATATTTCCCCCTCTCCTTCTCTCATCAGACTGAAGTGGAATGCACAGAGATGGGCCTGATGTGTTTGTGTCTGTGCGTGTGTGAGCAAGTGGGTTCTGGAGCCAGACTGTGATAAGGAGACTTACTCTCGGTGGATACAGATCTGAATGGAATGGCTTCTGATTGAGCCAAATAGCAAAGTGTATACAGAGACGTACATCGTAACGCTTGCTATGCTCGAAAATATTTTTCCATGCCGGTAGAGGCCACAGAAATGATGTTTTGTCTGCTGTTGAGACAGAACATCAGATAGTTTTAACCCTTTAATGCTCGCAAAGAAGCGCTCTACACATTTAAGGCCATTTATATTCTAATGAAAGATTTGCTCTGGTGCAGTGCAGTGTTTGTGTGATCATGTGTGCACGGCACACACCCCGGTTTCAGTGTGGGGTGTTCAAACATTCGCTGGCTGTCCCGTGTCTACATTTTTTGACTCAATCAACCTCACTACCCCGAGTAAAACAGCAAGTCATCACATTCACAGGTGCACTTAACCACGCCGTGGCTCGGGCCTGTTTTCTTTGAATTGCTGCCAGCATACAACCAGCTTCCTTCTAAACATAGTAAAACAGCCTGCTTTCAAGATAAAAAAGCAACTCTGTGGAGGAAAATCTGTCTGCAAAACCACGATTTCTTCATTTTGTTTGAAAACTGTCACTTTAGATCTGTCCTGACATTGCATTCTTCATACCACCATCGCTGTCTGTAAATACGTGATGGATTGAACTCTATTTTAGGAAAAGAGTGGGACACACGCAGTCCCTCATGCAAATTAGCACTACGGAAACTGCTAGAGGACACGCCCACTCTTACATTCAGCCAATTAAAACAAGCTCTGCACGTCTGCCTTTGTCTGTGGTGTGACACCTGTCACAGCTGCATGTTTTTTAGGCTCTGGAGGTGAAATGTTTGTGCGTCGGCGAATGAAAGATGATATACCAGACTGTAAAAAGACTAAGAGGACTTCAATTACAATTTCCACACCATGTATTCAAAGGGTGGGATGGGCTCTTGCAACAAGGCATTTTAGGACCGTTTTGATCTGTCTAAATGACCTGTTTGCAAAAGATAAGATGAAAGGCTATAAAAAGGTGTGGGTATCTGCAGACTAGACTGCAGCAGACATTTCTGTCTGTTCAAATAACATTATCGATTGAAACAGACACTTAGACACATAAGCTCTGCACAGTAGGAGCAACAAAGGAGCTACTATTTGTTCAGTAGGAGTGAAACAGTTCCTGCCTGAAAAAAAAAAAGGTAAAGATCTGGTCCCTTGTTTGGGCATGCATTTCGCTACTGCAGTGTAATGCCCCTAATGACTCCTTTCTAATGTGTATAAACTGTAATGTGACTCTATGTAGCACAGAATCAGCATGCTATTAGAGAGAGAGGGGGAAAAGAAATACAAACTGGTGTAACAAATGAAACAAAAAGGCAAATTTGAGTATTCTCGGTAGAACAGCTGCATCGTAATCAGACTGAATTAAAGATGCTAACTGATAGAAATGGTTCCTGCTCATATTGTGATAACTGTGATGAGAGGTTTATTCTGCAATAACAAAAAGTAGTCATGTTGTCACAAATGTTTAGTCACTAATCTTAATTACCAACCTAAACAAAATCCTAAAAGAGGGCAAATAATTTAAAGATGCTAATGTTTTCTCATCAGTTGAGTATTAAATACTCTGTTTATAAATTACAGACATAACTTCACAATGTGTCGCATTATATTAGAATGCAGTGCATTTTGATGTATTTATGTATGCATGTATCTTAAAGTTCTAAACAGCTTTTGAGGTGCAGTGAATGTCAGTGTTGACCTGAAATGTCCTAATTGATGCACCCCTAATGCTGGCAAACAAAATACTTACCAATCCACAAAACAGGAATACTTATATTTCATAATTAAGCTCCAAACCTATTGTGGTACAAAATGTGTCATTAAGCCTAAGTGATTAATGCAGAACCATAGACTTGGTAGAGTGAATTAATCCAAAAAAACTAATTTTTTAAATATTAATTTGTCAACACAACATAACTGAAAACATTTAGCACCTATTGAGATAAATGACACATGCTAAAGTAATATGTGTTGCAAAATTAATTTCCAAATGCAAGGAAAAGGTGCAATTTAACTTTGCAGTGCTGAATGCTTAAATTCATTTGTTTCTACGGAATACATTAATCGATGCAGTGCTTACAATACTTGTTATAATCTGGTACAGATTCAGAAAAGACTTAATCATCTGTTCTTACGTTGTTTCATAATTCTAAAGTATATAACTGGCTCTGTACTAATTATTACAGTCAAAGTCTAAATTTTATTACAAATAATAATATTTATTTGTATGTGGGGGTTGGTTTTTTAATGAAGCACAAATGGTATTATCAAAGTTAATCCTTGGATTACCTTACATGGAATACATGATAAAGCAGAGAGCAATCCCTAGCAATCGAGTACAACTACAATTTTGCTTGGTTCATTATAAAATATTAGGCTATATCACAATATATTATCTGAACCATAATCCCCCATGCATACCATAAAATTACACCACTATGGCGAAGCGAATATGCTCACTGTGTCACTCGCTCATTACACGCGCAAATACAAACATCAACTATGTGGAGATAACTATGATCGCTATGTTTAGGCACCTTTTGGGTATGGTTGGGTTCATTTTTACCAGTATCGTTACTGGTACTGGTAACTGAAATTCAGTACCTTTTTTACTCTCTATGTAATAACAAAAGCATTTACTTCAGTGTGAAAAAAGTCAGTCCAAAACTATCAATTTCAACATTCTGAACATCAGGGCCTTTTTTCTTCTTCTAGAAATTCGTGTTTTATTTTTTCTGAAGCATTTATTTATTTTTAATCGAATGAAAATGAAACCCTTTTAATTTTTTTAGCAAACAAACAGTGGTTTACTGTTACTACATTAATAAACGCTAGAAATGTGTAAATATTACTATTAAAAGTTTTAATAATAATTAATCGAAATTTGCTATTGATTGATTTAATAGGAATCGGTACTCTGTAGTACCAACTCAATTCAGTCAATTCAGTTTTGTATCTGTTTTCCTAAATTATTATTAGCGTTTATTATTGATAGCATCTCTGTAGCTGTGTTAATAAAATACAACTCCCATTGCAATTGATCGGTTTTAATGGTTTTCTATGCTCTAGAGTACAGTAGCGCTTTCTTTCATTTGATTCAACAGGACGTGTCAATAAGCTCTTCGCTGATTGGCTTGCGCAAGAACACGTCATGCGAATTTTGGGCGGAATTTTGCGAAATTTGCATTTGTGCGGAAGACGCGATTGAGGCGAATATCGCACTTTCGCGGCAAACGCATCGCGCATTGGTCATTGGTGTGAACACATCATTAGAAAGAAGTGTTATCGATGACTCCTAAAAAAATAGATACACAATGACCCTGATTATAAGCCAATTGTTTACAGTGTCAAAACTATAAATAAAAATAAAGCCTTGAATTCCAAACATGTCAGACTAGGTTCTTCTGCTGTAAGTCAATGTAAGTAGTAGATGGAAACACAGCTACTGCAGAGCTGTGCCAGAATGTCCTGTGAACAATGGCACCATTAAACAAGAGTTTGCACTAAACATAGTGGCTTTGTCTCCAATGTGTCACCACAAACAAACGATAAATAGGAGACAATCACTTGCGGTTTGAAATGCGGTTAAAATGTGTTTTGAAAGAAATCTAGCTGTGTGTCAGTCTTATAGATTTAACAAATGAAGTGCATCTTACCACCAAGTCCCAGTTATTGAGTTCCAGAAGTGTGATCGCCTCAGCAATGTTGTCAATTCCGGTACATGCCTGAAACAAAAACAACAAACTGGTTGTGACATGTGCATATTAAATATATAGAACATATATAGTCCTCTTTTTAAATTGAAATAAACATATATTTCTGAAAACGATAAATTAATCTCCATTTTGTTGCAGGTCACGTGAATATGCATTATGCTAATTCATATTTAATATTTTTTTAGGCACAGCATTATGTGAGAGACGTTTATTGTAAACCTGTAAGTTTATAGTCACAATGAAACAGCGCTTATAAGCGATCTTCGATTTTGGTGAACGTCGACTCAGAAAATTTGCGATTGCTACGTATTTATGATCGCTTTCAGTTTCTATGCGAAACGCGTATTGTCAACACTCGTAAACTGACTCGTATTGAAAATCTCAAGGTAAACAAACTGAAAAACATGAATGTGACAGGTGATGGCAGTGTAGAAACAGAAAGAACCGTACAGGGTCATCTGACAGCTTCTGGCCATTACAGGGTCATAAAAACACAGATCAAGCTTCGGATGGCAGTGCAGTTATGTTTTACAGTCCCAGAAAAGCAGACGACACCGAAATTATGTATTTCAGGCTGCTCATTGTTCTTTTGTCTAGTCCCGTGCTTTCCAGATTTCATTTTTGCTGAATAATTCAAACAAAGCCACTGACAGCTGATCATCCGAGGAGATGTCAACAAAAAGAAGTGAGTTAAATAGCCGTTACCCGGCTAGAACTAAGCAGCCACGAGAACGGGTCTGATCTGCACATCCAGAGCTTATAAAACCACAGATTATCAGTATTTGTGTGAGGAAACCCACCTGAAAGTCGGCCAGGATCATTTCTCTGTCCATGTTGCTGTCGGAGGCCATTGCAGAGAGAGGCTAACGACTCATGTAAAAACCCCAAAAATATCAACCACCGATTTCAAAAGAGCAGCTCAGGACACGGCTTATCAGTGTGCGGCACGTAACTGAGTATAAATGCTGCTCTTTGGGGCCGTGTTGTCAGTGTTTGGTGGCTTTCAGTTTTTCTGTTATCGTCACTTTGCTGTTCTGGATCGGCGTTCAAAGCAACGGAAACATCTTACGGCTGCCGTAAAGAAGTGCCGTGAACTGTCGCACCCCGCTCACGGTTGGAAAGCGCTGTATATTTTTAAAGCAGCAGCAGGGCCGCTGTTGAATTTGAATCTACTGTCGTACAAGCGACATGTTTAACTATCTCATGACATTTCACAACCGAAAAAATATTTTAAAATGTTTTCTGAAACAAAATGGGAACTGTAGGCCGTTCTAAAACGATGACTTTTTTGTCTGTAGAAATTTTTCACAGTTCACTACCTGACTGCCAACCCCCAAAATTAGTTTTTTTTATTTATTTTGTAAACATGAAAATAAAACACAACCATGATGAACTGATTTAATTTTACTAATGGATGCTCTGACATATTACCTATTCTGAAAAAAAGATTTCCACCAGTTTAAGTTGGTTTGCTGGTTTTAGCAGGTACATGCAAGCCTTACCAGACAGGTTTAGAGCTATTTAAATGGGTCAGAATGATAAAGTAGCTAGTACTAGGTCAAACCATTCTAAACCAGCATACCAGATACATTTTTTAAGCAAACTTACTTAAGCTAACATAAACATATAAAGCTTGTCTCAAAAAAAAAAAAAAAAAATACAACAAAACCATCAACAGTGGGCAAGCCAGTCCTTCAATGCTGGTTTTAGAGGTGTATAGACTGGTTTTCAGTAAGTTTCAGTGACCTTGGCTAGACTAGGAGACAAGATAGAATCTTAACCATTCTTAAACCAAACAAACCAGATACATCCGTTGCAATTACACATATTTAAGTTTTTATAACCCCTGCCTTGTCTGCCTGGCCTGAAATAAAACTGCATAAACAATAAATAAATAAATAAATAAATAAACCAGCCCAAGTTGGTGTCCTGGTCTCACAGACTTCCACAGTGAAAAGTGACCAAATTCCTCCAAAAAACCCAGCAAATCAGTAGGCTGGTTTAGTTTGTACCAGCAGGGATGTAGTTGTATGTCTCAGTGTAGCCTCCTATTAATATATTAGTGTGTACTGTTAATGTAAACAGGCTAGCTGTTGTTGTGCTATATGGCATTAATTCAGCGAATGAACCAGTGCGACTGAGAAATGTTGAAAAACTGTCCATTTTCAGACAGACTGCACTAGTGGTGCCCTTGAGGGTTTCATCTCGGCGGTTCACGTGGCTGAATATAAACCTTGCACTGTCTTACACCCTTCATCTTAGCAGTAATTTGAATAAATGACACTTCAAACACACACTTACGGAGATATGACATTTATATTGGTAATAACGACACTTCAAAGCCTTCGCAACTTAGGGATACATGTTTAACACGACAGAACCTGTGAGAAGAGAGCAGGACGTGCATCTCTCTCAGCCTCTCCCCCAGCAGCAGCATTACGGTTGAGTCCCGCCTGCTCCGCGTCTGTTAACTGGGCGGAAGTCTCGGCCCTTTATTTCAAAAACGGAGTGATGTCAAACAACAGCGGCAGACTCTCTGACAAAGTCAGCTGTCTTCTAACCAGCTCGTTCAACGCCCATAAAGCGGTCGAAGAGGATAACTCGATGCCCGCGACGTAGCCCAATCATTCTGGAGGTATCGGATACAATGTTTCATTTTAAATTATCCATTATGACGTCGTCCATCATCGACCGAATCGTCACAGCGTAGCTGCACCTCAGCGCGCGAGGAATCACCACGACAGAACATTTGTAGATATTCACGCCCGCAGTTCGAAACGCGTGATCGCAGACCGAAAACCCGTTAAAGCTTCTTTCCGCGCGGGTCAGTTAGAAACACCGGACCGGTGTCAGTTAGCAAGTTTTGATAAGCCCTCAAGCCAGCGTTCTTTGATGTTGCACATCAAAGAGGATTCGCTTTTGACGTTTCATATTCAAAATGCGCGGGAAGCTTGCATAAAACTTACAGCACATCCTTGCAAACCCGAGTGGATGCATGATAGAAATTTCCTCGCTGAATAACAGCCGCCTGCCTCTATTTATCCGTTTCAGAGCTCGCTCGGAGGCTTGAAATGACAACATCTGCGAATGCCATGAACGCATCGCGATTCTCCAGCCCGTTGCACCTGCATACAGTGAATATCAGAGGACCCATGAAAGGAAAGTTTGGCTCTTAGATACGAGCGTTTTTCATGTGACTACTACAGATCTGTTTGAATGTCAGATCATATCTGGACCGAGACCACAGGAGAGCTTCGTGTCATTCACGGACACGGGGAGGAACTTCGCGCGTTGATCATATAAAAGAGAATGTTTCTTTTTTTCCATTCCATGTGATTCTCGACTGTGCGTATATTTAATAAGAGATGGCATGGCATCCCTGTTTTCTCCGCTGGTTCCGATGGCTTCGGTAGGACGATATTAATGTGGGTGGACCTTGGCGCATCTCCAACGGATATTTTTTAGAGGGGCTTGAGGATCGGGCTATTTACTACGGCTTTGTAGTACTTTTTACATCTAAACCAGCGGACATTTTTTTAAAACGCAAGCATCAGAGATATTCTACCTCCTTTGTCAGGATATAATGGCCGAGGACACAGCTATAGACAGGCTGAGCACCGCAGCTGCGATTGGAGATCTGAGAGGAATTGAACAGACACTGCAAAGCAACGTGAACGTTAATGAGAAGAACAAGTACGGCAGGACACCATTGCAGGTCAGACTCCCATCTCCACGAACGACTTTCATATCTAAACGCGATGTTTATAATGCATAGTGCATCAGCCTCAGGAAAACATTCTGTCCTTTTCTTTCTCGTAGTCACTAGCAGTGGCCTGGTTGGGTTTACTTCTAACCAAACCAGTGGTTTTTTATAAAGTTTACCTGCGAACCGGCAAGCACGCACCTGTTGACAAATGATCTATATTTTATCATGCCAATAAATCAGCCTCACTCGTTTTCTGATACATAAAGAAAGTGCTGTGGAAACCGAAAAGTGCTTTATTACACCACAGTCAGCTCACGAGCTAAATGAAATCTGACATTACAGTTTTTGGCAGCCTTTTACACTGAAATTAGGGTCATTCGGGTATCGTTGCATTTGTTTTTATGTTTTTACACAACGTAAGTGCAACGGTTAAGTTAAAATGCATTTTTAATGATCATGGAGTTTCTGTTGTAACAGGCAATAAGGCCGAAGTGCTTGTGGGTGCGTATGTGTTTTATATTTCCTTTTATGGCGTATATAAAATTCTAGAACTCAATAAAATAAATAACTTAAAATCGTAGAAAACCCCTAGAGGCTTTTTGTTTTGCTTTTTAAACGATTTCAGTTCAAATGTGACTTCAAAAAGGCCGTCTGCTCTTACACCAAGCTCAATACAGCTGTTTGATTTCGGTCACTATGAAACATTCTGATATTATTAGTTTTCGTGTCAGATGATATGGCTTCAGAATGAGTGATAATTTGAACACTGGGTTATCCCCATCCTTCATGTTTATATCATATGGCAATTTCTCCCTATGCATATGTAGTGTATTTTTGTAGCCTACTCAACACATAAAATTTTGTTTTTAACAACTTTACGATTTTAGGTTAAAAATTCTATGAGTGCATAATATAAAGTGTAGGTTTTAGGTGCTGTGACTGGTCACTGACTTTTAGGTCTTGGCCGTTTTATCACCTTTTACCTTCAGTGGGTCATTTTAATAGTTCTGTGACGTGACAGGAATGTATAAAATATGTATTCCATTTGGTCTGAATTCATATGAGTTTAAAAAGCATGCATAATAATTATAAATAAGAGTGAGCTGTGTAAATGGAGCCCTACCCATATTAAACAACATGTGTGGTGTACTGATGTACTTCCTCGTAAAATTTCCATAAGCACTTTTTATAATATATGGTATTTTTTCCCGGGTTTGTCGATTAGGTCTATGCCATCATTTCATAACTTATCTTTAGAGGTCAGAGAGTCATAATTTAGAAGGTCGTTACGTGCCCAAAGCTGATTTCAATCACGAACATTTTTATAGCACAGGTTTTGAAGTCGTGGTTGTTCTTTCAAAATTCTTTCGATTTTTTTCTGTTTGCATGATAGTTACATAATAATTAAATATCATCTAATAGGCTAGTAATAATGATAATAGGTACACACCATGAAACGTACAGTATGTATGTGTGTGTATATATATATATATATATATATATATATATATATATATATATATATATATATATATATATATATTCATGTAGATATGACCCTTTATTTTGATTTTAAAAAATAATAATGCACTCATCATGCTGAATTAAATTGCACCACTTCACAACACCAAAAAGCGATTTATGTGGATTATTAATATGACGATAGTTTAAGCACTTTAACACATCTTTTTGGGTTGTATTTCAGGTGATGAAACTTGGCTGCCCGTGCATAGCGGAGGCGCTGCTTCGAGCTGGCGCCGATCCAAACGCGCGCGACCCCATCCTACAACTGACCGTCAGTCACGACGCCGCGCGAGACGGATATCTGGACACTCTACGGGTGCTCGCGCAGAACGGTGCTGATGTCAACCTCCCTGACAACGACGGCAACCTGCCTCTGCATCTGGCGGCGCGGGAGGGAAACCTGGATGTCGTTCAGTATCTCGTGTCCGACTGCAGCACGCCGCCTTTTGCGCCTAACGCGAAAGGCTACACACCTCGTGACTTGGCCCTCATGCACAAAAAACACAAAACCGTGGAGTGGTTGGAAAACATTGCGCTCTAACAATGCAGTTAAGAGATCATGACTATGGGCCTGTGTGTTTTGTTGTGTAACAGAGGTAGCAGACAAACGCTGAACGAGCGATTTATTGCATTGCAGACATTTCAGCCAACTACCTCTCATTGCATTGTAAAATATTGGGCTCAGGGGCTTGTCTGTTTGTGAAGAACAGCTCGCATTTCAGTTGACGTTGCGCGTTATTCACAATACCCCCAAATTCATTTTATTTTTGTAAAAGATCATTTTCAGCTCATCTAAGTCTCCATTTTAGATTTGCATCGATCCTTTCTTCAACTAAGTTCCAGGCGGGTCACGCCTGTCCCGCATGTCTTGTTTTATAACGACAAAAATGTTAACCTAAATTAATTGATGTGCATAAAGGAAGTAATTGCACTATAGTGTTCAAAATCAGCTTACCCCTGACTGCTCTGTTTTTGTTCCGTTTAGTTTTTATGACATCGAACTTGCACTTTTGCTTGTAATTAATGCCTTTTAACCGTTGATTTACTGTGAAAGCTTTTGTTGTGACGCATTGAAAATATTAAAACTTTGCAAAATAACCAAAGACACCTGTTAAACGGTTTCGTGACGTTGTGTGTTTAACTCTGGCCTCGTGTCACTGAAATACGGGTAGGCCTAGAAAACATTTATGAGACTGTATTAAAAAAAAACATGAAACATCATTGGCTGAACATTGGTAATTGTTGTTTGATGTTGTAAGATGTTTAAAAGAGAAAAATAAAACGCTGTGACGCTCGCGGTGGCGGTTGTATATTTTTAGTGCAGGCACAGAGCACCTCTGTGAACAGAAAGACCCTCACAGTTGACAATAATCCGATTTAGATTTCATTGTAGTGAAAAAAAAATCAACTAAATTAATATAATCTAATTTCCGCTGTCCCAAAATTAATTTTGACTAGTGCAGCATGGCATTTCTCTCACCTTTAAAACATTTAGGGCTCATTGGCACGTCGTGTTTCTGGCCCGAGTTCAATTTTTAAAATAAAAGTCATTTTAATATTCTCATTTATAGAGATTCAAATACAAAACACCGATGAAAAATATAACTGGTGGTGTAACTGATTAGAGGCCATAATAAAATGTGCCATTACGTGATTTTTTTTGTTATGTATGGGTGTATTTTAAGAATTCAAATGAGAATTGTAATATAAACATATCAACAAATAACAAATACTGTGGAACAAGTAACCCACAAAGAATACAATTATAATATTTTGACATTTTCATGACAAGGCACGTCTTATCAGGTTGAATTTAGTATAGGCCTAATCCTAAAATTTTCATTTTTCATTTCATAATAATAAAAGATTGCTAAAAGTTATGTACGCTCACGTTAAAGTGCAAGGACTGTATAAGCTACATTTAATCGTCAATACCCTAAATCACACACGTTTTTCCCTCTAAATGCACGAAACAGCGAACTGAAAGTTTACATATCTAGGGGTTATATACATGTGTTACGATCTAAAGGATCAAAATATCCTTTTTTTTTAATCTCGAACATCCTTATTTGTTACCGGCCCATATCGCGACAGCAACAGAAACGCACGAACAATGAAATCTAAATATGCGTCGTGTGGGCACGTTTTTTCTGCGCTTTCTCGCACAGTAATCTAAAACAAATATTTTGACGTGTGGTGTGCGGCAGTCATTCATTTCCAAACCATATCACAAACAGAGAGTGGACACGTTTCAGTCACGAATTTGCAGCTATAGCAACGTGCCATATTTTCTCGGAGAAGCAGTGCGCTCTTATTTTAAAGTTCGTGCGACGCGGGCGCATGGATTGCCGTTATTACGTCCGCAGAATACAAAAGGACATACGATGAAAGATAAAATGGTGACTCTCTAAGGGTTTTCATGGTCGAGCGGCAGCAGAAATCCGTTAGATCGGTGGGAGGAAACAGTCTAGTGCGCAGCGCCAAGATTTTCAAATTTAGGCGCTTTCATCGTATAAACCTTCACGATTGTCTCCAAACTTACGCCGCGAGAGAAGACGACACTTGCGGGGTGTTCGGCGTTTCAAAACGCAAGGGCTTTTTTATTTATGAAGATGTCATGCAGTGATCTTCTTCCTGTTTGCGCGGCTGCGTAAAACCTTTTAGAAACGCACGATGCCTGCTCAAGCTTTTTTTTTTTTTTTTTTTGTTGCTCCAAATCTAATGAATTACATTTACGACAATTATTCAGCTCTCGGCGTGGTTTTATATCGACTGTCAACGTGGAAAAAGGTAAATAAAACAACGTCTAAATGCGCAAATACTCTAGGCGTGTTTGGGCATGTCTGTGGTCCGTTTACTATATAGGCATAGTTTACAATTAAAAAAAGAAAGCTTTGCATGTTTACTGGTAACTTTTTGCAGGTTAATCAAAGCAGTAACTTATGATCAATATATAATGTTTTGAATGTATAGAATTATAATGTGAAATCGAAAGTTAAAGATGGCAATGAAAAAATTTATATTTTACTGAACATTTTTGATAGCTGTCAGTACAGAAAAATATTAAAGCCAAGATGATGACCCTGCGTCCTCAATCATGTCGATGCAGACTGTATTATATTAGCATATGCTCTCTATAGATGCCTATATTTATATACATCCTAATGGTAACTTTCATTTATACCAAACTCATTTTCATGGTTTGAATCTGGTAGAAATTGCTCTTTATGGTAACAAAAGCTTATTGCTTTTGTACAGTGCTATCTCGTGATAAACTGGGGTGTTTTGTTCATTGTGGAATACACAGTGTATAGAGGTCTCCACATCTGACCTTTCAGGAGAGTTTGACAGATGTAAGGGAAAAGCTGCTTAAATGGTCTCATGTGGGTTTTTGCAATTGACTGAGTGACCAATGCAAAACATAATATTTTTAAACTTGAGAACATTTAAAAATAGGCCTTTTTGTTATTTTAGTAGCAGAAGAAATTAATTGCACGAGGGTTCGTTTCGATTTCATGAATGTTGGATTGTACAGCTCCCTTTTGCTCATTCAGCAATGCTATTATAAAACACAGATTTGCTCATGACATAACAACAATACAATTTATAATAATAAAATGTATAGACATTTTTGTTTATTAGCAAAATTAATTAATTACTTCTTTTTTTTTGTCGCCCTGCTGCAGGATCAGTTCGATTTTAACCAAAAGAAGACACGAGGGAGCATCATGTGGCAGACCTTTCATCTGCATTTCACAAACTGTTTGCCCATTCCTGTGTCTGATTTTTTCCCAAGTGCCTGATGTTTAATTGCTCAACTGCAATATTTTGTTTTGTCCCAGTGAGGTCACCGAGTGTCAGAATCTTTCATCTTAGAAAAACACTTGTTTGTCATTATATACTGACCCGGTCTATTTATGTCATGTTTCACATCAATATAACATAATAGTCTATAGTCTGTGATAAGTGCTTTTCAACCCCATGCTTTTTTAAAATACTATTTTTAAATGTAATGTATATGTAAAAAATACACCATAAAAAGTGGTAACCTACAATTATTAACTTAAAGAGCTATTACCTATAAAAGCTAGCTTTGTTGATATAAATTGATAAATATAAGATGGTTCCGTGATATTAAATAGCATTTTTGACTTGAACCGAACAAGCTATTTTAGATGTTTTATTCATTATGTAGTAATAAAAATAAATGGCTGACCTGTCTTGCATTATGTTTGAAAGTTAAAGCAGGATGCTGAATAAAACACCCATTGCATTACAGCCAAAGCGTCATTGATTTTGTGGCCAATATAACAAGTTTGCTGCTTTGTAATTTATGAGTGTTACAAGAGCTTGTGTGAGCAGCTGCCAGGTGGAGTGCCACTTGAAAACTTTGTTTTTCCCACAGAAGGGGTGATACAATATGTCCAAGAGCCCTGTGGTGGCGAGCCATTGGCCGGTCAACAGGGCCATTTTTATCAGACTTTTGGGAAGAACTGCTGTGCATTTTGCTTTCCATTTTCATGAGAAGTTCATCTGTGGTCTCAGTGACTGACAGCACAGAACTCAATTCAAGTGCAGCTTCCTTCCACTTTCTGCAGGCACTGGGGGTTGTGACACAAACACACATGATGAAAAGTTTGACAAAGGATAGATGCAATAACTGATAAGGATATGGTACATAAAATACAATGATAAAAAATAACAAAATGTGGAGGATTTGACAAAGTTGCTGAAAATGATCTGACATGTCCCTGTCATATTTTGATAGCAATGGAGCTGTCTGCTCAACCGTGTCTAGCAATGCTGATAGATGACAAATGGCCTACTTTGCTCTTTGTCACAAAGTATTTTAAAATGAGTATCAGTAATCGCTACACCTGAACCTTATTTGCTAATGGTTCACCTAATGGTTTTGTGTTATACTGGCAGTTTGCAAAGTATCTGTGCTAAGCTTATTGCCGGACGGCAGATATGGAATATGTATTTGCATCTATAATTTGGTGTGTATGCAAAAAATATAAAGGAGGAATTTCAGGGACTTTCAGGTCAGGTCACATTTATAGTAGGGAAGATGGTATAAATATTATTCATTGAAATGCTTTTTGAAAATCTACGTGTATATTTACAGATAAATGTATATGTTTATTTCCAAACATAATTATATGTGACCCAGGACGCCAAAGTCATTTGGGATTATTTATAGAATTAACCAAATACATTGTATGGGTCAAAATGATAGATTTTTGTTTTATGCCAAAATAAGATATGTAGTGACTAGATATTTTGTAAATTTCCCACCTTATTATTAAAATTTTAATTTTCATTAGTAATATGCATTGCTAAGAACCTCATTTGGACAACTTCAAAGGTGATTTTCTCAGATTTTTTTTGTTTTCAATTTTGCACTCTCGGACTACAGACTTTCAAATGGTGGCATCTTGGCCAAACATATCCTAACATCCCCATACATCAACGGAAAGATTTATTCAGCTTTCAGATGATGTATAAACCTTAATTTAAAAGAACAAATCGATGATTATGACTGGTTAACAATAATATATATATTTTATTTTTTATGTAGGCCTATTGTTTCCCCTACAGTGCTTACATGTCACTAAAAAGCCATAAAGCAAATAAATGCAAATAGAGTATTTATATATTTTATATATATATATATATATATATATATATATATATATATATATATATATATTCCCAATAAAATAAATTCTCCTTAAAACAATGTCAATTCAAAGCAGGATCCTCTTGTGACAAATTACACTACATGCAGTAGTGTGAGTCAGTGTGTTAATGAACTGTAGCTTTTTACCTGAAAACAACTGTGACTTTTTGCAGCCAAAACTTTATGGTATGTACTTGTACAGAAAGCGAAAATAAACCTTCACTGAGAAATATTCACTGGGGGGTGGGACAAAAGACGAATATCCCCATTCCTCCCAACGTCACATAATGGCATTGTACTCAATTATAATTCACAAAAAAAGAAAACAAGCTCTGACTTGTGATTAATAGCCTAACCACAATATTAGCTAATCAGTATTAACTTTCTGATAATGGTCACCACAAATGAAGTTCTTAAATCTAAGTGAAAATGGCCGGATGGCCTACAACAAAAGTGACTCAGCAGTTCATGTGCAAAAGCAAAAGGCGTCCTCTAGTGACGCACAAGTACTACTGCAGAGTAAATAATAACGGACGGGTTTATCACGCCACGCAACACATTACGTACTGACGTCATTTCACGCTAAATAAATCAATAATAAATAAAAAAAATAATACTACTACTAATTTGAAAGACGGTCAGATCACGACTTCAAATTACTTAAATTAACATTAATCATGAATGTACAGTGGCAAAAATAAATATGCGAACCATTTTTGCATTGCTAATTAACGTTAGGCTAGTGCTCCGCGTTTTCAATAACATTTCAATGTTGTTAGTTCAGTCAAGCTGTATTGTGAATTATATATATTAAGACAAAAAGCAAACGCAAAAATGTAAACGCAGGCCTATTTTTAAAATGCTTTGCGTGTGTGGCTTCACTAATCCATTTATTTTTATAACGTACGTTTCCATGAAATTGTGAATGAAATTTACTTCATAGGTCACAGACAACCTTATTAATATGAAAGCGGCGTACACACGGACAACTTCATAGCATAAATTCTATTTATTATTTGCCTGTAGTACATAGAAGATGCATAATTTTATATATACATACGTTTATGTATATATTCACAGACAGACAAACGGGAGACTCTCACAGCCTTACACACACGTGTCACATACAAACAGATCACAGATAATGTCCATGTGCTCCCAGCACATCATGGAGAATCAGTTTCTGTATGGCATTGCATTGATGACATGTCTTCTCAGGAGCAAACATAAGTCTTATTACGTCCAAATGCTCATTCATCATCACTCTGTCCTCCCGATGCTGGTGTAGAGCCCCAGTCAGCCCAGGACGTCCAGCCAAAAGCCTCCTGCTTGTCTGGTCTAAGGCAATGGAGCTCCACGTTGTATGGAGAGACAGGAGAAAAAAGAAAAAAGAAAAGACAAAAACTACAACTAAAAGTACTGTGCAAAACCAGGCCAATGGATTTTCTATAAAGAAGATATCCCTCACCTTCATTAACTACACACTTACAGTCACTCCACACAAGGCATGAATTCAAACACGAGGAAAAACTTCACTTCAATAGCAGCCACTAACCACCAGAACTTTTTTTTTTTTCTTTCCATTTTGATTAAGGGGACAGATTTAATGCCAAACGCGTGTTACCTACTACCAATTCTAATTTCTAGCAATTATAAAGTTTGAGAGTTAAGAAAAATAGAGACTCGATTTCTATGCTCTCTTGTGCTTTTTTTTTTTTTTTTTTTTTTTTTTTAGACAGAGTGAGAGGGCTGGGCGTAATTTCACTAAGCATAAACCATCTTCCATTTAAAAAGAAAAACAAACAAAATAAAAACAAACCAAAAACACCAAACAGCTATTCAAGCACGTCCCAGCTTTGGGTGCGATCATACTGCCCTCGGTCTTGTATTCAACAAAAAAAATTAATGCCAAGAATTTGAAGTCTATGAGAAAACTTTTTTTTTTTTTCCCCTACAAACATAGAGAAGGGGAAAAACTCATATATCACTTGGCTGAATCCATGAGGACTCACAATATATATATTTTTTCAAAGTTTATGAGTCCCTTATGATGTCATAAAGACTTTCTTTAAAGTATCTGGTACTGAAAACTCAAATAAAAGTCACTAAAATATATATCATTGCACTATGTACAATAAAGTAAACTAAACACACAAGTGCACCAGTAAAGAAGGTGAAATGATCATTATTGAGCAGTTTCACACACTCATATGTGTACTTTCGTGAGTCACTACGTCCTATATTGCATTAATCACTCCAGGCTCACCTCATAGCCACCATCAGACTTTCGATGACTTCAGTGTTTTTTGTTTTTTTATCGTTAAATACATTTTTCGGTTGTGTTATGACAATAAACAGTATTGATTTTAAAACTAAAGGAAAAAATATGATCCACAAAGCAAAAAGCAACAAAACACTTCAGCTTGACCAATATGTGAGATGAGCCACTATTGTGACATTAATAGAAAAAAAAAATTAAAAAAATTATAATAAATATTTATAGAATTATTTTTATTTGTTATACCAAATCCACTCAGACTTGGTGTTCGCAAGCGTATACAGAAATGCTAATTTCTCAACACAAATTGGCTAGCTGAAGTGTCCATTGAGTAGTTTAAAACAACCAAAACAAACATATAAACTCAAAAAAAGCTAACATGTGGTTAAATAAAAGTCTCATGTGATGCACATTTGCGTGTGTGTGTGTGTTGTGTGTAAAGTTGGGCTTAATTCTTTAAGTCAAAAGTGCAAAATTCATGATGAGATTTTTTTTTCTTTCTTTCTTTTTTTCTTTCTTTGCATGTGTATGTGCAATGCCATTGGTTTTGCTCCACTGCAGCTTCGGCAGAAATCAAACGAGCCCTTTATGGAAACAGACACTGAGAGAGAGAGAGAGAAATAAATAGAGATTGAAAGTTAAAGATGCATTTTTTTAAAGTCCTCCGGCACGTTTCTCGAAGGTTCGTCTCCTTCCAGTGTAAATGTTGCTACCGTGGAATGGTGCGTGACCGGCTTGTCTGGGTGACGTCGATGAGAGACACAGGACTCACGTGATAAAGTCGTCAGGGTGCAAAAGGGCTCCTGCAGATTTCCCTGTCCAGCAGGACCATGCAGGAGAGGTTTAATTATCAGTGTGGCCTCCTTTACCCCATGATGCCACAGGCACACACCATCCCACGCCCCAGTCAAGCGGACACTTCGTTTCTTTATGCAAAGGGGCCGTGTGAGGACAGGACTCAAGGGTTGGGGGCGTGGTGTGTGTGTGTGTGTGTGTGTTTGTGTGTGTGTGTGTGTAGGGAGGGGATCAGTGCAGGCAGTAGTCAGTTAGTTTCGTAGGACGAGAGCAAGGCAGCATCTACAGGCTCCATACAGGAGGGACACGTGAAGGACCTCATCAGCCAGTCATCTATGCAGTCCAGGTGGTAGATGTGCATGCAGGGGAGGAACCGGATGGGGTCTCCGTACACAAAGTCCATCATGCAGATCACACACCTGCGCAAAGAGAGAACGCGTTAACGCACACCGCGATAAGCTTGGCACAGGGCACAGTGCTTCCATAGGCTGCTGACAGGGTCGGTAATAATGTAGAATTTAGAAGTTGGTCATGCCCTGCAGTGTGTTCACTCACAATTACAGATTGATGAATTTACTGAACTGCAATAAAAAATAAATAAAAAACTAAACAAACAACCAAAAATGCACACAACAGAATGGTCAGTAACAGAAGGTCCTCATTGAGATTCCATTTTGTAAACCTGTTTAAATTAGATTCTGGGAATGTATAAATTGGCATTAAAAAAAGTTTGGGGTTGTTGAGATTTTTAGCCATTTATGTTTTTCAAACAAATCTCTCATGCGCACTCTCACTTAAATAATGTAAAAAAAAAAAAAAAAAAAAGAAAAAAGTTGTATTATGAAACAGTAAGAAAATGTAAAATACATCTTTTATGATTTTAACATATTTAAATATCAATGTGATGGCAAAGCTGAAATTTCAGCAAGTATTATGAAGTATCTTCAGTGTCACAAAACAGTGTTGTTTTGCTGCTCAAAAAAATAAATAAATAAAAATAAATACATATATACAGTATATACACACACACACAATCACTTAAAAAAAATACAAATAAAAATTACATACATTTAAAAGGAACTTTACAAATAATATTGAATGATGAAACTCTCTTCAACGATTCTGAATTGATTTTAAATATTTCAGAATCGATTCTGAGCTTTTTTTTCTCCCGCATGTTGCTTGACAGTGTGCGCTTACACTCGTACTTACTTGAGATACGTTTTCATATATACCGTTTGGAATGCAGAGCTATTAGTTGCACGCAACTCGTGCACTGACAGACTTTTTGTGTTTGTTTGTCCTGAAGCGGCCGATCGCGGCTGCGGTTAATTGCACATGCATTTTTTGAATACTTTTATACAAAAGTTGATACGCCGAGTCAATTATGTTTTCAGAGCAGAACAAAACATCTAATATATAGAAATAGATCTTTGCGTTAGTCTGAATGAAGACTAAAAAGTTTAAAAAGTAGCCTGCTTATAAAAAAAGTACATTTTGCGCAAAAATAACTGATTTAAATTTATATAAAAATGTAGTCATGTGCAGTAATATTGAAAACTGAGAATGTGAAGCGTTGACATTGGTAAAAGATAACTGTAAAAAAAAACAAAACACTTGCATTGAATTGTGAAACCAAAATTCACACCTCTACTTTTAAGACGGTAGTACTGACACAGATATTTCACTTATAAAAAAAAAAAACGTAGAAACTCCAATGTTGTTTAAGATGTAACGTGGTAAAGATGCATCTGCACTTTCTATATCAGCTTAGCAGGAGCATTCAGAGAGTGTGCACACTTTTGAAAGGCTTTAGCTTAAGAATGTTTACTTGTATGTTTATGCATATTAAGCTGGGACATGAAAACATTTAAACGGCTTTATTAATGCATTTAACTGTATTGCTGATACTTGATTTCTACTTGTTGGGTAAGTATAAAAAAATTTTCATACTCTCTTTGATCATAATTAAATTCCACTATAAAGGCAATGCATTATAAATGTAGGCTTAATGTCATTAAACACATATAATCTTAGACATAACAGCCTAATCATAGCAAATTTCTGCTTTTCATTTTAAATTCAGCAATTTGCATGCTTTCATTCAGGATTTTTGAGAAAAAAAAAAACCAAAAACATTGCTTCTTCATAACCTAGGAGTAATTAGGAAACAAACCGACAGATGCACAGTGTCATTACTTACTCTCGAATCTTCTTCTCAGTGCCGTCACTGCCTGGATCGTAGACACCTCTGGGAAGATGCTGGATGAGTCCGATCCTTTGAGCGATTCGCACCTGCTCCTCTTCGGTCAGTTGGGTTGCAAGCCGGGCCTGGCTGGGAGTGGGGTGATACACGGGCACATGGATCTGCTCCTGAAAGCACAAAACACGTTATAATAAGAAATATAAATATATATATATAGTGAGAAAAATTCCACTTCTTGTGGGATTTGAAATCTTTAGCCACTCATTACAGTACAATTCTAGCTCTACAGTACAATTCTCAGTACAGTTATGAATAAGCGTCTTAATATTTGAGGCACACACGACCAAAGCTCCACCAGGGGGCAATCTTTCCCTTTCTGCACCATTTTGACCGAGAAGCCCAAATGGGACTATATCAGTCCAAAGGGTACTTATGAAGAGAGGGGAGGTGAACAATAGCTCCCATTGAGACAGGTGCCTGCTCAGCATTCACTAACGAAAGCTCTTTGGGAGACTGGCGGTATGTTTAAGGTCTGTGTGCTACGTTTTCCGCTATAAACATTAGAACAAGTGACGTGCAGCACCGTTCATAGCAAATGAGAATCAAAATGTAAGCATTTATTTGAATTTTAAAAAGAGCAAAACACCTGTTATACACAGGGAAATCTGTTTGACATTAAATAGCTGTAATTAGTAGACTTATTTTAACGTAGAGACACAATTCCTAAGATAACACTCATCATATTTTTTTGGCACCGCCCTAACGGACATATTTAAATGGTATGCAGCTTATTCAGGACTATATATCAATTCTAATGTGTAATAATAACAACATGTGTGGAAATTTATAGAAATGTGCATATACACATACACACATTATATTTAATAATTTCTGCAACATTACATGGAAAACATAAAAACACATTTTGTGTGTGTGTGTATATATATATATATACACACACACACACACACACACACACACACACACACACACATATATACATAAACACACATACACATACATACATATATATATCTCACTTACATATACATATAGATATAGAAACACACATACAGACATATTTGTGTGCGTTTTAAATCCCTTTATTATTATCATTATCATTTCAAATACTCTTTTCGCAAAAGTTTACATACCCCTGTGCATAATCCGTATCACCCTAACCACCATTACAACGTAATACCATTAAATTACCACTACACCCAAGAGAGGACATTAATATATTGTTTCAGGTGTCAACCATTATACCCTGGAGTTTAGATCACGTCTCTCTTTAAACCCCCACAATAAATTAGCCTTGTAAATGAGTGTTGATTTGTGACTGGTGGTGTTGATGGTTATTGGACTGGAGGTTTCACACTTGGCGACTCTGGGAACAACAACAACAACAACAAAAAATAGTTTTTTTAAAAAATCAGAACAGCCACGAACGACCAAAGCTCAGATATCGATTGCTCCACGGATAATCATACTTGACAGATATTTATTTCTTCCTTACATTATAAACCTCTAACCCACATTCGCATATGCATGCGCCACGATAACGATTAATCAGAAGTAGAACATGTTTCCACACAGGGGAGCAATGCCCATAGGCAGCAGTGAGACACGTTCGGTAGAAACCAGGCCTGAGGACTGGGAGGTGCTGCTGGGAAAAGCAACCATGGCGTAGCGCAGTTCTGATTTCAGATCAGATTAAATGTGAGCTTTGAGATCAGGTTCAGCACTCATTTGAGAATTAGGTCACACAGCGGCCATATTAAATACAATCACATGACGGACAGGTTACACTACCTTTCTGAATACACACTTATTTGTACACCGGCTGAGGACACAAGCAAATAGAAAGAACATTTGTGAGGCATGTATGCACTCCTAATGTAGTGGTCAGCACGGCAAATAAAGGTGTGTGTGTGTGTGTGTTTAGCTGGAAGCAGAAGCGAAACATGATCTTTCTGACAACGACAGGGTCGTCTTCTCTGACAGTGTCTGAAACTCTTGTGTTTCACACTATGGAAATCTAACAAAGGCTGAGTCGCTACCCGAGTTGCTGACTTCACAAGTAGCATTTTTGTATGAAGGTTCATCTTAAAGGTAATGCATTTACGCATTTCTGTGTCACTAGCCTCACCAAACAGAACGACAAAAAGTAACATCAGAAAAATATAATTCATTTAAAAAAATAAAGAAAGAAAAGTTGATATGACAATATATTTTATAATATATAATGTTTTGTAAATATTACAATTAACTTTATATTATTCATATAAACCATGAGAGACTTTATGTATGCTAAAAATGATAATTAAAACATGAAAATTAAAATAAAAATAACATTTAGAATTATGAACTTATATACACACACATACATATATATACACATACATATACACATACATATACATATATATATATATATATATATATATATATAAATAAACACACACACACACACACAAGTTCATAATTCTAAAAATTGTTATTTATTATATTTTCATATACAGTATATATTTAGCATTAAAAACAATGACATACTTCATCTTTAAGGACACAAAACTGACTTCACCAGACTGATATAGGCCTAACCAAGAAAATATTTAAATGCTGTAATGCTTCTTTTGCAGAAATACTATAACAGATATAGAGTATTTATAATAAGTACTATAAATATTAGAGACTAAAAAAGGTCATATCAGTGTTTTATGAGCAGCATTTTAGGCACTGTCAAAACATCACATTTGCGCTAATAGCCTAACAACCTTAAAATAAACCTAACTTTGTTTATACATAAAACATCACTGATAGGAAAAAGAAAATCATCACAATCAAACACAAAGGATTGTGGGGTACTCCAAACAGTGAGGTATGCACCTTCTGTACATTTTGGAATATTTTCCTACTTGATAGTATGTCACAAGTTACAATTTTTTCAGACATTTCAGGTACAGCTCTCATTTGAGAACAACAGGATCAAAGAAACACACAGTCCGAGACAAAGAGATGAAGGAATCACTGAAAAAAAACAAGAGCTGGCGAGCAGGGAATTCTGTTTGGTCTGGTAGGCTTTGGGTGCTAAACAAAGCATGTCGTCCAGTATCCGGCCCTCCCTCATTACTGGAGCAGACAAACCGTCCAGAGGTCCATTTTCTGCTCTCTTTCTCTGACTCTGTTCCAGTAAGAGCTGAAAGCACCACTCCCTCTCTAGACTCGCTGGACTAGACAAAACAATCCAAACCTTAACCACCGGACTGTATCCTTCTATTGCCTCAATATCCAAAGAAATATTAAAACAGAACTATAAACCGGTAAAACAACTGTTATTCCTGATAACAGTGACTTTATCTTTATCAGAAATCAAATCAATGTCAAGCCTGAATTGTTGCTTTCACAACAAACACAGAAGTGAGGACATCTGTGCTTCACATTCCTGTACGTGTACTTCACTCGATTAGCCCAAAATAAGGCTACAGGCTAGCATGACTCAGCCAGACACAGTCTCAACCTCCTCAGTGGACAGAGACTACAGACAGTATGAGGAGGAGGAGCTACTTTAGCATCCCAGCACTACTACTTTTAACATTAGCCTCCCAAGCTACTCATAAGCTAACAAGACAAAGCAGCTCATCATATTGAAGCTGTTGGGGTCATATATCTTTAAATACATAACTAGCAAAAGGATACACTGGATCTGTATATATCCAGCGGCACAAAAGCAATTAAAAATGTAACCAGGGTGACAGCATTAAATATGAATAGTTGACATATCAATGTGTCCTACGGTGTGAAGGGAAAAAAATGTGCAAAAAAAAATTAATACCGTCTAATCCTGAAAATAAACCTCTCTCATGCTATTTGTAACTAAGAATGATGCACCCTAAGCACATATACAGTAAATACAGTACACACACACACACACACACACACACACACACATACATATACATATATAAACTATAGATCAAACAGTAAGATTTTATTTATTTTTTTCTTTATGCAAATATAGAAGCAAAAACATTAACATTGTGACATGTTGTTACAACTTGTAACATGAAAACATTAATTCTTCTTTAAAGTAATTAATTCTTAGTTATAAGGGTCAAACTGAAAATTATCCAAATTTATATATATATATATATATATATATATATATATATATATATATATATATATATATATATATATATATATATATATATATATATATATATATATATATATATATCAAACTTTCAAAGAGTATGTAAACATATTGACTGTTACGGGAACATTTTCCTGCAGCTGCTCCGTACTCCGGGGCAATCAACTCTTTCTTTTACTCTCTCCCACACACTTTGTCCTCCTTTTCTAAGCTGTGAGAGGGCTGAGGAGGTGGACGCTTATCTGAGCACATGGAAGGTTAAACAAACAGCTGTTTGAAGTGCTACCAAGTCAGCGGTGCAGAAACGGTCTCTACCAGCTCAGCACAAAATCAGGCCTCCCTTACCAAACACTATACACTCTCACCACACATACATGTACATGTGTCAATATATACTTGCTCTTAAGCAGTATAACACCAAAATTATACTGACACTATTTAGAAACACAAGTACTAACGTACACTTTCAGCAGTGCCAGAGTGAGGGGAATTTGGTCACAGAGAGAACAGTTTTTCTACAGTGTACTAATATATATATATATATATATATATATATATATATATATATATATATATATATATATATATATATATAAACTTTTACACAGATTCAGGACCCTGAATGGTTAAATGTTTAGTTTCTGACACTTTGCTGCACAAGCTGCAGGCCCGTTTCTTCACATTTTGTGGAAGTTTATCTCCAAAGAATGGTTCATTGTGTACAGCGCGTGGATTTCCCCACATAGAAATCAACACCTTTCTTCAAATCCCTCTTTCTTAAGCAACGAGCGTATCAGCCAGAGAGAACGCTCTCCTTCTGTCCCACTTTATCCAGTCATTCTTAACAAGCTTTACTGTTATTAGTTCAGATTTAATGGTTTCATTGGCGCGACTAGCTGATTAGGTCTAGAAGTAAGGACCTGAGCTGGTGAGTGAAAGGTTGCATGTTTGAAACCCTAAGCATTTGATCCATACATTGATCCATCCTACAGATGCCAGTCATGAGATGACGTTGAAAATAAAGTTCACACAAATAAAACATTGTACGTGACAGAAATCTATTTCATGTTTAAGAATTTACATGCATTGGAAAAGTATTGTGTGACATATAATTAATTAGTTAAATATTATAGTATTAGTTGAACTTATTTCTCAAATATTTTAATAGTTTAGTAAAATGATTTTGTATTCATTTTAATTTTACCACTATATTATATAATATTATTATACATCCCCTTAAGATAGAGCTTAAGATTCAATATTTCCTTCACAAATAATCAAATACATCTATTTCCTATGTTTTGTCAATTACGCAAAAAGTGTTCAATACTGAATTTACCAATCATAATGCAAAATATGCTATTTTTGTTCAATAAACAAACCAGGCGATTAGTAGATTAACGTTATTGGCCTTAAACTTAGTAAATAGAATTGATGTCTTTCCACGGTTAAAACAATACACTTTCTGATGTTCATTAATGCTTATTTTATGCTATAACTAGTAAAGAGGAAAAGATGCTCGGTTCACTTTCCACTTAAACCGATATGTTACAATGATCTGTCACAAAGTGGTATTTCCTATTTGAATTTCTTAAAATGACAAATTTTGAAAGCTGAGACTACGTTTCATTCTAAAAGTAAACTGCTCCGTCTTGTCTGTCGGTGCGCTGTCAGTTTCCTCTTTGCTCTGCAATGTACACAAAAGTAGCCTTAGCAAGACAAAAAACTGTCATATTCCTAAAATGCCATAATTTGAATACTTCCCCCGCCACTTACAAGATTAAAGTACAATTAAACGCAACAGAACATTTGAGAAATGGTGGAAATGTTTGCTAGAGGGCCACGTCTGAAGAATCAGTATGAATGTGTGTGTGTGTGTATGCGAAAGAAGGCAGACAGGTAGAGAGAGGGTAAGGATTGAGCACTTCCACTTAAGATGAGCTGTCTGGCTACTAGGTGACGTGAGGCCTCCATGTCAGAGAACAGAGAAGGCGGCCTGTTAGATGGAGCAGCTACAGCCCGAAGTAAACAAACAAACAATCGATTGATTGATGAGCAGGAAGGTGGGAAAGCCACAACCATTCTTAAAGTCTAAAGGGAACCTCCATTATTTCTCATGTTGGCACCTACTTGGCCTTTCTCTCTCACACAGGCGCACTTATCTCACCGCGTCCAGCCTCACACATGAGTCAGCAAACGCTGTCAGCTGCTTTCCAAACTATCAGGAAGACCTCGTATTACACTGCCGTCTGTCTCCTCATCAATCCTCCAAGTTGACTTTCTGTTTAAATTAGATGCACTATACAGCTTCGAAACACTAATGCAGTTCAGCTTTACTGCATAAACTGTATTTACTGTTCAGCTGCATGGATCAGAGTGGAAGGGATTCGGCTGTTATTCTGAAATACATGTCTTTCTCATTGGTTTAGTCTATACTGGAGACACAGGGCGTGAAACTAGGCTAACTCTACTGAGCTCCTTACACAATGGTGCTAATGCTTCTTAACATAGCAGCTAAAGAAAGCCAGGAACCATGAGAGTTTTGATAAGACATCATTCTCTACAGAAATGTTAAATAATTGGCTGTTACAAAGTTTAGAGGTTAAATATATATATATATATATATATATATATATATATATATATATATATATATATATATATATATATATATATATATATATATATATATATATATATATATATATAGGGATGAAATAGACTTAATAAAATGTTAACAAAAATATCATGTTACAAAAAAACAGTTTCTGTTTAAATAATTTTTTTATAAAAATATATATTAAGATGTATTTGCCTTCAAAATTTTTTAATATGTAACAATAAAAAAGTTAAATTTTTTAATTGCAATTATATTTCACAATAATAATAATAACAACAACAATAATAATAATAATAATCTTACAAACCCTAAAGTTTTGAATACTGTATTTTCTCCTGATATATGGGTCCCTAAAATCTAAGACCACTTTTTTTTGTTATATTCTAAAATTTGTATAACATTCCAGTTCGACTTCCTGCTCAAATTGCAATTCAAATCATAAAATTTCTGCGTAATTTCACAGTACAAATTGCAAATCAGAACTACTGTACAAGCTCAAAATAAATCTGCTAACATTACCACTCTATTTCCTGATGACGCAAATTAGCTTCATGTGCACATACTCATTCTAGTCTGCACACACTTAATGTAGCATGTAATAAGATAAACCTTAAAGGGATAGCAGACATGAAAAAAAGTTCTGTCATCATTTACTTGCTAATTTCAAACCTGTATGACTTTCTTCTGTGGACCACAAAAGACAATATTTTCAAAATGATGTTTTTCTTTGTTCACATAATAAAAAAAACCGAAGAGGTCCACTGCTGTACTTTCATTATGCAGACAAAATAAAAGCTTCAATATTATTTAACATATCTTCATTGGTGTCATACAGAAAAACAATAGTCATACAGGTGTTTGCATGTCGTCTAAATGACGTGAGAATGAATAAAAGAATATAATTTGCATTTTTGGGTGAATAACGCTTTGAACAGAGGAAGACTTGGACGACAGTGTCTTTGTTGCATTTAAGTACAGCAAGAAGTAGCGGCACAGTATTTGAAACCTGTTTTTGAAGGCCTACAAGGGAGACAATTTACAGCCATCTACTACTACATTTGAAAGATCGCTTTACAACTTGAAAAAATAAGCAAAACCTTTTCCGTGCATACTTGAGAGCACAGACAGCCCCTTCCAGCTCCCTGCCTGAGACTCCGGGGGAAAAAACGTCAAGCATTCTTGGCAAGCAACGCAAGAATGTGCTGAGATTGGGAATGATTTGAGTTCTCAAGGGGGCTGTGCATTTTTTCATCCACTGCATGTTTCAAACAGACCTCCTGTCTGTCCAACATTCCGACAATAGGCTGAAGCACGCTATCGGAATATTGCACAGAGCAGCAGCGCCATTAAACGCTGGGTGAATTCAGCACGGTGCCGTCTTTTTCTACTCGTTTTTTTTTTTTACACCCCTGTCTGATCTTGCACCCCAGAGACTCAACAACTTCACAAAACAGAAAGCTGAGCACGGTTTTTGCTGGCGTTCAGCAGAAAGGTGCCTCCTCTTGAAAGACAAAGCCCAGCAACACAAGAAAGAGAACATTTATCCTATAATGAAACTCTTCTTTGCATTTCAACCCTTGAGCTGTGAGGCGTGAGAAGTTTGGACACGCTATTTCTTCTCATATGGCGTACGATTAATAATCGTATGGAGAGCAAATAGATACCCGGCACGGAACACAAACAGCTAATCAAAGAGTGCTGATTAAAAACATAATTCACTGGAAAATTACCCCAAAATTCTATGCATCATGATACATTCATCACTACCTAGAAACGTTTTATCAAAAGGCTACAATAAGCTATTTTGTAAACTGTGGTTCTTCTCCGATTCAATCTCCTGGCCCATCAGAACGTTCAGGCTGTTTTTTTAGATGATTATGTGGAGGAGGAAGTGGCAAAACACTGTTAGTTCAGCTGATAAGCGCAAGGAGTACAGCACAAAACGTCCCACCTTCTACCTTCTGCTTTCATTGGGTGGTTGCTTCCATTCAGTGCCAATCAGCATCTAGATTATGCAGCCAAAAGTGAAACCAAGACCAAAAAGAATGTTCTAAACTTCTGGAGGAAGGTTTTGCATGAGATAGTTACATCACAGTAGGTCTGAAGAAATTACTGCATGACTGATTGAGATGAATATGTGATTACCTATTATATGGAACCTGCAGGGCCGATGGCAGTTGGCCAATGGAGAAGCAAAGTTGTGTCTTTTCGTTTGTAAAGTGAATAAGATCGCAGCAAGGGTGACAGAGACTGAACTGAGAGGAAGTTCAGTGCATATGCACAGTGTAAATGATGTTGCAAAACACAGCGGTTAGTATATAAAATGTCTGCTTGTTTTGAACTGATAGTTATCTGCTCAAATGTGCTTTGTTTCACCCAACACAAGACACTCATCCTGTCAAACCCAGCTCTCATGGAAATTACAACACGGTGACATGGGATGAATGTCTTCCTTTTAAACAAAGCAATATGCAGCATGACATCATTTTAAACAACATGATCTCATGACTTGAACTGCAACTGACTCCACATGTCCATAAAAGTGGGAAAATCCCCTAGATTCCACCAAGACAATGTAGGAAAGCTTATGAAAACCCCTATGAAAGTTTCCCCAAGAGACCCCCAGTACAGTGATTCAGAAGAGTTCAGTTAAAGCACCTTTGCTAACTGCTAATAAAAAAAAAACATTATCCTTCTCTTTTGATGGGGAATGAAATGAAGTTATATAAATACTGAAAATGCCAAAAAAAAAAAAAAAAAAAAAAAAAAAAGGTTGGGAAACACTACCCGGGAGAATAACATATGACGTCACAACTGCAAACAAAGCGCGTCACAATCAGAATTGTTACTTTGTCGCAATAAACCCGGTGCTGGTGAATCAACACGCCACGGAGGCGGCAGTAAAAACGAAAAAGCAGGCTGTCCATCTGTCTGGACGGTCTGACGTGAATTGTAGGCCAAGTTTATGTCGAACAAAGAGGATTTAGTATGGCACACTGTCTAGGGCGAAATTAAACAGATGGAGCTCCTGCGGGAGCTGGTGCTACTGAGATATATATATATATATATATATATATATATATATATATATATATATATATATATATATATATATATATATATATATATATAATGCATTTGTTTTTGTAAGATACTACAGATCATGAATAATCTATATCAATGCGAATGTTTATATTAAAAAGCAGTGTGGCACAGTGTGTATTTTCGTCAAAAGTAAAGTTTCTTTGTTTATTCTAGAGGTTTTTTTTCATTAGCTTACCTGATATGGAGGTGGTGGCTCCTGATCCGGATCGTTGGCGTCACCAAAACTGGCCCTGTCTGACTGTGATTCGTGGAGCAAGGAGATATCATCCGAAGTGGGAGATTTCAGACAATTCCCCATCTCCTTTCCAAACTCCTTGTTGTCTAAATGTTGAAATACTGTCTATCCCCTGCTTTCTTCCCTTAATCACTCCAACCAGACTTTCGCCCCTTTAAACGGGATGGCTAAATCTCTATCATTCATTTAAAACGATCCGATCATCATGAGAAATCCTGACGGAGAAAAACAAACCATTGTCGACACACAAAGAACCCTGGCAAAAAAGTGTCAGTCACGGATATGAAACGATGTTTTTGTAAACACACACAATCTAAACCTGTCACATACGTCTGTTTGCCCTAAAGCCGTGGTATGCAGTGTTGTCCTTTTCTCCTCGCCTCAATAGTAAACACTGGTTAGCCTTCAACGAATTATTTCTACAATCTCAAATATGCGCTCGCTCTCAATGGCGACTCAGGCAATGTTGCCTTTCAGGCAGTCATTCTGAGTCCCGCCTCCAAACTGTATTGTCCAATCAGCGAGTGTCTTCTTTAGTAGGGAAATTATTAGTGGTTATTCGTCACCCAATCAGATGGCCGATTTAAAACACCAACAACAGGGGGTTTAAAGCCTGTAAACTTGACCGCATTAGGCCGATTTAAAGGCATAGTTCGCTCTATATTAAACATTTTGTTGTAATTACTTAACCTCATGTTGTTGCCAAAACCCACGACCCTTTTTTTGTGGAACAGTACAGGAAACATTAAACAGAATGACAGTACCCAGTCACTGTTCACTTTCATAGTTAACGTTAAGTAAAACCATGTAATAAAAAATGAATAGCCACTTAAATTTTTAGTCATTTTTGTCATGGGACATTTTTCTTTTTATACATGAATGGTTTTGTTTTTAACGTGTTTTTGTTTAGCATTTTCAGGCTTAGTTTTAATAACAGCAGTACTTTAGTTACACATAAGTAGTTAAGGCATTTACATTTTTTTTGTCATTTATGTTTAATTAATTAATAGTTGTGGTTTTAGCTACAGTAACGATGCTGACATTGACTATTACGGACATTGACTATTACGGATTAATACAGTGCAGTCAGGATGTTTTTATTGATTACAATGTGCCAGACTGTTTTTATTTTTGTAATATAATTTTAAACCTCCCTTATATGTTTTGAAGACATGAAGATTCATCAGATCAGATATATATATGAACCTGAATATACAGAAATGTTCAGCAGTATGTAGCGTCTCATTCACCTTCATATTTCTTCTGTACAATGAATGTGAATAGCAACTGAAGCTGTCAATCTGCTAAACATCCCCTTTTTGTTTTTCATGATAGAAAATCAGTGATGACAAAATGTATCCTAAGGAGCCAGGCCCCTTAGATCAAAAAAGGAAAACAAAAGTGGTTTTGGCGTGCCATCATATCATTTAATTTTAAATTAGAAAATGTAAGTTCAGTATTTACAAGAATGTGTTTACACAGTAGCCATGCACCATATACAGGATTTGGTGACCTCTATAGCCCAAAGCCTGTAAAATCAATCTAAATCAGGAAGAATTTTAATGAGGGAGAAACAAAGGCCATGAAAAACCCATATATCACTCCTTTTTAAACATTCTGTTTTGCCACATTTGAAACACAGCATGTTACAAATTGCCTGTAAAGTTTCTGAGCTAACACAGCATGAGCTGATGATTGTTTTTGCTTAATGTAAATTTGGCTTTGGTAGAACCGGATCTCATAAAACAAGACACTATACAAATTGCATAGCAGAAGAACAAAAAACCATGGATACGTTTCAATTAATCTGGAGTAAATTACTATGAAACACGCAAGCCTTGAAGTGCAGGGCTGTCTGATTAGAACTAAATCTGAAAATGTGCAGAACTACACTGCAGCTATGTCTATTAAGATGAACTCCACACTACAGGGAAAAGCTCCATGAAGTAGCAGAGTAGCAGTACAATCCTCTGTCTTGAACCAGTTAAAATTTTCTTTCTCTTCGTAGTGCAAGGCTGTAGTGGTTGTCAATATATCCCTCACGTTGGCTGGAGCTGGCATGCCAGCCCGTCCTGCATGTATCTAAAAGACTTGTTTGTTTGAGCTCAAGTACGATCTGGACCAAGTCCACATGAAGGAGACTGCCTTTCTAAAAGACACATTCGGCTGCCCACTTAAAACGGAGCAATTTTGAAAGGCGCTATAACAGTGAATAAATACAAAATAAGAAACTAAACCCGCACAACTTCCAGTTTACATTCCTTTTCTGTTACGAAGATGCTCGTTTCTTCTCTTTTCACCACATCGCTAAAACAGATTAATTATATACACAGAAAAACAAAGACAAAGCTATATGATAAAAAAATTAAGCTTAAAACAGGAATCCTGTCCATAAGATTTGACAAGGCCACAGTACTCTAAACTAAAGAGTAACCCAAGATATCAAAACTTACGTTCATCATATCATCTCTGGACAATAGGTTTATTTCACAATCTATTTATACTCCAAAGATTAAAAGTAAAATCATGTTTTTGCACGTGTGCTTTAAATCCTAATCAAATTTAGCTGTAAGGCACAGCCATATGTAGCCACAGAATGACCAACAGTGGAGAGCATTACCAACAAGAGCATCGAAAGCAGCCAAAATGATTGACAGATGGCCTTACTTTTGTATGACAACGTTCCTAGCCTGATGTTCCAGTATATTATTATTGGACTGGTGTAACTTGCATTATATTACTATTATTTATAATGGTACATTTACAATATTCTAATAGCACAATGCTATTTACATGACATCGTAACAGCATGATGTCACTTCTGTGTCATGAGTAACATTATTAATGCAGCTGTTGTCCGTGTACTGTATAATCTCGCTGCGAGTCATTCAATGAAGATGATTTGTCTCTAAAAGCTCAGTTCTGGTCTGATTGGTCATGTGCCCCTTTAGTCGTCCTCTTGGAATATGGCAACCCACGTCAAGCCTGATCTTAGCTTGCTGTGACCCCGACCGTTAAGGGCTGGAGGGTGAGCAGTCTCCGTTCATAGCTGTGCCTCGTGCCTTATGTAGTGCCGCCTGGATCCGGAAGTGTGTCCGCGATTCCATGGAGTAGTTTTTGTAATTCTGCCTGAAAAAAAAAAAAAAAAAATTAATATTATGCTACTACGTTTTACATCTGTTTAACAGCCATGATGTATATGTAATAATCATTTGTAAACATTTTTATGTTGTGTTGATGACTAAACGTGCTAAATGCAATGCTTTTTGGTGGGAATATAATATATCTAAGATTTCAATAGCATCTTAAACCGCAGTTAAAGCATATCAAATCTGGGGCCAGTTGCATAAACGTAGCCTTTGTGTTAATATCTAGTCTGACCAATTAGCAGTTAGGGGTAAATAGTTTTATTTTCTGGATTAAATTTAGACGAACCTACATTTTTATGGAACCAACATAAAAAAAAAATATGACCAGTCAAGAAAACAATTTGATGATTATGGAACCGGTGCCCAGAAGTTTAATTATGCACAGACAGACAGTGTATAGTATATCTAATACAAAATTCTTATTTTAAATTTAGTTGTTTGTTTTATTTCACAAGGCAACATTCATAGCAATGTAGAGACAATTTATGCGACCTGTAAATCATTAAATTTTTTATTATTACTTCTACTTCCTTACATTTTTTATTTAAAAAAAAAACATTCCTTATTAAAATAGTTATGAAACTAAAACAATGTAACTAACATATAAAATAAAAGTAAATTATTATAATGTATTTAACAGTTGACAAAAAAGTTTTTGTTTTTGAGCAGTTTGTATGATTGTCCATGTCAAACAAAGCCATTAATCTGTCTTTGAGACTGTCTCAACAACTTTAATTTTAGCAGTGTTACATTTAGTTAGGGTAAAAGTGGCAAATCTTTGCCTGCTTTGAAATTCCTATCTTAGAAAAATAAAACATTCACTGTCAGGACTGAACTTACTTGGCTGCCTCCAGAAGTTTGATGGCCTCGTCTATTCTGCCCTCCTCCAAACACAGTAAACCGTGTTCCAGAAGAGCATTGGGCACCAGGTAGTGGTCATATTTAATCTGACTCTCACTGTGCAAGTGCAAACACAAACAGAAAAGGCACAAAAAGAGCATTTGTGATTGAAGCCATGTTTATATATTTTTCTCTATTATCTGTGACATGCATAATTGTAATATTTCTGTGCAGTGAAATCACAGAACATGACATTTTACGAGAGGGAATCTTTCCTCTTCTGTACCAGAAAATAGGGCATGTCTACTTAAGTCTTCACAAGAAAAAACAGAAACACTTCTCTGTATATTAGTGTGATTTGTAGTACACATAAAGAGCAAAACTGACTTGCAGAGGACGAGGGTGAAGTAATGTTCAGCTTCTTCCTTGAAACCCAAGTGTTTGAGACAGAGCCCCTTAAGCAGACTAACCACACACTGGTCATCTGTGGTGAACTCGGTCCCTGAGAGCAAACACACAGAGACATTTATGTTTCAGGAAAAAAAAAAGCTAAATGTGATACAGAGGGTGTCTGTGTAGTTTTTTTTTTTCAGTAGAACACACTGCTACTTTTGGTACTCGTGCTCATTGTTGCAAAATATCATTTGGAACGACATGAGGAAATAAATAATTGCATTATTTTTGGGTGAACTGTTATTTTAAAAGTGGACACTAGCAGAAGCAGTACTGCATTGTTTGGAAGGAAATTTTTACTTGGATGTTGTTCAAGTGTATGCTGAGCCTCATCCAACGTCTTCAGCATGCCCTCTGTCAGGTCCTTGTGCTTCCCAATCACAGTGTAGCCGTTCCAGATATACATCATCTCCTGTCGTGCAAACATACCCTCACAATGAACAAGAATTTAAGACTGTGTCTTGTCCAGGTGTTTCCCTTTGTTTATTTTGCAGTGGGATTACACAAATCAGGATGCTCTAATTCCTTACTCTTTGTTAATTAAAGGGCATTTCGCACAGGACGTCTTCTTGCATTTAAAAATAGCAAAACGGAACACAATGGAACAGAACAGGAAGCACATTCATAGATGCAGTATAGCATTGCCAGTGCAAATGATGAAACTCGACAACTCTAAACATGACAGCAAAAGATGTAAGACCACAACCTGTGTGAACTATGCAAACAAGACACTTGCGGTATCAAATTAATACATACAGTAAATGTATAAAACTGAACACTGACCAGTGGAGGTGCAGGAAGAGGAATGGCATTATCTGTATTATAGCGGCGAGCTTTTCTGATAGCAAACTTCTCTGTGGGCAGTGACTTCCCCGCTATTTTCTGCTTCAGACTGGGAACTTGTCTGAAAAGTACAACACGGATCACAGTTTGCGTTAACACAGTAAAATACATGTAATGTCCATTTTATATTTGAAAAAGGCTAATTTGAAATATTAGGTCATTTGTAATGCTAGCATGACCTGAACGGCATTACAGTACAGGGTATATATGACATAAATGACTTTTTCTTGATTTGATTTGTTCAATTTATAGATTTATATTTAATCGTGTGAACAAACACGAACATGCACGCACACCATTCCCTTGCTATTACCTAAACAAAGCCACCTCATTCTCCCCGAACGGCTGGCATTCCTCACGACTCAGCATGCTGAGGTAAGCAGCTTTCATATACGCATATGTGGCCTAAAAAAAGTGTGTGTGTGAGAAAAAAAAAAAAGACAGCGATGAGTTCCGAACTGCACAGTAAACACAAACATCCCTGCAGGAGATTAATTGTTCTCAGCCTCCATTCATGTTATATCAGCAGACCTTTTAAACCCGGAGCAAAATCTTCTATTTTAAATTAAAAAGTGATTATAGCATATATATATATATATATATATATATATATATATATATATATATATATATATATATATATATATATATATATATATCATATTTGCTAATTCAAATGTAAAAAAATTTATCAATTCAGATCACCCTCTTGTACAGATCGAGCAACTCTTCAGTGTACCAGTCAACTGTGTATTTTAAGGTTTCACCTTAGACCAGGCATTCTCTTTGCTGAGCAGGTTTGCGTAGAAGTAGGCCATCTTCCAGTGCCTTTTATAGGTGAAACACCACATCAGTTCCCAGTAACACATGTGATGGAACTGCTTCCAGTGCTGCTGAGCTTCACAGCACTCCTGAAAACGCTTGATAGCCTTCAATACATGCACATGGGCAGTTAGAAATAAAATAAACATACATTAATAGGAACTTACACAAAAAACTCCACTTTTATGTATTGAATAAAAATAATTATCACTTACAGCATCCAGATTTCCTTTAATTTCCTCTATTCGACCAGCGAAGAACAGGAAAATGGATCCCTGACAGGCACACAGCAGTTGTCAAATATTAAATTCATACTCTACTATTAAAAGGGACTGCAGCAGCGGCTCATATGCTAACGTAAATGAGAATGCAAGCTTTTTGGATTGGATTTATCACTGGAAACTCAAAGTACCTTCGGATACTTTTTCAAATAGGGCTGCAACAGTTTTTCTGCATCTTCTACATCACCCTCTCCGGTGCCTGAAGGACACACACACATGCAAATAACACAGTGTTTCTTCTGATGTTCTCCAAACAGTATGAAAATGTGATTCAGAAGCTATTTTCTCTTACCTAAAATGAAGCTCATGAAGGTGTGATAGCACAGCAACAACATGTTACACAAGAAAGACCTAAATGTGTGCTCAGCAGAGCCCTCCTGGAGCTGCTCAAGACCAAACTCCTAAAACACAAACATATATACACAAAGTTAGTCGTAGAATAATGTAACTGTAGAACATACCAACTGGAATAGTTCACTAAAAATCTGCTGAAAATGTACCTCATGCCATTCAAGGTACAGATGAGTTTGCTTCATTACATCACTTGCTTACCAGTCAGCGGGTTCTCTGCAGTGAATGGGCATCAGCTGTCTTATTCTGACGGCACCCATTCATTGAAGAGGATCCACTGGTGAGCAAGTGATGTAATGCTAAATTTCTTCAAGTCTGTTCTAATGAAGAAGTCAGAAGTAAGAAAGAGCTTTACAACCACGTATGTTCACCCACACAAGGAATTTAAAAGAAAGAAACATTCACATCTCAGATGGCCTCAGGCTGAGTACATTTTTAGCTAATTTTTATTTTTGGGTGAACTATTCTTTAGGACAATCACAAAAGTCACACAGGAAATCGTTCACACTTCTGAGCTTCGTGACATTCAAACAGGTATTTAAAAAAACAACAACAATGGCATTGCTAAAACAGACAGAAAGAAAAAATAGCCAAGCTCTGATTAAATTTCATTTGTACACGCCAAACGTGAGCAGAGCCAAACTAAGCTTAGTACTACACAATACTCACTTTGTTACCAGAGAAGCCCACAAATTCCAACAACCTGAGAGTCCGTGTTGGCAATAACGACAGCATCTGGTAGAAACACAGGTGAGAAGCTGATAAAACAGACTTGTCTTCAATTAACTTTATGCTAAGATTCATAAATGCTCATTGTTTGGTTTAAGAGGAAACACTAGAAAGTATTTTAAGGCTTCAAATCAAGAAAACATATGACATAGTGCACTCACCAAGTTAAAGGCCCCGATTCCAAGCTTAACACCTCCCTCAAAATGACCATGATTGTCACCTTGAACATAACTTGAGGACTTCAGGAACGTATGTAGCTCCCTTGCAATTACCACAAACACACATTAAAATAAACATACAGATAGAAAACTGCATTTAAGTAATAAATAAAACAATAAATAAATAAATAAATACACACATATATATACACACACACACACATATATACACACACACACACACACACACATATATATATATATATATATATATATATATACACACACACACACACACACACACACACACACACACACACACACACATCTTTTCACTTCAACTTGCATTTATTTTATGTTGTACTCATTTTAATACTAAACCTTTAGTAAAGTTTTTTTTAAAGGTTTACCTAATAATCTAATCTAAGCTAAAAATTTTATATTTATAAGTGGTTTAATTTCAGGTATACTTACATTTATATATAGTTAACGATAACAAAACTGCAGCAGGTCTTACTTGTATATTTGATAGCTGTTTCTCACTTTCATTCCTCCTTTAATGAAGCTAATCATATTTTCATCCTGAAAGAAATAGTAAATAAATGTTAAATAAAAAACATAATTCATCCACAATAATATATATTACGCGCTTACACAATTACTATGCAAAGTAGATTTAAGAAGTAAACGGGAATCCACCTGCAGGAAGGTGAGTGCTGCCCTCTGGAGGAGACATTCGGCATAGCACACTTCAGCGTGGAGCTCCTCTGTGAAGGACACAAACCAAATTACGATTTCAGAGTATATAAGCATGATGGGAGTATGTCACACTGCCTTTTTCGAACAACAGCCACATGGTATGATCACCATAGACTAAGGAAGTGTTTGCATAAACTACTTACATTACAAGAATACACATTTTGTGAAAGATCTACAGATCTCTGACTGCCAATTAGTCCTTTAGCAAAATATGTATATAGGCACCCACCTTCCGTGAAGTTTTTACTGTTGAAGGTAGACTTTTTACGGTATCTGTAAAGACAAACAAAGCCTTATCAGCCCTGTCCTAAAACAACACAATAATCCATCAGTAGTGGTTACTAGGTAACACGCTCAGTTGGCACAGTTGGCTGAGGTCAGCCTTGTGCTCTCTGTTACAGTCCTACTGTGTGAAAGCTAGTAGACAGACTTGCACTCGCTCCAAAAGTAAAAAAACTCATTGATTCACTGTTTCCCCAAGGCCATATAAATAGAGCAGTTGGATCTGAGGAGGACACAATGGCTGTCTGGTTTCTGTCTGAGTAAACCGACTCCCCTCTGAGGGACAAACATGAATTCTAAGCAATTTTGGCTTCGATTAAATTTACACAAATACAAAACATGCAGATGAATGCCAGGGGGCTACGATAAGTAGGCCATGCACACCCTACCAAGTGTTATAAGTGACAGCCACGGGTCTGTGTATTTATGGAATATAGAAGTCACTCTGTATCGCTCAAGTGACAGCCACAGCAAAGAAAACAAGCTGCATGGATGTTAACAGTTTAGCCACTGTGCAACAGCCAGGTATTTATTTTAGTACAAACAACAGAAGGAGGGTGTTTTGTTTACGCTTTTTAAACTGCTGCTTGTATGTGGTTTAAATGAACAGAGTCTAGAGTTTGGTGATATGTAAAATTATGATACGATGAGAATGCTTTTCGTACGCTGCCGGCAGTGCAAAATTTTAGTGACAACTTTCTATTTTAATTTAACGCCTGATGCATCATCATCACCATTATTCACATGTTAAACTTTAAGGTAAAAGGTGCAGTTTCATAAAATTAAATTTGAACCACAAATGTCAAATGTACAATTTTAGCAATATCCTTACTACCTTTCTGAGCCTTGAACGTGGTAGTACCATTGCTGTCAATGCAGGGTCAGTAAGCTCTTGGATTTTATCAAAAATATCTTAATTTGTATTCCGGAGGTGAACAAAGTTTTTACGGGTGTCATGAGATCATGAGTACATGAGTAAGTAATTTTTAAATCACAGAATTTTTGTTTTTGGGTGAACTATCCCTATAAGAGTGCATCTGCATCTTACTGTACTCCAAATACTGGATTTATCTTATTAGACTTACACTTAAGATCAGTGTAGTAGAGTATAGTATAGACAATATGTGTTGTGACAGAACCAGTTTACTGTCCTGCATACGTGGCACCTATTATTTGGACCAGACAGTGTAGCTGAAGAGCAGCACTGAGTGTGTGTGTGATCAGGTGACAGTGGCATTCCAGTGTAACAGGGCCTGGATGACGTGGCAGAGTCACAGAGGTGTGAGTTGCCTAGAAACACAGGCATAAACCAGATTGTCACACCCCCCCAACACAGCGTGTCATGGGTCTCTGAAATTCCTCTGCCATCTGGGATGTGGTGATAGCCCTAGTCATGCTGCATTGTGGCATTACATCACTAATAATACCAATGTCACATAACCAAGATATCCTGAAAATAGTGTGTGGATGTTAATGGCAGGAACTATACCCTGAAATAGAATAAAAGTGCATGGAATAAAAGTAAACCTGCTAGTATGTTACTCCATGTTGCTCTCTCTCTAAAATATGTAAATATTTAAAATATAACTAAGCTCTAATATTAAATTGATTTAATAATAATTAACATATGTAAAATATGTGCAAACATAACTTAAATAAATTCTGTTTTAATTAAATACACACCGTTGACACACAGCCTGTGCCTCTTTCATTGTGTTGCCTGCAGCCAATATGTCCTCCGGGTCGAAGGTCATCATGGCCTGCATTTCCAGTATTGTGGCATACGTAAGTGCATGATACATGCTGTCTTTATTCCTGCCAGAGAGCACAAAGAAAGACCATTAGATCTATATATAGAGCAAAAGGGAGGTGGTGTAACAATGACGGTAAAAGAAAATTCACCTCTGAGACACTCAACAACATCATCAATAACACAAATGAGAAATGCATAAAAGTGTCTGAGTAACCTGACCATCCTGAGCACAGTCTTGTAACATTATTCCAAAAACACTGAAACTAATGACATTATGAAAAAGTAAAACTACCAGAAAACAATATTTAAAAAAACCCCTATTATTATTAACCTTATCACAATATTTTTTGTAATTAAATTCAAAGTGTTAAACATGCATTTTAATGCAGGTTTTAACTGTGATTTTGCTAAATTCTAGGCAGCAATTAAACTCAAGTCAGCATCTATTTACAGTGCAGTTTCAGTTCTTTCAGGAGCTGGATAGAATGTGACACTACTAGTCCAACATTCCTGGGTTTAGAGATGTCTGGATAAGCAGGTTTACCACTCTACACAGGTGAAACTGGAATAACATTGGTGTAATAGGAACAGGAATGTTGCATATATTACATTGCTGATTTTTTGTGAACTTTGTTCAAATTTGTTAAAATGCTTACAGAGCCAATCAGCTGTTGACATTCGAGTGAATGTCAGGCATTGAAATAGTGTTTGTGCTGTTGCTGTTTTCCTAAGGAATCACAAACACTGGCCTGAACTCCTAACCGTACGCATTATCAGTAATTATCCTTTCAAAGTCAAATCAGATGTCCTGCAAAACAGAACCAAGTGTAGAAGAAGAGACAGAAGCTACTTTCACACAGCAGTAGAACACAGCTCTCACTAAAATATGGAGTGCCAAATATGTTTTCTGTTTACATTTATTTTTATTTACTTTCATTTTATAAAACATGATTAAAAACTGGTTAGAGAGGTACAAAGAAGTCCTATTTAAGGAATAGTCCACTGTGTGATCACAGAAAGATCATCTTGTTTATACTACGAACTTGTACAGACATGGATTCTAATATTTCTGCTTGTGAGTCTCTTGTTCTGGCTCTGTTTGTAACTCTTGTTCACGTGTACCTTTCACTAGCTCCATGCATGTAGCAGCCCTGCCCTGCCGGCTGTAATAGGGTGGGACACGACTAAAACAAACCTATTAGGTAAATCACAAAACTGTGACTTCACTATTTGCAAGTTCAAACAGTGATCAGCAGAAGTGAGGTCCTCTGATTGTCGAATCAATGTCTATGTTCATGCATTATGCATGTTTGAATTGTACAAATGAATGTGTCAAACTAATATTTGACCTGCTATCCAGACTCAGTTGAAACAGAACTGTTCAGCAGCAGTGTCCAAAATTAACACTTGCGAGAGAGAATTTATTAGGAACTCCAACATAATACATTAGGAACTCCAACATAATACATGGTTTAAATTAAATTATAAGAATTATATTCTAAACTAAACTAAACTAAAATAAAATACAATTAATTTAGACAAAATTTAATAAAAATAATAATAATAAAATACATAAATAAATAAATAATCAACCCAAAAATAATCAGCATAATCTGCAAGGTGTGGCTTTAAGTTTATTTTGGATCCTGAATGTAACCCAACAAAAGTGTAGTGACCCAGGGGACAAAGATGAAAAGATGGCAAAGATTACAAAATGCACTGAATAATTATATAGGTTTATAATACACAAAAGCACACACCCATTCACAGCTGGGAGTAGCGAGAAAGGCAGAAATGTGAGATGCTACAGATGCTATATACGTATGAAAACAAGGTGTGGTGTGAAAAGAAGAAAAGACCTAGAGATGAATCTCTGGAGAGCTGAACTTATTCAGTATTACGTGAGATTTACCTGAGAAACATCCACATTTTTGTGGATGAAAACTCACAAAATGATTTATGAAGCAACTACATAAATTAGCGGATTATGCACTTGCTAATGGATAAAACCAGATACAAATCACTTCATAAGATCCAAAAGGGATTAACAACAGTGATTCAAACTGATTATGAAACACATACTACAATCCAAGGTCTTTTTGCCTAACACACAAGGAGGAAGTAAAAGAAATAATAGAGCCTTGTTTTGTTATGGAGGTCCATAAGTTCCATAAGCGTTCCAAACCCAGACACACATAAAAAGTAAACAGCAGGTCAAACTCTTATTGTGAAAGACATAGGCAGTCTTACCTGCTCCTAAGTCTGGTCAAAGACTCATCAAATTCATTTTGCAGGAACAGATCCAATGCCACCATGCAGTCTTGAAGAGCCACAGATAGGTCAGATTTCTCCGACCTAGCACAAATACAGAGAGAAAAAAACAACTAAATAAACAAATGATTTTTCATTTCCTCCGTCATGAAAGAATATCTCACCCAAAATGTTATTTTTCTGAAAAACTTCTCACCCTAAGGCCATCCGAGATGTATGCGAGTTTGTTTCTTCATTGAAACAGATTTATAGAAATTTAGCTAATTCTAAATTTCTCCATATCCGTTTCAATAAAGCAACCTCTACACGCTAGTGTCATGTTTGACAGGGGACACTGTCACAAAATCTCACTGTCCCCAAAACGTTTGTTCTGCGTGAGTGTGAAGTCAGTGCTCTCTGCTGCAGAGAATCCCTCCAGAGCCTCTCGATTTAGATACAAGAGCAGTGAAGCAAATGTCACCTTCAAATGCACTAAGGCGCAGGTGAGTGAATATCTGTAGTGTCAACTGAAAAAACACTAGGAATGTGAAGAGGAAAGATAATAAAATTATGAGAAAAGGAGTGAGTAGAGAAAGTCTAGGAAATCTAAGTGTACACAATCTATTGATTTGTGCATGAAAAAAAAAGCATACTGACAGAGTGATAATGTTTCGTAGAATCCCTATAGTACCATATTGCAGGTATTTAAAATGATTTAAGAGTTTAATGAGAAGAACTGATTTTTTTACTTGTAGATTGGTCATCAGCTAAATTCACAGTTCAGTGAGATTTTACCTACACATTTCAGACAATCAAGTTTACCCTTTTCATTTTAATGGTTTGAACTTTTTTTACTGTGTACATAAAGTATGTAAAATAGCATTTATAAAGTTTATGAATACGTATTATATATTTTTTTTAAATAATTGCACATGCTAATTAACTTCAATTGTGGGTTTGCTGATGCACTGATAGACAAGATGGCTGAGAGCAATGAGGCTGTACAACTCTAACTGTTCACTTAACCAAACTCTCTAGAGGTTTTGCAATTAAGCAATAAAGTTGCAGCCTTTTTTATTTTCTTCATAAAACATTAATGTATCACACACTTAAATGCTCTTATTTCTGGCAATCTAAAGTAGCAATTTACACTATCAGTCATTCATTTTCAGTGATGGTGCAACAAAGTGGGCCAGGATTTAAACTGGGTTTTTTTTTCATGTTATCCAGAAATATGACATTGACCTTTTCAACTATTGTTAACATCTCCAGTCAAACCAGATGCCTAATAAGATGCCTGATGAGGGATGCCATGTTGTGATCACATGACTAGTCAAATCACAGAATAAATGAACCATGGCTAATGCTGTGTCCAAACATGCTTGGTTTCACACTATATAGTAGGCGAAAACAGCATGTGTAAAAAGTAGTATGTCCAAGTCAGAATTTCTGACATTAGTATTCAACAGACACTTTTCTATCCCATTAGGCCATGAGAAAGTATTCATGAACGACAGTAAAATGTCACAAATGATGCAGATGTAGTGTCTCTAACTATCATTTATAATATGTTCACACTATACAGAACATTTTTAATGGACAAGAAGTATCAAAACAAATAAAAGACCAGACAGCATTGGATTTTGGACTAAGCTAGATTGTGAAATAGCACATTTCAATAATGGTGATGTTATGGCACCACTAGTCCTAAATGAAACTAGCTAAACTAAGCCATCTTAAATTGTGTGTGAAAGGAAGAATATAAATTTAAAGTAACTTTAATTGTTCAATATTTGCAATAACGTAACGGCATGCATATTATTTATATGACATTACTAAGCATATACTGATAAACACAATAATCATTTTTGAGTGAACAAAATCAGTTGCACCGCTTCTTCAGACACATGATGAGAAGACAAAGGTCTTAGAGATGAACATGATCAAAGCCCATTGTATCTCGCAATAAGGGACACATTCTTCAAATTGCAGCACCATTTAAAATTAATTTCTAAATTGAGTTGAAATTTGTAATGGTCCTGACCTCAGCCTGCTAGGATTATATCATGCTTCCTAATCTAATAAAACCCAACAACCTCTTACAGTTCTTCAACCCTGAAACATTCTGCTGAAAACAACCATTCATAGAGTGATTCTGTGTGTGGACAAATAAACTGGGAATTGAGAGTATGTAAAAGACAATGGCTTTGGCCATTCTCCACTGAAACTAATCAAATCAATAAGTGTGACTAAATGAGCGCCACGTTTTTGCATTCCAAATGACAGCCAATACATACTCAATTTATGGGATCAGCTTGGCCAATAGTAATGCAGCTGATGGCTCAGGCCTATAGAAGGACAGATCAGTTGGACTGCCGGGTCTCTTCACCTCCTAACGCTTACCAGGTGGATTTAAGTCTACTGCTATCAATGAAGCATGGCTTCCTGCTCAAACAATGTCAAATATCTACAGCATAAAAAAATAGAAGTATTGGTTTATCCATATGTTAGTGCAAAAAAGCTAAAAAAAAACTATAATAATATATATTATGTGTGTGTGTGTGAGTATATGTGTGTGTATATATATATATATATATATATATATATATATATATATATATATATATATATATATATATATATATATATATATATATATACATACACACACACACACACATATACACACACAGACACACATATATATGGTACAATGCCAAATAAGTATCTAAACTTAGAACACAAACATACTAACATTTAAACATACTTTCTAAACTAAAGAATTTATTTACTGGCCCGAAAAAAGTCTGAGCAAACCTTACATTTCCGTGAGTAAAACTAGAATAAGTTAGGAACAATCAGCTTTAAGCATTTCTCATCCCCCAGAGGCGGAACACAGAGTGCATTTCCTCCCTGATGCTGATACGTGATATCAGAGCTAGATGATTTGAATGAATGAAGAACAGTGCATGCTACATCGAGTCAATGGCCAGCAAAAGGAAGTGGTTTGAGATTTGTTCAGAAGCTACAGCAGAGGAAAAAAGAACCTTTGCACTCCTTGTACCCTACAGTGCTCACAAACTAATTGTGGTGATGCTAAGCGATTCTGAAGAGCTGATGCCACCTGGGGGCTAATTGACTACCGATGATCATCACCGGAATGATTGGAACAAACAAGCTGACTCTAAAACATACACATATGCACATGCTCAGTGCTAAGAGACTAACGCTCCCACAACAATTACAAAAAGCTGTGCTCTACACTAAACACTAAATTAATTCTACAACACAAGCAGCTCTGAAAGCAAGGGCATCCAAAACAATTACCCGTCTAATATTTCCAAAGCGTCCCTGTTTTTCTGGTTATGCAGGCTGTAAATGCATTCTCATGTTGAGAACAGTTAAACAGTCCTCAATCACTGCTAAAACACACACTCACACAATAGCACACTCTCAGCTGTGTGGCGTTCTTACCCGTTTGACAGAGTTTCTGCCTCTCCTGACATTTTCATCTGGTACAGCGAGATCGAGGTGTGCAGTAAAGCGAGAGAAAGGAGGAATAAAAGGACAGAGAAGAGACGCAGAGTAATTCACAGTGAGAACTGTGTACTGGTTCCTATCAGCAGAGCAGCAGCTTTCCTCTGGCTACAGCACGCACATACACTCTCACTCACTCAAGCTGCAGAGAGGACAGCGGGAAAAGAACGCAGAGCTTAATAAGATTTGGATGACTATCACACAGGCAGAAAGTGAATATTCTCATTGCCTCTTTCTCGCTGTCTCCCCGCCTTCTAACACACACACACACACACACACAAGCCCCCTCCCCTTCTCAGTATCACCCTCATGCTACACATCACATCTTGGCCTCAGATTGGTCAATGATGCAATGGAGGAGGTTCCAAGTTCTTAAGAACCCATCTAGCAAAATGCTCCTAAAGTGGGCATCATGCTTCTGCAGTCAAGTGACAATCTGAAGTCAATAACATTCAACACAATGACAGGCCTGTAAATCAGTCCTCAACAGTAGGGATCATGAGACGAAAAGGACAGATGCAGACAGCAGATGCAGAGTCAGCACAAGGAAGTGACATAGCCTGTGGCGTGTTTAGCATAGGGGAGAGGAAAGTTTATAGAAAGAATGGATGCAAGATGAAATGCTTCTATTTTGCATACTCTGGAGCCACATGACAAAGCTGATTGGCTGCCAGAAGCACATCCTGAGCTGGGAAACCAAAAGCAGCAGACAGAAAAAAATTTGAATGTATATGGAACCAAAAAAAACCCAGCAATGGTGAAATATATATTGTAAAGAAATACAGTGCTGTTCAGTTTGGGGCTGATTTCAAGCTCACCAAGGCTACATTTATTTGATCAAAAATACAGTAAAAACATTAGCATTTAGAAATGTTAAAATAACTGTTTTCTTTTCAAATATACTTTAACATGTATTCCTGTGAAGGAAAAACTTAATTTTCAGTAGCCACTGCTCTAGTCTTCAGTGTCACATGATCCTTCAGAAAACATTCTTAAATTTTGATTTGTGCTCAATAAAAAAAATCCATTATTATTATTATTATTATTATTATTATTATAAATGTCTTTTGTAACATTATGAATGTCTTTAATGGTCAACTTTCATTTAAATAATTGCTAAAATGAATTGTATATGTAATTGCTTTAAAAATCTAGCTATTTTTTAAAAAACAATTGCTTATAAAGCTTGAATATTAATAAAATGATCTATACAATTAAGACAGATTCACAATGTTTCACTGTTCAAAAAACATCCACATACAAAGGTATTTAATGACTACTAAAAGCTCCCCTGAGCAGTAGGTGCTAATATGAACTGAGGGAGATTTTGTAGACATGATTTGCAAACCTGTAGATACAGTATAAATCAATAACTTGCACCCATCAGTTCTGTGAATTTTTTACATTTCTGAAAAAAAATGCAAATAGTGTTCTCCATGCAAAAATTTTAGCACATTCTTTGATTACAAGCTTAGCTAGCTTATCTGCATCTAGAGCAGTAATGTTGATGCGCATTTTCAGCTCTAGATTAGAGTAATCATGACTATACTGGCATGACCGGGTCATTACAGTGAGATAATCCTTTAAGAAAACGAAAATTAGCTTCCTGTTGACTGATGTGATGGAGCTCCATTCTGCAGTGGGTTTAGCGTAGCTGATGTGGAAGCCATCTGTAGTGAACCTTTGAATAATACATGCAGAGGACGGTAGGAGCCTGCCCTTTATGAGCACAATCGTTAAATCTCTCTAACGAGATGTTACATCCACAGTTTGCCAATGTGAGAATATGTAATAAAAAAAATATATATTATAGTAGTAGTATCTACAGTCAAAGCTTCAAAAAAAGCTATTATTACTCACATGCTAAGCACAAATTTATGCTTGTTTTATATTTAAATGCACATATGATGCAATGCATTGTGGGAAGTAACATGATGCCATCTTACCTGTTACAACACAAAGGTCAATCTAGCTATTGGTATTCATGTTCACTTATGTATGAACAGCCAATTCTATATTGTTTTTCTTCCCAAAACATAACAGAAGCAGAGCAAAATGCAAAATGTTTGAAAAAGAAAGGTGGAGGCGGAATCCTACCCATAATCAGTGATGACAGGGTCCAGCCCATCTTTCTCTATAATAGGTGACCTAAAAAAGGAAACATTGTTATAGTTCCTGCTACTATTATCAGTTAAAAACTTCCCGAATGACATTGATTTGATTACATACATTTATTTTGACTGGACAGCACTTCACTTTAACAGTTATCAGTGTGTGTGTGTGTGTGTAATGTGTGTAATCTTAATTGTTGTTAATGTCACAGACAATAGATGTGAAAACATGGGTTGATTCAAAGTGTGACACTCACTGGGATGGAGACGTAGGGCTGTCCAGTGAATCTTCAGTCTTGAGTTGATCTCTAAAAGCAAATGAAAACGTGTGTATTCTTCACTAATGAGCCGTTACTGACACTGTTTCTCGAACAAATAATATCTGGGAAAAACTTTAAACAGCTTTAAACAGTTTCTATAAACATAATACCAAGTGTCTCATTATTTTATTAAGACAGCCGTAATTTGAGCACTGTGCACGACAAGAAGTAGCACTGCCAGAGAATTAAAGTCACACTTGATAGCTACAAATCGTATTTTAGAAAATTCATAAAAAAGAAATCAGTGATTAATTTCTTTTATTTTTATACACGTAACAAATTACGGTATGAAGGAAACATCTACTTCTCTGTCATAAAGCAATAAAAAGTTAAGCATTAACAAACAGCAGCAAGCAGCACCTGTGATGTCATTGTTTTTTCAAACAGGAAGAGGGGTTATACCATGAAAGAACAGGTATCACCCAATCAACTTGCTCCAAATCTTATCTATATTGTGACATCACCTGCTACATTGTTTTTGACATTAGGTCTTTTAATTAACCTGACAGTCTGCCTCTTAGAATATTAAAGCTTAAAATGACTTACTTTACACTTTATACTCGTTAGGAAACAATTACTTATCCAGTACGGACTTCAATAGCTTTTTACTCTATGGTGCTATTGTATTAATAAAACCCATGACAAAGAGTTTAATTATAGGCTATACACTTCCCATACTGAGTATCTTTTAGGACAACTGTTTCTATCTAACAAGGTGTCCACAAAGAACGCTATATAAAATAAATGAGTAAATACGAAATTTAAACAATCTGTTAAGCATAATGTCAGCTAGGAGTCTTAGTTATTATTTTTTTTAATTTAAAGGTTACATTACAGTTTTAATTTTGAGGCTCCCTCAAGAAGAGCAAACCCGATCACTAGATAACCTAGGTTACTTAAAAGTTGGCAACTTTAATTATATCCTTTCTTTACAATTAAGTGGTTGATACTGAATGACACTTATTTTATATAATGTAATATTCACCGGTAAACAACTACTAGTGGCACACGTAGATATAGCGACTTCATAGTTAGCATACTTTGATTACACATTGCTGGTAAATGTACATTATATACGTTGACGTCTTTGCAGTTTCACATTAGGCTATAAAACAAAACAAAACAAAAAAACTGTTCAGCATCGTGTTATTAAAAATAATTAGTTACTATAGTGTTACTAAATATTCCTAACATCCAAGCGACTATGAATGCCATTTGTTCCGTCATGTAAGGAGGCAAAGGTTTGCTAGAACACAAGATTTAGATCTACCCCCCACCCGAAACAGTCCGCAATTCTCTAATTTATGCAAATTATCTTCCTGTACCTCCCGTACGGATTGCTTTTGTTCAAAACCTGAAAGATTGCAAACTTACTCTTTGCTGTCATTCTTCTTGTTGCGTCTCCAGAAACTCATTCCAAAGAGGAAGAGAAGACAGTATAATCCAGTAAGACAGTGGAGAGAGTGCTAGTCACCACCTGGACATTCGTTACCTGTCCTAGTCTAACACAGGTGATCGCTGAACTTCAGTTTGAGACGCAGCGGCGGGCCGTGTGTTTCTACCCTGGCCTTTTTCAACATGTGAGGCAGGCAGGGAGGTGTGGAGAAACCCATTTACACAAATAAAGAGATTCTTTGCGAAAACTGCTGGAATGCTGTGCTGCTCTTCCCTGGTCTTAAAGTCCTCCAGGTTCACCGTTCACAAAGCACTACGAGGAACGTATTTGTATTATAAAACGAATTGTGGTGGGTGTAAACTTGCCTCACGCAAACAGAATGGTATTGGATTCACTATCACGCATAAAACCCAACAATTAATAATAATAAGCATTCTGAAGACACCAAAAGACTTGTAAATGAATGTATTTTGTTCATGTAACACGCGCGACAGATAGTCGACGGCCAGCTGTTGCTATGGTTACCGCCTCAGGCAAACGTAATGAAATTTTGTGGTTAAATCAAAATTTCAGCGATGTGTCTTTTAGTCGGTCTATTAGCTCTCAATAGTTTATTTAAACCCGATTAAATCAGAAAACAGCTGTTTTATGAGATGGCGATTTCATATGAATTCGTTCGATACAATTCGTAAGCGTATTTCTTAGAAAACCGTTAAAAAACGGTTGCTACATGCTACCTGCTAAATGGAAGTAACCCTAAGCTTCATCATACATATAGTTTATAATTATTACTCAAAAGTAAAATTACACTGTAACAAAGACAACTTCAAAAGTATAACTAAATATTGAACACAGGCATTTGTGCAATCAAATGTTTTCTTAAATTACGTTAAAAAAACCAAAAACAAAAACAAAAAAAAAACCAGCTGTATTTGTTCATGACTGTAGTGTGAATCAATTAAACTAAAAAACAAACTTAATTGCACCAAGACTTCCTGTTTGGAGAGGAAATATTTTAAAATGTATATACTGATAGCAGAAATCAAGCACAACCATGTATACATTTTTAATAGTTTAATATTTATTTTGTTTGTTTTAATTACATGTTACTTAACATATTTAAACAATTGCCTCCAATAATGGGACGTTAAAAAAATAAAATACAATTAGCCTGTTCTTAAAAGGCAGTCAGTGGCCAACATATAAGTGGTTTTCTTTTAGAGGCACACAAAGCTTATACATACATACATACATACATACGTACATGATCAACAATAGACAGAGCATAAGAACGTTTTAACAATATGCAGGGCCGATAATAAACAAGCAGCAGCCATTAACAGAAGGCCAAGCATTTTTTTTTTTTTAAATGAGGAAAGTAGGTGTTTTTTTTAATGCTGTGTTTCTGCCTGGTTAATTGTAATGTTCCAAATCTTCATAATGTTATGATTAGCCAAATAAAAGCCAGATTAGACATATTTTGCTGTTCCCTTCTTTGAATATTTTCACATTCGCCACATATTTCTGTGTGAGTCTGACAAAGCATTCAAAAAGGAGTACACTACTCCATTTTGCAGTCAGATGCTTTCATAATATACATTCTGTGTGAATGAAAATCTTCACAAAGCACGTCTATTGTAGTCAATCCAGAATCCAACTCTGCCCATGGGACTGAACCTTGACAGCGAGTTCATGTTTTTCACACAAAGCGTGTTGTATCTCAGCGAGTCCACCTACTGGTGAAACTACACACAGACAATTGAAATGTTTTTGACATGCTGCAGATATAATAAATGATAACTGCATTGATATTAGGTTTAAATTTACCTTCCGTTAAGCTTATACCAAACTGTGCACGTGAAATTGCAACCAACTGTGCACTATTGATCACCAGAGAGTGTTTTAATAATCTTTTGAAATGTGGCAGTGACGATGTTGTGCGAGATATAAAAGAGAAGCAAATGGTTCTTATATAATTGACACTGAAATTTGAGTATCAACAGTGCTTCTGAGAAAAGTAATGCTATTAAAGGATTAACAAATTATCATGTTTGATTGAAGCTGATTTTCTCTCTCCAAGGCATAACTAAACAGGTAGGCACTTGTTATCAGAAAACTGATTTTACGAGCATGAGTACACACACACACACAAGTGTGTGTGTGTGTGTGTGTGTGTGTGTGTGTGTGTGTGTGTGTGTACTCATAAAAATCAGTTTTTGTGCCACAATGCCACAATTTGTTTAATTCATCTTATTCTATCTTTTCGGCACTTGTCATTAGGAATAAGACAGAAGGGACATTTTTATTAAGCAAACTTTCTATATTCTACACATTTTTTGATAAAATAGAGTATGTTTTAGGATATGAATACACTGTAGTACAAGATTACTGGCAAAACAATTCACAAATATGTACATTTTCATTATTTATACCAGCTATTTATAAATTTCTTATGTCAAATAATGACTCTTAGTAGTTTGTCAAGATTTTGATTCTTCAAAAGGACAGAATGAGTCAAAGTATAAATGCTGTATTGTTGAGATTATAAAGTTAAAACGGAGTTGCACGGTTGTTCTTTCATCAATGTTCTCTTTTAGTAGGGTAGAAATTCAGTTGTAGTAGTGGTTTATGTAAGCTAATAATGTTACCAGCACATCAGCTTCGATTCTAGCTGAAATTCACTGAACAGGTTGCGGTTTCATGGCTTGTGGGATACGTTCCTGAGAGTGGACAGATATGCCCACAATAAAAGCCTCTTGTGTTCGAGAACTATTGCTGAAACTTTAAGCGAATGAAGCTGCCTAGTTCGGCCGCTTGTAAACTTTGAACAAATGTGCTAATATTGCCCACGAAAGGAAGAGAACGAACCTTGGAGAACTTCTTGTGGATTTGTTTAAGCCTCCATATCACAGATCTACATTCATTCACCCGACCGATAACCTTATAATAATCACTCTGAAATAAACTTCAAATAGATGGGAATAGATTTGTTCAGAAACACTTGTTCGGTGATATTGAACTGGACATCTTAAAATTTTAGATCAGTGGAGCTCTCTTGATTTGAGATCATTTAAAAACGAAGGGAGTCGCACTAGAGGTTTCAAGCCACAGGCTGCAACTAGTCTGTTACCTTTAACTCCATCTTAACTCGGCCTCCAGCCAACCGGACACCGGGGAGAACTCAGCGGACATTCAGAAGAAGCTGGAATCCTAGATGATTATCAAGTGGACATGGAGGTGGAAGGATTCTTCTAATTGTGGTGGTTCCAGCTTTTCCTCTGCTCCTCCTCCTCCTTGTTAATGTGGCTCGGGTGGTGGTGGTGGTGCTGTACCAAGCTTGGGTCAAGACAGCTCGGATTTACTTAGGGCTATCGCCAGCTCCAGGTCCTCCTGCTCTTGCTGGGTCAGACGAGCCACTCGCTCCCTCTCTTCTCTCTCACTCTCCCGCTTCGCCCACTCTATCATGTCCTCCTCTGTGGGGTACTGCTCCACACACACACACACACACACAGACACACACCATAACCCCATCAGATACCCTGTTATTGCACCTGCGTGAAGTAATAATCTAACCATCTAAATAAAGAGGGGTCATGCAACTGTTAGTCAGTGTAAATTATATATCCTAACTTTCGTCCAAAGACTTGTGGAAAATTGGCTTAAAATGTACTTACCCTCTAGCAATCCAAGTTGTTGATGAGTTTGATTCTTAATCAGTGCAGATTTGGAAAAAATTTGCATTAAATCAAAGAAACAAGCTACTTTCGTTTCACAAGATGTTAAAAGTCTGATTATTGTGAAGGTTTTATTAGCTGTTTGGGCTTTCGGTCTGATGGCACCCATTCACCGCAGAGGATCCAATGATGAACAAGTGATGTAATGTTAAATTTCTCCAAATCTGTTCCGATGAAGGAACAACCTCATCTACATACTGGATGGCCTGATGGTGAATATTTTATCATTTTTATCCCACAACACATACAATAATCTGTTAAAAATTTGTTTTAACTGATTAAATGAGAAATATTTCAATAAAGGAATAGCTCAAAAATAGTTAACTAATTTATTATGGTTTACATAATAAATCATTTCAATATTATTATTTATTCGTCTTTTTTCCTTTTTTTCTGAGTGAGCTATTCCTTTAAATTATATTTAATATTACACTTTATTTTACTTAATCATTCATTTTGTATTGTTGGGTAAACTATTCTTTAAGTATTGTTTATTCAATAAGTCAACATCGACAAAGCGGTTTTTCCAAATGTGGAAGCAATAAGGGAGAAAAACTTTTTTTTAAATACAAAATAAAATAAAAAAAAACTGTGATAATGTGGTATAGCTACTGACACAGACATATGAGAGACACAAGATGTGTTCCATGATGCAATCCATAAAGCCTTTCAGCTAACATTGGCTCACAAGGCTGCTGACACATAAGACTTCATATCAAATCACTAAAAAAAAAAACAAAAAAACAAATATAGTAAGCCACATCTTGTTTGAAACAACTCTTCATGGGTTTGAAATGTTACAAAAAAATAAAATTATTCATAAAACTTTTTCGTGAATGTAAATTTATGATGTACTCATGTGTCAAGGCCTGGATTGCTCATATAGCCCATCATGCTGAACATGCAAGTATTTCACACAAATGTGAAGGTATGGACAACCATGGATGAAGAGATGAAATCTCAACAGTTAGCTGGTAAGCATTTTAACACGGAGAACACCAGAACAAGACAACTTAACATGACAACAAAAATAATCTCAAGATACCTCTCTCTTCATTAGCAAAAAGTCATTTTATAATATCAGAAAATTGTCATAATAAAGATTAACTTATTTGATGCATCGATTGATAAAGAAAAGCTCACAGTGGAGAAAAATTAGAGAAGACAAGCTCTTTAATTTTAATTTTAATTTAAAATGATAATACAGAAAGAAGCCAGCAAGTGCTGTCAGCATCCCTGGCTTATTAATATATTAAGCAGATTTTGTGTATAAAAACACAACAGACTTTATAGACTGTAAAAAACAAAACAAAACAAAAAAAAACATTATGGGACCAGGAAGTGCTCTACCAGGGAATGGGAAGGAGCAGCCCAATAAGACAACAGGTGAACACAGTGATTAGTTCGTGCAGTGTAAAGGTAAGGCAATGCAAATCAGTCAACCAAGGTATGGCGGGCAATGAACGTGCAAGATGGAATCAAGTCTCAACCAATGGTGGAGAACATGACAAAAGAACACAGGGGTAAATTGAAAACAGCCAATAGCAAGCAGCCCCATCTCTCCTTCCACAGCCAGTCAGAACTTAGGCGTGATGTTAGGCATGTTGTAATGTCATAAATATGTAAATTTAAATACATTCTTTTTTTTCTAACTTAGCTTAACAAAGACATTTTTAACACTTTTTAGTAGAAGCAAAAGCCTTGGATTTAGATTAGATAAATAATGTCATTAGAAGCTCATTTATATGTACAAATAAACATTACATAAAAAATGACAATGTTTTGTGGCTTTTTACAAACAGATTATAACGCAGAGTTGTCAGAATATTGGATGACAAGTTATCCTGGAAAGAAATGCATCAAGTAAAAAGGCTGTGTGGGGTCAAGAGGTCAAGGCTGCTGCTTGGAGGAGGTGAAATGTCACTACTGGGGATCAGGAGGGGGAGAGGGGGAGGAGCTCACTTTGTCAAAGCTGGCGAATCGGTTGGGGTCGCGTGGGGCTTGGTGGGGTGAGGAAGGGGCGAAGGGGTCTGGTACCGAGTCTTTAGCGGGAAGGGAGGAGAACTCTCCAGAACCCTGAGCCTTGAATAGACCACGTCTTTGAAATGACTCTGAGGACTCTGATCGGTGGATGTTGGACCGTTTACCTTCAAGGAGATACACAGACACAAAATGTCGCCAGGTACAACAAAATAGCATAAAAGGACAGCTAAAACGGCATTCTGAGTCATTCTGACAAAACACCAGCTTACCTGGGGGTGGAGGTGGAGGTCTGGTGGGTGTTCCGGTTTTGGGCGGTAATGCTGGAGGAACATCTGACTGAGTGTCCTCCTTAAATAAGTTCTTGTTTGTACTCGAGTCAAATGGATCGCTGCCATTAGACTGCAATGCAAAGGAGAAGTTCAACAGCTGTAACCCATATTCAGCTTGATTTAAATCATGTGAGTAAATTGACTAGAAATAGAGTTGGAATACTGGGCTTCTGTTTGCGTTAAAGATCCTTACTTTTGCTAAGCTGCTGAAGTCTGCAAAACCTCCTCCAAAAGTCTCATTGCCAAATACTGCAGCAAAGGGATCTGAAACAAAAGAATGTACGCAAACAGAATACATTAAAGAGATATTTAAAGTAGGCAGGTAGAAATTGGAGCAAAACATACAATACATACAAACTGAGAATGAATTGAGTAATCAGCTAACACATTTATTTTAAGGAATTCAATACAAAATGGCTCAGTAATGTAGGGCTATTTCTTTTTAGATGAAATAAATCAACATTCAAATCTCCATATATTTAATGAAATGCTTCTCTGTAGGGCTATTATTTTCTAGCTGACTAATAATGAGCTATAGAACTTTCTTTTCATAGATGTTTTGAAACACAGATTGAGTTTATTAAACTACACCTACTGATGTTGACTTTTTTCATGCTCTTTCAGTAAACAGGAAAAAGTTGCAGGTGTTCTTTTATGCCACATTAAGTTATATCAAAAAAACATTAATTGTTTGAATTTCGTGATAAAACTGAGTATGAATTCAGTATGAGCTTTATTTCATGTCAATTATAACAAAGTTCAAAACTTTGTGATTATTGCTTGTCATACAAGCTACAAATAAAGAAAAAGTTTTGTTCATGTATCAATCGAAAACAACAGACTTCAGATTTAAAAGGCACAATATGTAAGATTTTTGTAATAAAATATCCAAAAAACACTTGCGCAGTATTATATATTTCATGCAGTGTACTTACGTTAACTCAAAAGTTCTTTATGATCTGTAAATTCTAAGAAATTCAGTAATTAAATAATCATTGTCGCCTATCAATTACTCAATTTCCGCACTAACCTCGGTTTCCGCCAATGAACACTACGACAACACACGTGGACAAATTCGGAAGTGACTATTTTTCCTTGCTTTACAGTGTTGCGCATAATGACCATTCTCACACGAATCTTTTTATGAATGGAATAATCAGAGGGGTTCAGATGAGTGTGCGCACGCGCTGACAGGCCGACTGAATTTGGCTGGTGAACAAGAGCATATGTATAAATAACGTAAGCAAGCGATTCATTCATCAGTGTATAGACAGCTTTATGATTACAAGGGGAATTTTTTAAAAGTGCTTAATCTCACGCTAGACTGAAATCAGTCAATGTTCTTTGACAATGTATTATTATTATTTGCTCGCTTTCTCAGTTTCAATAACTGTAGAAGGTACAGGTACTGTTATTTCATTACCTTAACGGTGAACATGAATCGTTAATTCCATACATTATCTAATTAATAGTGAAAACAATGTCTTTTTTTTATTGTGAAAAAAACATCTCTCATCGTTCCACCCATCATCAAACTTGGCCTTTGTTATTGTTTTGAACATGTGGCGTCTAGCGGCAAAATCTTCCATATTGTGCCTTTAAAGGGTTAGTTCATCCAAAAATAAAAATTCTGTCATTAATTACTGACCCTCATGTCGTATAACCTTCGTTCATCTTTTGAACACAAGTGAAGACACATTTGATAAAATCTGAGATATTTCTTCATTTTATTCTGAAGATTTTAAGTAAATAAGATTACTTATTTTAATTTTTGGCCTTATTTTAACTATTTAACAATCAATATTGGTTCATCAAAATGAACATTAAATATATCCACGAAATAAATCCTGTTAACCCAGCCTGGTAATGCTTGTTCTACCTGGGTCTGAGTTAGCGGCTACTGTAGTTCCTCCTGGGGCAAAAGGATCGTTGGCTGCTGCTGGTCCATCTCTCTGAAAGAAAAAGGAGGAATTCAACCAAATATCATCCATTTATTTTAAGTCATCCTAATACAACACTGTATAACTGCAATCTTAATAATGTGGGACAATTCAAAAGCTCAGTTTAAAATGTGTACCACCAAAAATCTAATCAAAGTGCATTCAGAATTTATTTGGATGTCACTTTTGTACAAATATAATCTTATCAACACTATCAGAAATCAAGCATGACAGAAGCTATAATGTAAGAGAATGCATCTGAATGAGATTTCAAAGAGAGTTTAGCTCTACAGCACTCACAATAGGAATATCTGATCCTCCAAATGGGTCATGTCCTGAGCCAGTCGAGCTAAAGGGATCTGAGTCTCCCAGGGCATCCATTTTGGATCCGAACGGATCAGTGTCTTGGATGCTACCACTACTGGAAGCAAATGGACCTGGAGTGACAGCATTACTGGTCCTGGATGTGAATGGATCAGGCTCTTTTTGGCCTGTGGTGGCATTGAATGGGTCGGAGGAACCAAAAGGATCTCCTGAGGAGAAACCACCCGAAGACTGCTTGAAGAAGTTGTCTGCTGCAAACGGGTCTGTGCCTTTAAAAGGGTCCCCACCAAAAGGATCTAAACAGCAATTTAAGAGCCAAAATTAAGCAAGCTGTGAACAAATATTTTTTGAAAACATACTGCAAGACAGTAAGCTAATACTTACCTGAAATGTCAACTTTTGAGAAGGGATCTTCAGTGAATGGATCGCCTGTAAAATAAAATAAAATAAAAAGGTTACCCAAAGCAAGTTCTTGTATTAACTACACAGACAATCTAAGGCTGAATGATTAATTTTACTTTGTGTGCAGATCTTACTGTCAGTGAAAGGGTCAGAATGGAAGAAGTCAAGGCCAGGACCGCTGGGTGGGTTAGTAACTGGCTGGGCAGTTTCCTTCTTCTCTGGCTCCACAGTTTCCGCCTAAACATAAAAGTTTATGCTAATGAAGTTTGTGAATGATTAAGATGAAATTAAACCTACAAATATATTCACAGTCTAAAACAACACAGTACTGAATCAGTACTGAAAATATGACACCATTCCAAAAGTAAACATTTTGAAATGTCAAGCAACCTTTGGAGTGCTGGTGGTGGGCAGGTCCTCTGCTTTTTCCTTCTCTTCCTCTACCTCTGGGTTAGCTTGTGTTGTGCTTTCCTGAAAATAGAGTGGAATAAAAAGGCAGACACATGAGAACCTATTTGTAATGTTTTGCAAGAGTGAAATTATAAATGATTGTACAATTAGAGGAAGTGGTTTCTGACCGTGTTCCCCTGAGGCCAGGCGACAGTAGTGGGACTGGCAGTGGATAACCCACTGTTGTAAAGGTCAGAGCTATAAAAGTCAGCTTTAGGCTCTTGCTCCTCTGGGCTGGTGGATGACTCCTCTGCTTCTGACCCGGGCTGCTCCTCTGTGACTCTGAGCTCTTGCGGCTCATCAACAGACGAGTGCTCCTCTTCATCCTGAACTTTGTCCTCTTTGGGTTGCTCGAGCAGTTGTGCAGTGGGTTGAGGCCACTGCAGTTGCTCGGGCTGCTCAGACGAGGGCGCTGTTCCGTTGACAATCACTGGCTCCTCCAGGACCTTCCAAGTAAGCCGTGCAGTCACTTCTCTCTCCTCTGTTTTAAGCTCAGCCAATCGCTTCTGTTCCTACAACAAAACCCAGTATAGTATTTCAAGACGGAAATATCAAGTAGTTTGTAATCATGAATGGAACTAATATCAAAGCCACAACTTTACAAAAGTTGAAAACAAGAAAAAAAACTGAAAATAATCTGAGAGAGAAAGCTGAAAAGTAGATGTTATTTTGTTGTATTAAGAAAAAAAAGCATATTTCCCATTCTAAAATCTTTCTGGGTAAGCGATATTTGAATCCACAGTTAAAATGATTTTAATATGCCAAAAATCCATATAATATTTAATATTATGATCATCAAATATTATTAACCTTGACTGAATAGAAAATAATTATAATTCTTCATCTTACTTTCATATCACTTTATCCTCTTTGGGTTACTCTAATAATAATAATAATAATAATAATAGAATCCACTTAGTTATTTATCAAAAATGTATTGTTTATTGAATTGTTGCCAAAAAAGGGAACAAAAAATTCTTTATCTCAGGTAAAATCACTGTAAAACATGGGAAAATTAAGGTTATAATGTGTATTCATCAATAAAAAAAAGAGACTTCAAAAACAGTTGATGCAGACAGATACAGAAATAGATAAGAATCTCACTGACCTGAGCAATCTGTGTGTGGGATTCTTTAACAGCATCCTCAAGGGGGCAGAGTTGAACACGGGCGGACTGAACCTTCTCTTCCAGCTGACGCGTTTCCTCCTGCAGTTGGAGCAGTTCTTCTCTGGCTCTGGTCAACTCCTCCTCGTAGTCACCGATTCTCTGCTCCTGCTCTGAGTGCTCCACCTGCAGTGACTGGATCTGAACACACATGCATACAAAGAGACAGGTTTATATAAAAAAAAAAGCAGTATAAAACATCTGAGGTCAGTATACTTTTAAAGGAACATCAGTGAGAACGCATTTGTATCCATTCAAATGCACTATGTGAAATAATGTGTGAATTCGCTGGATGTGTCTCTCTTTCTGTTCCACTTTTTTCTTTTTCTGGTCACACACTAATATGAATATGAAAACGTCATGCAAAACAGCAAGTGAGATTAAGACCAGCACATCCAAGACTATCAAAATAGCATGCAAAGAAACCCAGTCGTGATATAGTTTAAGTGGATTTTTAAAATCAGAGCATTCTTTCTGGGTATATATTTTTCACAATATACCCCGTCTTCATTTCTCTCTCATACCAGTTGGTTTTCCTGGCTGCATTGTTGCTGTATGAGTCTGAGCTGCTCCTCTAGAGAGCGTTTCTGCTCGTCCAGCCTCTCCAGCTTCTCCTGCACCTCCTGTCGCTCCGCCTGCAGGCGGCTCAGCTCCTCCGAGCCCTTCTGAACCTCCTCCTGCAGGTCCTGAGAGAGAGAGAGAGAGAGAGAGAGAGAGAGAGAGAGAGAGAGAGAGAGAGAGAGAGAGAGAGAGAGAGACAGACAGAGAGAGAGAGAGACAGAGAGAGAGAGAGTTTGTGTTGAGAGGCCTTTCAACACATCTTTCTTTGTCTAATAATAAACAGGACTTCATCACCACCGACAGCAGTGCAGAAAGCTCTTAAAGTGAAGATAAAAACACTAGGGGTCAAGAAGACACAGAGATAGTGTGTAAACCAGTCAGCAAAGCCAAAGCAAACAGAAATTAAATTAGATAATTGCAGTCTACGTGCTCAACAGTAACACAATGGCTTCACTGATAGAATCAGTCCATCTTCAAACAAAGGAATGACACCGTGGCTTTCACACAGCACAGGAGCTTTCACTTCTCAACAGCTGTTACCTCACAGAAGTGAAAAGAACATTATACAAAAAACTAATTTGAATTATGATCCTTGCAAAAATCTGAAAGGAAAGAAGCAGGAAACTGAAATCACAAAAAAATGAAAACTTAAATTTCCACCTAACATAGCCAGACTATTGAACATCAGTTATGGCCCAGTCCAGAATGGCACACTTAAAGTGGACTTGTGGTTTCATGGCCTTGGGCTTCGTGTGTCTATGAAATTAACAAGACCGGTTGGACATTGTGTGATATGCCTTCATGGCCACCATGCAGCCTTATGCCGAACCTATAACAATGCAGACTTCAGAGCTGAATATTACCCAACAGCCCATGAAGGAAAGTGTAGACACATAGGAGGACCGTGGGTGGTATCTGGAAAAGGGCCATAAAGTCTGGTCCACACTGCAGATTATTCTGGCCAAGAGCTGCCCACTTAAACAGGAAGAGAACGTCTGAACATGTTAGGCAACCAACAAATTCATTCTGATTTACTGCTATTTAGGGGCACTTTATTTAAAATTGTTTATACCATAGTAGGACATTTTTTTATTTTTTACAAGTTACATATACGTATTCTTGTAATAATGGTAAATCTTGCATGCATACATGCAACTAACCTAAATAACACCCTAATCCTAACCCTAACTATATAAATGTTATACATTTTACTCAGTACCTAATTATATAAATTACACTGTAACAAGGACAACAAAAAGTGTAACACACACACATTAAAGATTGTTCCTAAAGTTGCTCAAAAGTCAGAAAGTCTTCTGCAATCATTCTCCAAAGCTGCATTTTATTTTTAATTAAAAATGTATACAGTAAAAATAGCACTACTGTGAAATATTACAAATGTAAAATAACTGTTTCCTATTTTATTGTATTTTAAAATGTAATTTATTCATTTGATGGCAAAGCTGAATTTACAGCAGCTATTACTCCAGTCATCAGTGCTACTTTAAAAAGCATTTCTAATTTGCCGATTTATTCAATTTCTTATTATGAATACAAATTCATGCATCCTTGTGAATGCATAATGTATGCATTACAAAATAAAGTAATTTTGAGACAAATTATACGTGAACAAAATTAATAAAAAAAAAAACATTTTCATACTGACATTTGATTGGCAGTGTAAGTCTTTCAGTTTTTTCTTTCAGTCCTTATTTTTATTATTATTATTATTATTATTTTACATACAAAAAGGCTACACTTAGTCAAACAAACGAAAATAATGTTCAGTGAAAATACAGAATATCTAACATAACAAATGCAAAGGTGACGACTACGAGAAAAAAAACATTACATTTTTCAAATATAAGAAGGGAATTAAATCCAAAAGGAATAAAAAAAAGGAGCTACAATGATGATGAAAGACAACCATGTCATTTCCTATTCACCTTGCAGTGCTGTGAGAACGCTGGCCGACTGTGACTGAGTGGGTCCTAAAAATAACAGGTCTACAGCAGCAGAACCGAATAACCGCTCACGGTGAAGATGGAAACCTTCACACGTCTACTGCACAAACGTGTCCTCGTCCAATCAGAAGCAGCGCTGAGAGCCAACAGCCCCCGAAATAGAATCTATTCATCATCCCAGGGTTTAAACACAGCAGAGGCTCGAACTAAAACTCAGCACACATTCTTATTTAATTATTCAGCGCCTGGAGCTGCGTACCAGCACTGAGTGTTTCAAGGCTAATCTATTAAGAGCCTAAACAAATATTGATTACATTCATAATTGGTAAGAGGCCCTCGCCTCCGATAGCTTACAAAATTGATTTTCAGTTCTCTTAACGTTGCCTTTTTGCACAGGTGAGATTGTTAAGCAGTACTTATGTTCTTGAGAGGACAACTTATAAGCCATATGGGCGTTTTTTGGTTTAATGTACATCAACTTATTAAGAGAAAGACCCCTTAATTATGCTATTCATACAGGTAAGAGATCATAAGTGTCATGGGCACATTTTCAAAAAAAAAAAAAAAAAAATCAGCATGATAAGTGGCCTTGTTTGATGACAGGAAAGGAGAACCCTAGAGAGTGGGACCAGCTGTGCTATCAGTATGCCATCTAATATCCATATGCACATACACAGACACACACCTCAGGCTTCTCTTCCTGTATCATTACATGAACACACACACACACACACTATTGTTTTTCTGGCTCATTAGGCATCCATCTGTCAATAATACATTTAAAGACCAGTGTTGGCATGCTTCATGTTTTTAAATAAATGACCACATATTAAAAGACTAACAAGAACACCTCTGAATCTGTACTAATTCAGCAGTCTAGAGAATCTTCCAGTCTACGAAACTGCTAGTTTTTTGCTATACACACACACAGGAAATTAAATTATCACACAGTGGGAGAGAGCGAGTGAGAGGGAAGGAGGGAGCTCAGATCGTGATGGAAATGAAAAACACCAAATTTCAGGAAGCCAGTGCAGATACAGTATAGAAATTATTTCAACTCCGCTGACAGGCGGCGAGGGGGGAACCGATTCACGATGAGCAGTGTTGAAAGACGGATGACAGGAAAGATAAAATAGACAGACAGGAAGAAAGCCTTTGGAAAACAGCTGGCTTCTGTTCTCCATTATTGATCCAATAAGTGGTCAGTAAACTCTAGACATTATGATGAATGAAACAGTCAATATACTGTCTTTAAACAACTAACATAAAATATTCAAAATAAAAATGTAATAACAAATATTAGCTGCCTTTACATAACTAGAAATACAAAATGGCAAAATAAAAAATATTAGCTGCTTAAAAAAAATATATGAATTATTAAAAAAATTCAAAATAGAAATGTTGAAATATTAACTTTTACAAAAAAATTATAATTTATTTTAATTCAGCTATTTTTCTATATTTTGTAAATGTAATTAAAATTCTTTCAGCACAATGTGAATGGTTAAGCTATCCGTTTATGCTTGCACATCTGAATATCTCTGTCAGGATCACTAACCAAATAATAAACAGAATATTTTTTTCCATTCAATTTTAAAATCATTCATACCTGGACTTCACTGTTCCTCTGTCGTATAGTTTCCTCCCTCTCTTTTATGTCCTGTTCCACCACGCTCTTCTCCCTGAAAGACCAGCACAGACATGAGTACTTAATCACGGTGGCGACGGCGGGTACAGACAGCCAGCCGCCTGGAACAGGATGGACAGCATCTCCCTCCAGCACCATCTCTGCATCTGCTGCTGGAGCTTGTATGTGGGAGAGAAGAGGGAGGCTGTCCGTGATGGAGTGTGTCAGAGCTGCACATGAGCAGATGGTTTTCTGAACGTCAGGAAGAACGGGAGGAGGGAGGCATGGAGAACGAGGGAGAGAAAGAGAGCGATGGGGGATGTGGAGCTGGAATACATTAGAGGTGTTTTCTCTCATCACACTGTCTGCATCTTCACCTTCAGGTCATACAGGTTAGCAAACAAATATAGCTGCATATATTTACTGTATGGTAGTGATAGACCATTAACTGTGTGATGTCTAGCTAATCTTGATAAGATTTAATGTTTTATTGCAATTTAATTCTGTGTAGGCAAAGAGGAATTTCCAGTCTTCAGTGTCACATGATAATTCCGAAATTATTTTAATAAATTAACTGGGTGCTCAAGAAACACTGTGTGCGCTTTTTTGTGACATATGAGGACACATTTGTATAACGGCATGGGTATGACGTAGGAATTACTTATGAAGACATTACCTCATGACCTCACTTTTCAAAACGCTTATGAATTATACAGTGGTTTTTTTTGAAAATCTAAAAATGGCTGTAGTTTCCTGTAAGGGGTAGGTTTATGTGCAGGGTTGGTGTACACACACACACACACACACACAAACAAATAATCATGATTAAAATCGCATCCAAAATACATTTTTCTTTACATAATGAATGTGTGATTAGAATATAAATGCATAATTGCACATATTTTCCAGATGTAATGTATGTGCACAGTAAACACACACATAGTATGTAAACAAAAACCTCTGTGTTGCTATGTGGTTGCTTAATACTTAAAATGGCCCAAAAGTTCTAGAATTTAGCAAAGTAATAGCAGATCTTTTTTCAATAAAACCTAAGCTACAATCTAAAAGTACTAGTGATACATGCTGGCACCATTAATTATAAGACTTTTATACCAAAAATTACAAGCAGAGTACAATGGTGAGTTTTGATGGTAATCATTTTTTAACAGTCAAATCATTCACCTTTAGGCTGCTAGCCCAATTCTAACTACTACGCCACACCATCTACGCATGATGTGGGAAACAAAACACTTCGTCACACACATTTGCATGTTAAATCCATTTCATTACCAAGCATCATCTTAAAGTCCTTCAGTGTGGAAGCATATTTATTTTAGTCACAAGTTACAGTGTGAAACTCATTTTCTAGTATATAGTGGAAACAAATGTGTTTTAATGATACTGAAATGTTTCTTTATGTGAAATCTCTCTTAGGTTAAGAGGCTAGCAACCTAGAGTAAAACAAAGATTAGAAAAGGAATATGAAAAAAAAAAATGAATATGAAAAAAGAAGAGAGATTCAGAGCACCTTTCCTAAATTAAGCTGAACTGTATTAAGCTCTGACTCAACATTTCCTCTCAGATTCTGACACAGTGAGTTAATGCTACGGTCTTCCCAGCAACAGAGAAACTCACAAGGATCTGACCAAGAGTCAAACACACACACTGTGAGTCAGAGACTCCCAGGAGAGAGCGAGAGAGAGGAGGAGAAAACAAGAAAACAGAAAGACTAAAATTGGATGTATAAATAATACAGGGCAAGCGAGAGTTTCCCTAAGGTCCTAAATCCAACTGGCTCTTGAGCAGTCCAAATCAGCCAAAACAACAAAGCGCAAATCATCCATACAGCCTATAATTAATTTCCTTTCTCTTTTACAAAGAGGGCGTGGCTTTTTCTTACCTGTCACCCGAGGTTGCCCGTTGTCGTGGAGATTTAAGACAGTCCCTAACCGCACGCATCATTTTAGCGACAAACAACAGCCCATCGTTCACTATCTTTCTGTTTTCTATCCTTTCTGCTCATCTTTTTCAGGCAGACTCATTACTTCTCACTATTTATCTTGCGCTCTTTTCAGGAGGAAGTGAGAAGTGCTAGAGCTGCTGTGAGAGTGAATGTGCTGGGTGCTGACAGGTGACTATCTGCTTTTGCTCAAACTCTGTAAACCAGAGATGGAGGGAAAACCAGAGGTGGGGGCATCTTCCTCTTTCTGTGTTTGTGTAAATGAGAGCTCCACCTCTCTTCTGTGGGGTAGTGACTCCCATCACAAGGAGTGTTAACTTCTCTGGAGAATAATTGCTTACAGGAAGTGATTTAAGGGATTGTACATACCACCCACACACATGTTGCATTCAGTATTATTATTCTCAACAAAGCTACAAATATTTAATTTTGAATAATTAGTTCAACCAATAATGATTTGTTCACCTTCATGACCTTCCAAACCAATTCAAATTAATTCTGAGAACTACAAAACATGACTTCGAACGAACAAACAAAAAAAGTAATCTATATTAATCCTGTTCTATTTTACAAGCTTTCTGGAGCCAAACAATAAAGACTGCCTAAGGAATAGACAAAATTTTCTGTATGATTTGTGAATGATTACACATGTATCAAATGAATCAGTTTAGAGATGGATCTGGAAATAATCATTTAAATTACTGCCAGTTACAGACACAATCAGTTCCATATATGGCTCCAAATGACCTGGAACATTGCATGATAGCAGTTAACTTTTTTTTTTTTTTTATAAAAGCGTTTGAATTACTTCAAATAAAGCTGTAATAAAAAAATGTAAATAAATATAATTTGAAATGCTTTGTTGGCAACTAACTGAAACTGAAATGGCTAAAACTGGAATAAACATAAAATAAAGTTTAAAATAAAAAACGAATAAAAATAACAAACACTTATACTCAAACTCAAAATACAGAGATAACAGCCAAATTCTAAATACTATATAAAATTAAATTGGATTGATCCATTTTACAGTGCTTTTTTGTCATTTTAAAGTTTGATGGCACCAAATATTGTATTAAAAAGCATGTAGTGTATGTGTGTGTATATATATATATATATATATGTTTGGAACTACATGAGAATGCCAACTGTGACACAATTTTATTTTTTTGGATGAACTATGGCTCTGAAATAAATATTTTTTTAAATACTGCCTGTGGGTGAAGACAATTTAATTCAGCTTGAGATGACCTTGCACATTATGATGACAGACCGAAAAACATTAAGTAATGAGATACTCATTAAAGAAAGCATTCATCAGTTCAAGTGCATCTATCATGATAGACAGATTTGGGTGCACTGACACACTGAGATTACGGTCAGACCCATACTTCTGTTTCTGTAGTTTCACAATCTTCTGTGCACCTGTGTGAGAGCATTGTGTGGAAAATACAAATGCACAAAAATTTAAACAGATGGCCAGATGGTTTAATTAAAAAAAGAGAAACGGAGAGTACTGTACGCTGAATATATTATGAATAATAAAGACTTGTAGACAGATAGAACGATGCAGCGATCATCCATAATTAAGTACTCTATGTGTGAATATCAATGGGTCTACAAGACAGATTTTTACATTAGCCATCTTGTGGATAAGTGGAGAGAGAAACGTAAAATTGGTAACTCACTTCTGTAGGTCCATGATTTCATTAGTGAGCGAGTCCAGCTCTTTAATCGCAGAGAAATCGGCAGCTTGTACTGTGGCAGCATTGTTCTGTAAGAACATAAGAGAAATGAAAAATCATTAAAGAAAGGAGGAAATCAGTCACACATAATTGATATTTAAAACATATCCTCAATCTAACACTATAACACTAAAAGGTTTGAGGTCAGACATTTTTTAAGGCCTTGTACGGTTTCATTCAGCAAGTAAGATGCATTAAAAGTCATAATAATGAAATGTATAACATTACAAATGCTGTTCTTTTAAGCTTTCAAGTCATCTAAAAATCCTCGAAAACCAAGATTTGATTACTGAAAGACCATGTGATACCAAAGACTGAATAATGGCTGCTCATAGGCATCACATTAAAAATACTTTATTAATAAACTGATTACAATAAATAAATAAAGGTTGCCTTCATTATTGAGAGTAACTTGTAAGAAAAAAAAACAATCCTTTTGACCCCAAACCTTTGCACTGTAGCATATAAAAGACTTACAAAAGACAGCAGCAAGTTAGAAAAAAAAAAAAATACAATCTCTAAGGACTCAAGGATTGGTAAAAACAAATATGACAGGTACAACAAAATCCTACAATCTTTCATTCAACAATAACAAAGATCTTAAGCTATAGTTCAACTATCAGTATACCTGTCGTGCCAGTCTATCAGAAGGAGGGATCATTTCTGGAGAGAGTGTCTGGGGTGGGTCTACTCCCTTTGACAGCTTCTGGTTGATTAGATATAGAGCTAATGCAAACTGATCTCGGCTCAGCTTCCCAATGTCTCCTATATCACAAAGCTCCCTACAGAAACAGACACAAAACAAGTAAGCTTAAGTAACATTCCAATACAAACCCATACAGTTTTAACGTTAACGAGATTAGGCCTAACAGAAATCGAAATCCAAGCAATGGCATCTCACCAAATGCGGGCCAAAGTGGCAGATGGCAAACCAGTCTTTAAAAATATATCTCGGACCTCAGCACCGGACACCAAGCCATCCATGTCGTTGTCTGTCTTGGCGAATAAGTCATCATATTTGGCTTTATCTGCTGGAGACACCACCCACTGCACGCATACAAACACACAAATGGTTCGTGAATGAAGCTCATGATATATCATTCCTAACATCTACATGAACAATAAGACGGCGGTATAAAGCCACACCAATCCAGTCAGAATGTCACCTGTGGTGGTGTAGGTTTTGCTGGCAGTGTTTTAGATCCAGAGTGGGAGGAGCCTCTCTCTTTTTGCTGCGCTGGTGATGGTAGGAGGGGCATCACGGGAGGCGTGGCTATTTTTTTCCGTTTTGATGGTGGAATCAGAGAAGCAGGCAGAGACATAGGAACTGGCTCGGATTCCAGGGCTCTGTATACCAAATGCATGGCCTAAAACACACAGAACTTATTAATTACAAACGCTGGATAAACTAGCTTCTTAGGTTACACTACTAGTTTGCTAGTACAGAATCAGAATAGTTTAAAAGTTTTTCCATAAACAGGACACAAGATTTATTGCATCCAATGTCTGAATTTATGGCATTTTCATGAAAGCAAAAAAAAAATAAAAAAAAAAGTGAAAGCAAGATGAATATACAAATACGAATATACCATTTTGACATAACTGATAAAACAAGACATGTTTTCCTTTAGAATGGCAGAACCGAACAGAAACATGGGTACAGCCACAACATTTAGATTGGCTTTATACCAGAGTCGTTATTGTCAACTAAAACTATTAAAGATTGCTTTAATTCGAAATATTATTTTTATTTGAAATATGAAATGAAAAAAAAGCAGAAATAAAATAAATGTTATCACTGAATAAAAAGCATAAAAAAATTCAAACTGTTGCCGTGGCAGCAAAGCAAACTATAGAATATCTCAGTAAAAGTACTACAATTACTAAAACAAAAATAATTGAAATAAATAGAAAACAAATTGAAAAAATATAATTCTTAACTTATATTGCATTTACAAAGTTAAATATAAAAACTCATTAATAATATTATAATAGCATTTAACAAGAAATTCAGTTTGGCGTCACTGAACTCACCACAGCAAACTCATCTTTGTCCAGCATGCCATCTCTGTCAATGTCACTGAGCTCCCAAACCTACAGCAGAATTAATTACTTGTAGTTAGATTTTAATGCAGTTTTAAGTGGGATGGACGAATTAGATCAAATTTAGTTGTTGTTTTTGCCTTTAAAAAAATCTGTATTTTCAAAATACGGCTCAAGAGCGCAGCCTGGTGGTTAGGCCAAAAACGCATCTTTATAAAAAAGACCAGCTAAACAAATGTGTCTCCACACCCTGCATCATTATAAACCTGCCTCGTCTTACCCTGCCAAGAACGTCCACGGGGAGTTTAGAATTGAGGAGCACTGGTTTGACCTTATCCCCCGTGAGCATGCCGCCCACAGGAGAGAGGCTGTCGAAGATGGCATCGAATTTTAGCTTCTCCTCTGCCTATACGCCGTGCAAAACACAAACATTCGTAAATGAGCAATCGAGCAACTGGTGCATTGAACTGAAGGTCAACCTAATTTATGAATGATTTTAATGACAACATTTATTTAGCAACTTGATTCCAAAAATCTGTTGGCGATATCTGACCTTGACGACCCATGGGCTGTCCGTGGGCACGGGGCCAAACTGAAGAGGACTGCTAGTGTCATGCTGCACAGGAAACAGAAAAACAGTCATTAACTCACAAGAGACATGAAGCGGTTTCCACCGCGTAAGCAAATAAAATCACCAACTCAGCAGCTTTTAAGTCATTGGTTGTTATATTGTGAGGGAAGCGTGATGTCATTTTCCCGATCTGGTTAAGAGGAAGAGGAAGTTAAGGTCTGACTTACAAACTTTGGGGGAAGGACAGCTGTATTTAAGCTCTTAAGAGACACCTCAAGTCCATTCTGAGCACACGCCACCAAGCGGAGGGCGACAAAAAATTGCTGAGAAGCGAAAAAACAAACAGACGAATACAGTTGAGAATGTAATGTAACTATTTTTATTGACTTTAATATTAATACTTTTCAAGATACCTGCTTGTTTAGCGATCCTTTGCGTTCTGAATCTGCCAAGTCCCATATCTGTGGAACAAAGAGTAAAATTAGAGGTATAGACAAAAATGTTTTCACTAAGCACTATGTGTTACACAGTAACACAACAAACTGTAGTCAATCAATAGAGCAATATGAAGAAGCTAAATAAATTACACCATCTGTCCTTTTCCATTTAAGTCATCTTGACATTTCCAGCAAGCGTCAATCAATTCACTGATCTGCATTTCCCACACTGCTATACTGAAGGCACGCTAACTGATGTTACCTTGCCAAGGATCAGGTCTGTAAGGCCAGACGTCTTTAAAAATAAGGCTGCATCAGCTGCTCCTACACCCCCACTGCCGGACGGATCTACCTGTGAAGGAATAAAGCATACAGCATAAATATTACTACATGTTTGGGGTCTGTACGTTTTTTTTTTTACATTTCTAAAAGCCTTTTAGCACAAGACTGCATTTATTTGATCAGAAAAAAAAAACTGTAAAAAATGTTTAAATTGAAATATATTTTAACATTTAATTTATGCATGTGATGCAAAACTGAATTTTCTTTCTCAAGTCTCAAGTCTTTAGTGTCAATCGATCCTACATATATAATTTTAATACGTTAATTTGTTATTATCATTTATTATGATAATATTATAATTTCTTATTATTATCATCAATGCTAAAAACAGTACTACCAATAAATGTTGTACCTTTTTTTTTTTTGTTACTCTTCGATGACTAGAAACTTCAGAAGTACAGCATTTACTATTTTAAAACAAAATCTTTTGTAAAATTATACACATCTTTCAGTCACTTTTGATCAATTTAACCAGTTCTCGCTTTATAAATTATTATTTTTTTTTATTACTGTCAAATGTGACAACAGGTTTTTGTTTCATAACAATAAAATGACACACAATGTTGTTTTTTAGTAACAGGGTATTTGCCAAATAAAGTCATAATTCATGTTTATTAGTAATCTGACTTATCGATCAAGTATGCAAATCACATCTAACAAGAATAATTAAAGTATTAAGTATTTAAGACACTTTAGGGGTCCTTAAGGCATATTGCCAAGTATATAGAAGAACATCCAAAAACAATCTGAAAAATAAATCAGGACTAATGCAATGCACAAATACTACTTTGAAGAGATTCACTCAAATGAGAAACCAGCAGCAAGATGTTTAAACCACATGCTAGTTCAAACAAGCTGCTTCACTCACCATGTTCTGTTCGGGTTCATCACTAATTCATAACGGCATCCTCTTACTGAGAGAAAGACACTTACGGGAGGCAGAAGCCTCAGAGTGCTTTTAGCTCAAACTGACAGTGCGGTGAGGTTTATATTTCTCTTCTCTTGCCAAGTGCTCTATAATGCCAAAACGAAACATAACGCAAAAAAAGCGGATTAAATGCTTACCTGTCGATAGTATTTCTCATAGACAGGATTCCCACTCGAAAGCTGCAACACAAAACTTGATTAAAATTATTTCGAAGACATCGTCTCAGGTCAAACTGATAAAACCAGGACATAAATAAGCCAATTAACCATCACATTCTTCTAAACCGTTGACTTTCTTGGCAACCCTGATACATTCAGACCTCTGAAAAGGAAATGTTAAAGCCATCTGGCAACCAGGCGAACATTCATAATCTCAGAATGACTTCAAGCTCTCACACACCTTTCCGCATTCAAAGATGCTGATTATGCACGCATTTACACATAAACGGAGGCTTTCTTAAGTCGCCTGCCATTTTCTGCACAATAAAAACACTGAGCTTTTGTTGAATTGTTATTTCCAAAATTCGGGCAGAGTAACGCACATTTGCGAAGCTGACTGCAAGCCAAACATCGGGTTAAGTCACGGCCAAAAGGCGAATTTATAACATATGGATGGATCAAGTGAAATCAGATGCATTTCAAAGCCCAAATCACGACTGTTAAATTGTCTTTTTAGGAAACTTCAACGCCTCTGCCAATCAAAAGCTATTCGGAGCTCATATGATCTTATATATCAGACATCTGCATCACCGTGATGCATAAGCATCAAATTGCTTTTCTGGACATGTTAGATTGCCAGATCCCAACTGTTTTTTGATTGTAGTTCAACAGCTCTGTCTGTCTCCCATCAGGTGGTTACTGGTGCATGCTAATGTGATCCTGGCACACAATATTCAGCGAAGTGCCACCAAACATTTCCTTGCCCCGCTGAGAAAGGAGTAGGAGTTTTTGTTGTGCTCCTTTTAAAAAAAAAAAACAAAAAAAACTTCAACCACTTTCATTCAGTTCTGATTCCAACTCATTTCCTGAAACTTATTCTGGCATGTTCTACTTGCAATTACCACGCTCCTAAAAGCAAAGGCTTAGTAAACCATGATTAAACACAACAAAAAAATACCAACAACTACATCTACAAAATTATCTTGGCATAATCGGTCTAATCTGTCTTTCTGTCATGCTGTCTTTTACACTGCAAAGTCAACACAGAAGCTGAGCAAAAATATTACAAAAAGATGCATTTACAAAAATAATAAAATATATATATTTTTTTAAAAAACATCAAATGATTCATGGATTTGTTGTATTTTCCAAAAATACAAAATATGAATTTAAAACTAACATTCTAAAAAAACATTTTTAATATAATCATGACGAAGCATTCCATAAGCATAAAAAGCCCTATGATCTTGTAATCATAGAAAGCAGAAGAGACCAAAGACATATCAGACATGTCTCTTGCTCCGTCTAAAGTCTTCTTGATGAGGTAATGCTGCAATGCATATTTCATGCATGTGTGTCTTGCTTCTAAAAGTGAGGACACCATCGGCTGCAATGTGGTCAACACTACAACCATCCTTGCCATTAGAGAAGTACTATTCTTAAAGCAACAAAAAAGCAAACATGAAATGAGGAACATTTCGGACCATCAATCTAATCAATGAATGGATCAGTCTAGACTATTAGCAGCTATAAGTGAATGTAAAACATAAGCTGCCAGAGACCTTTCTTACAGTAGAGCAGTGTCACTGAAGCTATTTCATTAATATTTCATTACACCACACCGGAAATAAGTTCACATATATCTGGTTTGAGATTTCTGACTCTTTAAAATGTTGAGACTATTATTTTTAGCCGACCATAGCCTTTTTTTTTTGAAGGTTAATAATCTGTTTAGCCAGTTAGCGAGTGTCAAACGCTTTAGCTAGCTGGCTAATTAGTTTATAGACTCTGGATAAGAGACAAAAAGTTGATATGGATAGAATAACGAAGTCCACAAAAGTGAAAAATACACGATATGACTGCAATATGATAGTACATGCCATATTTGCACAAACAACTAGTTCCTATTTATTAATATATGAAGGGAGAAAAAGCTAGCAGTGAAGCAAAACTTCCTGCTGCTTTTCAATGCCTCTAGAAACACCGAGCATGCTTTACTGATCTAAAACACACCAATGTTAGAAGTAAAATACGTTTTTAATATTATAAATTGAGCTACTGTGTCATAAGCTGAAGCCTTCATCGTTGTTCCATCATCAATTTTCATCTAGGCAAAGACACATTAAACAAGCACTTTCACACCTTCATAGCCGAGGCGTAAAAATACAAGCTGATATCAAAAATTACAGTAACTTTGGATGAACTCATGACATGCAAAAGCTGAAAACATTAAACTTTCAACAGCTTAGTTTAACACTGACACACTAAGCTACGCCCTTACGCAAGTCCCTAAAAGATCACACTGAAACTTTTTCTCTGCCCAAGCAAATGGCTGAAAACAACTTTAAACAGCTGCGATCGGATAGCAGGGTGTGATCATTTTCCACCCTAAACCGCCACACTAAAGTTCAACGCATCTGATAGACGTATGAAACGAGCTGGAAAGTAGATTGGAGAGCGCTATATTTGTGTAGAAAGGGAGGTTACCTGAGTCAGGGAGAGACTGGCAGCCATAGTGTTTCTGTTCCCACTAGTTCATCCTGCGTTGCGATAGGCAATGGGCAATATAGGGATGCTATAAAACCTGGTACTGGATTCCTCTGTGGATTGAGGGTGAATAAAACCCGGAGCTGGATTTTTCAGTGGATCTGTAGGCGGTGCGTAACGTGCGATGGCACTGCAAAACCCCCAAGTGTAGGTCTCTGCAGGCGATGTAATGGGTGTTATCAAATCAGGGCATTTTTGCACCATGCTGGCTGATTGGCTGACGTTATAGTGAGGGTAGGTTGAGGGATAGGGTTAGGTCAGGGAGATCATTTTGATTGCATGACTGAGAAACACCCAGCTGTTTGTAAACGCCCGGAAATTGAGAAACGCCCACTTTTGCTCTGCAGAGACATTGGAGTTCTCGGTGGATCAGAAGGATATGCAAAACCTGGCGCAGTGATTATCAGTGGATGTGGACCGCGTGAATTGTCCAGTTTGTAGCGCTAAAACCCAGAGAAATAAAAAATATACATTTTTGTGTGTGTGTGTGTGGAAAAAAGTGTGCTTAATTTTCTTTCTTTTTTTTTTTTTACATTTTAAAAAGATAAATTGAACTGTTTTAAATGTGTCCCTTTATTTTTACGTTTAAGATTTCGTTACATGAATGTTGTTGGTGGTCTATTTTCATGTTAGTTTGAATTAATAAATGAATAACTTAATTTTAAGTGTCATTCTATGCCCCCTACACTTGACAAAACAGCTTATATTGACAAAATAAATAAATAAAACCACCCACACACCATGCAATTTTAACCACAGAACTAATTTACTCATAACCTAAAAGCAATATTCCACAAGGTCAAAAAATGAGCATGCAAGCTGTCAAATTAAGGCTATGCATTTAATATATTCATAATATTATTCATTTTTTAAAGAGTAAAATAATTTATAATAATTGATTTTATGCAATCAAAAATTAGTCAAGACACTTGGATATATTACTCCTTTTGTACTTTTATTATTGGACAACAACTTTCATACTAGAGCTTTTCTTCTCAATATGTCAAGGAACATCCTTCAAACACAAAAAGTACAAAATATATCTTTAAAAAAAAGGTCACAATCTATTTTGCTGGGAGAAGTATCTGATTGAAGCAGTACAGCAGTGCAATATTCACAATGGCTGTGAAATCTCTGTTGGAGAGCAGAAGAGTTACTAGAATCGCTATGGAACTTTCTTTGTAACACTCCTGAAATCTCACAAGCTTTCCATTTTTCCCCACACTCCACAGGTTCAGCTTGGGTCTGATAACCGTATCTGCCAAATTCAATAAACCAGCGATTCACTTAAAGAAAAGAACCAAAGCAAACACACAAGAGCTTTGTAGCTACTCAGAAATCATTGTTGATATTAATTGACTTTCTCCAAATATTCGGTCAACCAGAATAGGAAATTCATTTCTACTCTTGAGAAACCAGTCAAAATTTGCTTGCTGACCAGGAAAAGATAAAAACTGATCAGCTTGTGAGATCCACAGTGTGTTAGGAAAGTACACGACCGAGATTTTAACTTGGCCACTGATAGACTGATATTTAGAGCGAGGAAAAGGTTATGAATTTGAGGTTTGGGTTAAGATGAAACATGCAATAAAGTGAGGACTCTCTCAAACCAACACACACACACACACACACACACACACACACACACGCACGCACACGCAAAACTTGGTCAAGCCAAAATGCTACAGATGAAATGACATCTAAACAACTCTGCATATTCTGTAACAGAAGTGAAATGGTAATGAAATGGCAGCAACAGTACCTCAAAATTGCTCCATATAATCAATAAAATAGATAACGTCAATGTTTTTTGAGGTAATTATTCTAGTGTAATGTAGCTACCAGTTGATGACTGTTATGATTCAAGTTTCGTGTCACAGAATTGCTTAGCAAACAGGATATCTGACATATGTAAACATGAGCGTTGAATTTTTTTATGGATCACATCTCACACTACAGATGGGGATGTACGATTTTCATGTTGGCTGCCTTCAACCCCGCCCGACTGAAAACGCTTGGGACTTTGCTTAACATCATGCAAATGAAAAATTATGAAAAAAAAGTTAATCTATAAATAGGTTTGTAGTAGTGAAATGAGACAAAAAAATAAATCCTGCCGGAATCATCCGACACACAACAAAAAGGAATGTCCAGCATTAGTCCAGTTCTCTGCCTTGCACCCCATTAGTCATGGGGCATTTCTTCACAAGTTCCTGTTGAAATCTACAACTCGTCTTTGAGTTTAGAGTCTGTTTCCTCTTCCTCCTCCTCCTCCTCTTCTTCTTCCTCTTCCTCCTCCTCCTCCTCTTCTTCCTCTTCCTTTTCTTCTTCCTCCTCATCCTTTGCCTCCTCCTTTCTTGTCTTTTCCTCTTCCTCACGCTTCTTTCTCTCTTCCTCCTCTTGACCTTCCTTCATCTTCTTCTCAGCATCCTGAGATGAACATAAACAGCATAAAACAATGAGAAATTTCTATTAGGAACTACAGTTAAAATGAAAAAAATGGATGGAGACATAATTGAAGAATCATACCTTTGTGGCACCCCAAGTCTCGTTGCCAACCTCTTCTGCCACCTTAGGGTCATTGGTGATAAGGAAGTTGTCAAAAATTGTGCCAGATTTTACCTAAAAACGAAACAAAACATGAAATACAAGGAAAAGTGGTACAGAATGTCAATAAACAGCGTTAAAATGTGAAAATTGTAAATGTATTTGAGACACAAATCAATTACTACCTGCCACAGGTCCAGTCCAATCACTCCGATGCTATCGTATTTATAGATTTCGTTGTCAGCGGTGTACTCCGGGTTATCAATCTCAGGGTGCACCCATTTCCCCTTGTAAGCAGGATTCTCAATGGGGCGGGGTTTCCACTCACCCTTAAAAAGATAAAAAAAAAAAAATGTTTTAGGCATAATCTGCAACTTTTTTTCCCATTATTAAAGCAGGTAAGAAATGGATGCATGTTATTGATCTTATTGTGAACGATTTATCTATTTATTTTTTAAAATCAACTTAAAACTCATTTTCAGTTCTGCCATCATCCAATCAACAACCCGATGGATAGAACTTAGGAGCCGCCATACTTTTTTTTTTTTCCCCCCTAAAAATATGATGTACGTCACAATAAGGAAGAAATGATTCTATTCCATATACCACAACTGAAGAAACGATGGTACCTTGTATTCTGGATTGGTGACCATGGGCGGCTCCCACTCCCCATCCATCTCATCATCCCAGTCATCAGGCTTCTTGGCATCAGGATCAGGGATGTTCTCAGGTTTGTCCCAGTCCTACAGAAACATACAGACAACGATGATATTAGCAAGGAATACATCATTTTACACTTTATATTAGAACAGCTGTTAAGACACAGGAAATCTAGTGCACACCCTAATTTACTTGGTGATCTGTGCTTATTTACCCCAAATAACAGCTTAAAGTTAATCTGTTTTGCGACAAACAAGAGAAGGAATCTGTTTGGTTTTTGTACAAACAACAAGGACACTGTCATTACCTCTGGTTTCTTGTCATCAGGGTCGTCGATCTTCTCTCTCTCGTCCCAGTCCTCAGGTTTTTTCGCTTCGGGATCTTTGATCTTTTTGGGAGGCAGGAAGTCCCAGTCTTCTTCCAAAGATCCAGACTCCGCCTTCTTATTATCAATCTTGACTTCATAAGTGTTGTCAGGATTGACAATTAACGTATACAGATGGGTGTATTCATCATCCTGGATGATAAAATACATGGTATATAAGCTTGGTGGACTGGTGCCACTGAGAATTATGGGACCATATAAAAATACACAAAAACATGGGATTACCTTGCATCTAATGTCTTTGTTGATCAAATGATTTTTGCCTTTGTAATTGAAAATGACATGTACTTTCTTGGTTCCAGGGCCACAGATGTCAGGACCTGGAAGAGACAAAACAAGTTAAATCATCTTGTGTGTGCAATAGCACAAAATGTTTACAATGATAATGAATTAAGTGGTTATTAAGATACTCACCAAACATGATATTATATGTGGAGTCTCCATGCATATCTTCCTGTTTGAGGTCTGATGGGAAAAGTTTGATGTAGCCTCCACCACAGTCAATGCTCTGCTCATGTTTTACACTGAACTGGATCACAAGGGGCTGATCGTTGTTGCTGAAATCAGCGAAGCGGGCCGACAGCGCGTAGAAATGAGCATCCTGACTGGTCTGAAGACCTGCAAGTTCATAATTGGAACTTTTAGTAACTTTTCAGTTAAAAAAAATTCCTATAGAATACATCTTATGGTTATGGCTCTAACTGCTGATTGATTGTTTTGATATTAATGCATTATCTACATTTAAAATATTTTTATTACACATTTTGCCTTACACTCTCCTCGAAACTACCTGCAACTAACACAAATTTGTGAATGTTGAAAAATACGAAGTAGAACACACAAATAGTCTCCTTACTGTTACTGCCCTAACTAAAAAGTAATTTTTAGTTCTATATGTAACATTAAATGTTTTAACAAGAAATATATTTGAAATACTAAAAAAAAAATAAAAAAATCTGCTTAAAGTAAATGAGATACCTACAGCCTCACGTACATATTTTTTTATTTACGAATGTTTAAAATTGATTTCACGCAGTCTCTAAAGCATACTATATTCCTCAACCTTGGCAAAACAAAAACTGGAAAATTGGACTAAATTTAGTCTGTGCCAGGGTAACTGGGCCCTACAGCACACGTGAATTTGTAATGTTTTGAAACATAGTAAATATCAGATGGTGCTACAAGCCTGCGGCTCAGTAAGAGCAGGGGGAATTACGTCACAGGCAGTAGCCACTCCCCTGGCGTATTATTCAGAGCGTACAATAATGCAAAACGGAAAAAGCCACAAATTCAAACAAACTGGTGTCAATTATATGTTATAAAGAAACACTCACCCTTATCTTTCTCGGCATCGCCATAAAATTTGCCTGCAGAGAGCACAAACTTCCCGTAGTCTGATTTATGCTTGGATTCCACCCATCGGCTCCTCCAGGTGTCTGAAATGTGCATGTGTGACATGAATATAAAATTAAAAGCTTTATTATTAGCATGCATATATGCATAATTATGAGTAAGATCAGATTAAATCAAGGACGTTTGCTCCGTGACCGTTATTCATCCACGCTGCCTTGACTATTTTTTCGTAAGACAACCATTGTCTAACCCAAACCTAAGATTTTAAATGATTATTACTACGCTTACTATTATTATTATCATCATTACATGAATGCAAAAAAACATTGCTGCCAAGCCTTTAAAATGGTATATATGCCTCCATCACATAGAGAATCGGGTCTATGGTGACTCCATCACATACTCGAAAGCCACAGAAAGCATAAATACTATTTAAAAAAACATAAAAACACAAATGCTTCAAACTTACCACCGTCTTCGAATTGCTCTCGGAAATAAACAGATGATTCTGCAGTTATTAAAGCGATGGACACGCTCATAAACAGTAGAGACAACGCTGTCATCTTTGCAGTAAAAAATATATGCTCTTTTTTGGGAGATAAGACAGTAAAATATAAAGAAAACGATTTAATAAGAAATATGAGGCTTAAATGTGTATATAACGAGCTCTGTTTGGATCTTCACATGCCTGCAGAAATCACTGTGCGCTGCTCTCTTTCGCTCAGTCTCGCCTCTAGACTGGGAACAGATGGCTGGCTCTGATTGGACGGCAGCTGGAGACGACAGCGTCACACCGGTCAGCCAATCAGATCATTTGCGGAATTCTGTGGAAGGTCCTTTCTGGCCAATGCAAGCTGACCACGCGTTTGGCAGACACTAGTGATGAAAAGACTCGTTTCCGCGAATCGGTTCAATGAACCGGTTCGGAAAACGAATTCAGTGGTTCCATTACGTTCTTTCGCGATTCCTGACATCAGTGTTCTCTCAACAGTTTTATTTGTACTATTTCTGAAATCTTAACATGTGTTTGTTTCGACGAGTGATTTTTTTGGAGTCTAAAACTACTTCTCTTCGTGAATAATTCGTTAAAATCATCTTGTAATACAGGTTGAGCATGTTCCTTGAAACGAACAGAGCATATTTGAAGGAATAGGGCCTATTCGTTCACGTGTTGTCGTGCTCACACGAACATGATTTCACTGATTGTGAAGTTATTCAAAAACATCAGGTACATTTTATTAAACCGAGGATGTGGTTTAGTGGTTTTCCAAATCTATATAGAGATATTAAGTCAAGAGTTTTGAGAGCTTGGCACATTTTTTATTTCTCTCTTACATTAGACAAATATCAATAACAATGCCATTTCCCACTGGTTTCTGTGTTATCAATGGGAAAGGAAATGCAGAATTTAGGCTTGTTCCACTAATAGTACAATAGTACAAACTACAATAAGCCTAACTCTAAAATAATTTCCTTAAAAAAAAACCAAAAAAAAAAACCTGCTGACAAGAATCGCACCATTTGGCATCACATTATTTGTAGACAAAACCCCTTTACAAAAGTGTAGAATTAGCTGGTGATAAAATGGTTCATCCATCAAACACTGACCTGTATTTACATTCAAGCACAACATGGATTACAGCTTTTCCAAGTAAACATTATCAGAGCTGACAAAATCAAGAAGCGTGTTACTTTTAGCAATAAATTTGCCAAAGTTTAAAACTGAGTACAGTGAATAAAATAAAAGTTAATTTGATAATTTGTCAAACCACAGAAAATGCGTACTGGCCTATGTTAAAAAAAAAAAAAAAAAAAAAAAAAAGGTGCATTACAAGTCTCAGTTGTGAAGCAATGATTTTCTCAGCCTCATGTTTGTCAAGCTTATCACTCTAGCTCTTTTTCTACCTACATAAAAATGATCATTTCAGTAGCATGTCTTCACCACCAACTGAATCACTTCAACATTTTCACATCAGAACGTGTTCAAAATGGAAATATCAATGAACAAAACGCGCATTTGATTTTAACTAGTTTTGAAGACGTTGTAACATTTACACATACAAGACACAAAAACATATACAATAAATAAACAATATATTTTTAATTACATAAGTCTTGAAATATGATCTTTAATGCAGATAATAATGACTGAAATATGCCAAAAATATAAAAAGGTCTTAAACAGTAACTAAAAGAAATAATCCAGGTTAAAGAAAACTTGGTCGATAAGCACATGTAAAATGGTCTTTTAAAAACACGTTTGACAATAATATACTTACAAGAAAAGCCTAGCAAACCCAATCAGTTAATTTTTCTATTTCCCTGTTTTGCTGAGAAATGAGTAGTATGGAAGTACAAAAAAGTTGCAAACAGCAATTTCCATTTAACTGTAAATGTAAAAAAAAAACAAAAAGTGGTTTTGCTTGCTTGATTAAGAGGCTTCCACTGTAAATGCAGTCTTTTTTTTAAAGAGGTTAGGTTGCTTACGTTCATATCAATGCATGTAAACTGTAACATTGCTTGGGAGAAATAGATAAGATAGATATAGATAAAAAGTTCTTAAAAATACTATTTCAACAGGATTAACCGTGAGCAAAACCTTCTCTCCCTGCCCTATGTAGAGCTAAAACTCTATATATGAAGTTTTTTCTGCATTGTCGGCGTTGTACAATTTGCATTTCAGATATCAGCAGTCATTTCTGCTTCATTCAAGTATACTATGTGTTTCTTTAAATGTCAGTGATGTTATGTTGCTCTCCGTTATGGCAAAAAGAAATTGATCCTTTGAGGAATGGATTTGCAGCCCTGCGCGGAGAAGAGTTTTTCCTCCTTGGGAACGTACAGCATGGCTTTAGCCACTTCATCAAGAGTCCCCTCATCCGGCTGAAGGCCACGAGCTGCGTATGCATCACGTGCACACAGTTTCACATGTCTGTACTCCAGCGGCAAGAAAGGTACAAAGAAGTCAATCAGATGGCCTGACATCAGCTCACTCTGCGCAAAACCTCCTGCAAAGGTATAAAGTAATTTAGCAACTGGAATCTTAACATTTGTTCATGAAAATCACGGACTTGTATACATGGATTTAAATACGCAACATAATTTGTCAGATGTTTTAAAAATGAGATTTAATAGTTCTTGACTACAGTTACCTTCTGCTTCCATGGCTTCAGCACGCAGAAGATGTTCCAAGTCTTCCATGCCGATGTCTTCCCTATTCTGTCCCGAGTGCCAGAAATCAAGTGCAACCTCATTGATGGCACCACCACCGATATTGCTAAACGTGATATTAGACATTCGTTTTTGTTTTTTTATTGGATCATACCAACATTTTTTCGATTCTGCATCTGTTAAGAACACACCAACCTTAGGAACAGAAATATGGCTCTTCTATAGCTGACCCCATCCACATTATCATAGTGGTCCATGTAGGGTTTTATGGCATCGATGAGGCCCGGATGAAGCTTTTCTGCCTCATCGAAGATAAAGAGAGTCTGTGGGCATCGCAGAACCATGTCTCGAATGGCTTCTCGTAGCTGGCCCTGGTCGCAAACAAACCCACACAAATACAGATTGAAAGATTCAGGATTCACTAACACGTACCATTTCAGAATTTGAACAGCAATCTATTGAATCACTATCTAAGTATATCAAGGGTGAATTGCATAATCATACAATTGTGCCACAGCTTTGACATCTAATGGCAGCGATCCAATAAATGTTCTCCAGAAGTCCAAAAAAACTGATTGTATTGGACCCCTGCCTATGTGTAATGCACTGAATTTAGGTTTTATATCCAAGCAGATAAATTGTAGTACAAATAACAAACATTTATACTGTGTAACATTATAATGTAACCAAATACTACTTGTTTGTTGGTAAAAAAAAAAATTTTTAATCAACAAACGACTATTAAATGACCTGGGCAGCTGTGTGGATGTCAAATGTTGAACCTTTGCTCACCTTGTACACGTCCACCAATCTCGCGTGAGGGAAGTGAAATGGGGCAATGAACAAACGCACACATTCGCTCTTTATACCATCTCGGTACAGGTTGTCCGCTACTATCCGGGCCACAAAGTTCTTGCCTGTCCCAGACCAGCCGTGAAAGGACAGAGTCAGTGGTTTGTTGGACTCAGGGTTTTTGATGAATCCCTGAATGGCTTTCAGAACCACAGACTGGACCAGGTGCTGCCCGTGAAGCTTCACCTGTAGATCTTTTTCCAATCCTGAAATATGCATTGATAAGAGAAATTAATTTCAATCAAAGATTTTTTGCTTAAACCATTCTGCATTTCTTGGATTTTCCACGGCTGTGAAAATCTGAACATTTGTATAAAATAATGCATGCATGATGTCGATTGCTGGCTCCACCTGTGATGTTATTTGTAATCCTACAGTCTCCTGAATCACAGCACTGACCCAGACTGCAGTACCATGCAGTCAACATGCCAGTGTAGTACTGGGGAAACCCTGACCAAATGTCCCCAGTAGGCACTGAGAAGAGAAGAGTGTTACATAAGCCTGCAGCCAGTTAAAATACAATCATTACTAACACTGCCATTCTTTAAAGAGTGTGAAGTAAAAGTTGATCCAAATCCACTTAAAATGCATTTTATTTTTGTCATTATCATCCATATCTATTAAAAATACTCATACATCATGTTTACATCATAAATGCATTATTATTTAGTACTGTTACAAAATTTCTAAATGCATTCATGTAAACAATTAACAGAAAAAAATGCTATGTAAATTAAATATAGGCTATTATTTTAGGTTTATTATTACAAACATTAGCATATACCACATCTTTATTATCTCTCTATACACATTTATCTCTATCACACACACACACACACACACACATATGCGTATATATTATATCTTTACCTTGTTGGGTCGCATCATCCTGGTGTGGTTGACAGTCCCCTTCCCAAATATTGCAATAGATGTAATTGAAATAATAGGTAGAAACATTTGAAATGCTGTCGAATTGAAAAAAATCCGCATCAGCCGAAATAGCCAGAAATGAAAGCAAGATTACGAGTGAAAACATCGGTGCCGACGAAAATACAGCTCGCGCAAAAACTGTAACATTGAGCTATTAGATGTAATTGTAGCGTCCATTCATATTCATCCGAGCCACACTGACTGCAGGCCGCATCTGCGCTCAACGTTCAGAACTGAAGCCCGACGTCAGTCTTCTTTCGAGTAGTACAGAGAAATGCTACGATGTGGGCGGGGCTTATTTTATTTTGTATTTTTTTTTATATCAAACCAGTGGTCATTACAGATTAAAACTATTCTAATATTAAAAATAATCACTGTTATTGTTCGGATTTAACATGCTTTAGCGCCACAGACCTTGTCACGTGGTTACTGCTAATTTTCTCAGCGCTGAGCAAACTGGGCCAATCGGGGTAGAATGAGGTGAAAACGTGATAGGAGGCTGCTGGGCTAATTTGCAAATCAGACATCCCCGCCACTCTGTAGAGCTGATGTTGGCAACTAATCGGAAAATTAAATGCTAAACGTTGCTCCATTACAAAAAGGAGAACGTGACTGTTACTGCAGAAAGCCCACTTGACAATGCTTAACTCAAGTACACCGAAACACCTGAGATGTTAAACCAACAAGTATTTTCTCCATTAAGCTTGAGTGCAAAAAACAAAACTTGATTTCAGTTTAACACCTTCAATTTCATAGACAAGGTTTAAACAGTTGATGTATCTAGCCTTGGTGCAAGGGTTTTATTTTATTTTTTTAAAGAGAAACCAGAAAACTGACATGTTCAGCACAGCAGGAATGCTCTCCTGAGGCATGTTTAATTCCTTGTCCTAACCCTGGTGTAGGCTAAGATCCAGCTATGGAACCAGGCCCCAAGTGTGAGTGCATGCGACAGAGCCAAAGTGTTAAGATGTTGAACAGTTTAATCAACCCATACATCAAGTATGTCATAAATGAGAAGGACCTTTGATTTCACCACTTTATTGAAGTAATAACATTACAAACTCGTAGGTCACAGATGTAGATAACTTGCACATTTTAATTGGGGAAAAAAAAAAAAAAAAAAAAAGGGGGTCTGATGCAAGCAGCCATTTTCTGCAAGAAACAGAAGAGTAGATTTTTAGAAGCGCACAAGTGCAAATAATAAACATCAAGTAGACAGTTAACCTCAGATATTTGGAACGGTATAAGAATATAATCAGCAGATTCATTTGGCAGAATCATGTCATCATTGGTTGCAAGAAAGGCAAGTTAAATAAAGTTGTGTACACACCAGCAGTCTGTCCAGTCATCAAGATACTGAATCTGGAAAGAGGAAAATAAATTACTTGACATACATAAGATTGTGATACACCTTCTCAAGTGTCTGAAGTCATGACTTACCTCCCATGTTCACAAGCACCTTTAAGCCATGTGAAGGAGTTAGTTAACTTAGTCTCACTTCACACCCCATCTCAAAATGCCACATGGCCACCATGACACCTGTCAATGAGCAGACGGCTGTTAGAAAAGATGACAACCATGGGGGATCTGAATTATAACATTTGCCCAGATCAGCCAGAGCTAATATCCATTTCTCCACGGCAAAGTCAAAGGATATCAGATTCATCACAATGGTCAGGCTTAGATTTACAAGTGTAAAAACAAACAAAAAAAACCCACTTACAGTGACTCATCAGCAAACGCTGGCCATCAGGCCTGTAAAACAATAAAATAAAATTAAACCTCCATTCTGCTTTGAGAGAACTAAACTGCACACACGTGGTCTTAAGTCAGAATGTTGCTTCCTCAAAGATATCAGAAACCTGATTCATACTCATCAGTTTGAGACCACTTCATAAGTAATGAGTCACCTTAACTACACTTACCGTGAACAGTCACAGCTGGACAGGCTAGCTCCCCAGTGAAATTCCAGCTGCAGAGAGAAATAAGGGTAAGACCGAGCAACTACTAAACACTGAGACAACAACATCAGTGATGCATCAGATAGGAGCGTTTTTCTTCATTGATTCTGAACTATATAGTCATCATTAGCAGCAAGTAGAAAACCCCCCAAAAATTCTTAAACATACCAGAAAGCCTTGTGCCCCTGTAGAAGTATAGCTAAAAAGGAGAAGGAAACCGAAGTTAGACAACGCTACCACCAAGTAGCAATACAGAACATCAGTGATGCATCAGGTATTAGTGAATCTCTTCATGAACTCCGCTGAACTATGCAAACATCATTTGCAGCAAGCATTAATACGTTAAACTGAAACTCAGAAATGAATACCGTGCTCAGCTGATGGCACCCCTCCTGTAGCAGTATCGTAACCTGCAATAAGAAAACCGTTACTATGGAACAAAGACCAAAACCTGGACCGTCTTAAACAAGCACTGTTTCAGTACAAAAGAGGTCTTTCAGTCTAATTCAGAGAGATTCCCATTGTTTTATAACAATCATCATAAACAGTGGATGACAGCAGCACAGGAAGCGCTTCAAAAAGGCTTACCTTTTGATTCAGTCTCACTGCTAGGGTTCCTGCAAAGTCAAAGAGAAGCGACTTTTAGTTTAGATCACAGCCGGACCGTCACTATTGTGATGTTCAAATTCAGTGCTTCAGATAAAAAGTTTTGGTGGTTGAAGTCTCATCAAGGTAAACTCAAGAGTAGCAAATGGGGTCATCATGCACAGTTATTTTAAAAGCACAGCAAATAAAACAAAAAATACCTTTGACAGCTTTCCAGTTTAGCGTTCCTGCAAGAATTTAACAGGCTAATTAACCACAGGCTACAGTTGTTTAAGTGCATAAAAACACAAGAAGCCTCAGAAAAAAAGTTCTCAGAAACCACTCCTGTCCACTACTCTTATACATTTGTCATCATAAGCAAAGTATACAAATCCCTTCTGTGTGAAGATAATATACCTTGGAGTCACCGCTGCCCCACACCCATTAGGTCACCCATCCACAGTCCTGCAAAAATATAAAAACCTGATTACAACAGTGAGACTTTAGCTTAACCTCAGTTAAAAAACCTGCCAATGCTTCAGAGCAAAAATTCTCAGAAACCACTTCTGTCCACTACTCTTATACACAGTTTGTCATCATAAGCAAAATAAGACGTAGAAGAGATTTAAAAATGTGCACACACCAGTGGCGTCCTGCGTTCAGTCCTCGGCATATTCAACCTGGAAGTGGATGGGAAAGAAAAAAAAAACCTTTAAGGCTCTGCACAAACAGTAAGCCCGCACGTAGAGCACAGTTACGCATATCAGAGATGTTGATGCTCATCAAATATTCTCAGATGTCCCTACCAACATCAAGTATCATCACGTATGCGAATTTTAGGTAGTGCAAAACACCTTCCAACCACGTGGGAGGTAACTGAAAGCGTTAACATTAAACGATTTCCTCGAGAAAGTCGTTATTCTTCAGCTTAAGAGTTACTTGAAAGATAGGAAATAGGTTTAATTGCAAATAGGCAGGTATGTTAACGCTCATTCGAGGCCTGTAACACGTGGGCCGCACTTTGACTTAGCTAACGTTAACTTACTCCCTTTCTCGCAGAATCCAATTTAAAATATCAATCATTACATTTATCAGAACAGCTACATCGCAAAAATAGATATTCCCCAACAATAACCCTAAAACACGTTAGATTACAACACAAAGATGGTGTATTACCTTTCTCTTCCACGAGCAGCAGGAGAATGAGACCGAAGGAGTCCTTCGCTTCGCTTTTTATACTGTTTCAGCGCAATGGTTTCTGGGAAATTCCTGTTTTTCTATTAGTGCGCGTTAATGACACCAGGTGGCGCTGTGGTGCCTTTTGCGTTCAGTGACGCTAGCGCTTTTGCTTGAGAGCACTTGTTCATGTTCCACATCTAGCAAAGTCATAGATAGTTGTTTTATTATTATATGTGCACATATACAATATCGCTTTGTACTTAAAAGCCATAGCATTCTAGGTACTAGATAAAGCAGAACATAACTAGAGAAAATGCACATTAACTGTGAATTTAGAAGTAAATTCCCATTACTTTGTAAATATAGTTCAAATTAAGTGAGCAACAGCCAGTGTTGGGGAAAATGACTTAAAAAAATGCATTACAATATTGCCTTACATTACTTTTGCTTGATTGTTTGTTTTTAATATAAGAATTTCTATTAATAGCAAATGTAAAAGCCCTTTTACACCAAAAAGTGTAATAAAGAAAACTTAGGCTGCAGGAAAAGTAAATTCGTGTCTGTACAGAACACAGGAGAAGAGGATTTAATACTCTTTAGCAATTAAAAAAAAAAACCCTGAAGTACAATTAATAATATAGTTATTTTTTGCTTATTAGTACGGTTAATCTGGATCATCGATGGTCAGCAGCAAAGACACTGGTAAGTAACACTGGATTAGACGCGTGTGTTAACATTTAATTATTTCAGGTTTGCATGATTTTGTATTTCACTGTTTTAATTAATTTTGATTAATCGTTTTTTTTGCTAGCGAGATGAATTAATGCACATCGACATTTAGTCTAGAACTACACTGTATTCACACACAACGCCTCTCACCTTCTGATTTCTCAATACGGGAACAAGAAACCTGTCAGTCAATAAAAGGGAAAAGAAAGTACTTTTTTTGGTACTTTTGTATTTACTTTCCGATTACGTGACTCGAGTTACTTGTAATGCGTTACCTGTAACAAAAGTTACTTGTAATGGATGTCTGTAACAAAAAAAAAATGCATTCAACCTCCTCACACAAACTGGTCTCATTGAGATTTAATATTATATTTTGATACATGGAAATCTGGTACAATCAACTGTTGTCAGGCAAAGAAAAAAATTGGGATTGGTTCTGAAACGCAATACTAGGCAAAGTAAATTTGACTTAAGGCCTCCAATTCATTACATAACATGAAGAGCAAGTGGCTTTCTTTTAGCTATAGCTGTAATAATGTTTTGTTTTGCCAGTTTTGCTCTAACTGCATCTCCAAAAAAAAAAAAAAAAAAAAAAAAAGATAATACAATTTGATTTTGCTTGTTGGTAACGTTACACAATGTATAGCCGTCATTCCAGGAGAAAACACTGACCTGAGTGACTCCATGCATCTACAGACTGTTACTTTTACCTTCAAAAAGAGAATCAATTCTTTCTGATGCATGACTATATGAAATGTATATTTATTTGGATTAAAATGTGACATTTCACAGAGAGAGAGAGAGAGGGAGATTGCAGGGCAATTTGTGATAACGTTGCTTGACCTCGGTGGGATAAGCACAGAGTTGTCAAATAGTTTTATTGTGCACGTTACTATTTCCTACTGGACCATCCAACTTTATACTAAGTTTATAAATTATGTGGACACTCAATCAGGCTCTAGATCATATCAAATCATTCCAAAAAAAAAAAAAAAAAAAAAAAAAAAGAATTGGAATGGATTACAACCATGACAAAGCTGTCTCAAATTTGAGCCCCTTAATGTAAATGGTAAATTTTCTTATTGTGGCTTTTGTGAAATGAAAGGCTGATGACGGAGTGGAACATAAAGGGAATGGCTGCTGTCAAGTACGTATATTCAAACAGTTACTATTGCCCTAGAGAAAGAAGATAAAAGGAAAACAAGAATATATTGTATCTTCTATATATCTATATAAATAGCTGTGGCTAGCAGTATGTGAACCAAGTTCTCATTTTCTTTACTCTGTGGTTCCACCGTTAAGGCTTTTCGAACATTAAAGATACAGCCTTCAATCCTCAGTCCGCTGCTTCCCTGAGATACAGAACGCTGTAGTTTTCAGAGTTTGTTCGATAAAAACACCTCAACCCCTCTGGAGTGGGAGAAAGAGAGAGAGACGTCCGCTGGGATCGTTCTTCCTTTGCCGAGACGAGAGCGTTTCTTTGATTTGTGATGCTAAAGGGCTTCCGATCACGTCTTCTGCGTGTTTCGTGGTGGGTTTTTTTCTTCCTCGAAGGGTGATAGAGAGGTGGAAGTGTTGAACTAGTGTCGCAGGGAGGATTTTGTTTGTTTTCTTTTTTATTTGTATTAATTAAAGTTTGTGTTTTCTTCTCATCATTCGTTCAAACTTTGAAAATGCAAAGCTGTAAGGGTTCATTCGTCGGTTATTCCAAGGCTGAATAAGAAAAGTGGTTTGCAAGAGAGTTCTGTTTTCTAGACTCCCGGGGTTTTGGAAAGGGCCTCAGTGTCGTTGCGATGCTAGTCGCTTCAGAAGAGGCTTGTCATAGACCCAGCATTCACCATCCTCATGAAACAGCTGCGGGGAGACAAACAAATCACTCTTTAAATAAACTTTCTTCTGAAAGGAATACGGATCATTTCATCAGATTCCTGTGAATCACTCAAATGGTCTATTGTGTTAGCTATTTTTGTTCGATGGGTAAATGGTTAAAGACTAATCGTTACAAACGGAGTTGGCTGATTTTGCACATTTTCATGTATTTCGAACCCTTTTATCTTTAATTCAAGTTCTAATTTGAATAGCGCTCATTAGTATGGTTCAAGAGGTAAACTGCATGTTTCTTTAATGTTCATTTATGAAATATTTTGGCTAATATGCCTATGCTTTTAGAGTTTAAAACATTTTACAATATTTAAATCCACCTCAGATTTGGCCCCCAAAATCAGCTTAGAAAATGTGAAAAGAGTTGATTCCATGCAGTCTGGTAATGACATTTAAGTCAAGATTGCTCTACCAAAGGTTAATTGCTCAGTCTGATTTCTGAACTCATCATGAGTAGGTTGGTTTGACTAAAAGCTGATATACGTTTGGGGAAACTCAATTTGAAAAACTGACACTGCTGAGCACTTTAAACATCCAGCTATGTGCATCACGGGTAACATTCAGTTTAAGAACAGGCTGCTTTTAAGCATCAGGAACCAATTAAGGGCCGTTTATCAGAGTCGTATTTCGATCTCATTAATTTTCACAGCACATTTGCCCTCCACATGTGCGTGTGCATAAGCACACTCACTCTCGTCTCCCATTGCATCTCCTTCTCCTTCCGTTCTCTGGCCTCCGCCCTCTGTTTCTCCTCCAGCCTGTGTTTGGCTTCCGTCGCAGCATCGATGTCCTTCAGTTTCAGGTTCACGGTCACGTCCTTCCACAAACTGACAGCCAGACAGAGAAATAACAGCGGTCTGCATCAGATCATCTCACAGAGGTAGCCAAGCAGAAAAAAAACATCACTTCAGCAGGTCCCCAGAGGAGCCGCTACAAAAATAAACAACCCCTTTTGTAGATCAGCAAATAAATCAGGTGCAAACAAAACTAAATACAGAGTGTTCCAAAAGGCCACTAGTCAACATGCTTGTATTTTGCATTTTCCATGACAAATTATATTATCAGCATAGCTATTTTTGTATAAAGTTGAATTGAAAAATGTCTGATTAAATAAAAAAAAAAAAGCAACAGCATTCAAGCACACAGGTTTGTGTATAACTTGATTATGTGATTTAAGAATCCTACATGGAGCCTTAAATGGAAGCAAGAATGTCTAAAAATATCGGAAATATTTATTTTTATTTATATGTGATGTAATAAAAAGGCCTAAAACGGTTCTAAACTTTGTTTATGTCAAGATTCAATGAAAATTTCAACCGCAGATTTTCAATGTGGATTTTCCAAATCACTTTCCAAACCCTCCCAGATTGAGCGGGAAAACAAGACACCTCATTCGGTAGCACAAATTAGATTTAAGAACCTGAGGGATTAGACTTCATTCTTAACCATACAAAATTCAAATGGGTTTTTAAGGATGGTTTCCCACGACTCATCACAGAGTCAAGCCCAAGATTAAAAAGTGTGTGTATATGCACTATAGCTTAAGAGAAAATGGACTTTGGAGATGTAGCAAACTTTATATATAGCGACTTCGTGTTGCAGCAAATCCTGTTTTAGAGCCTTCATGCAAGAGATAACATTTAAAAAGCAGAAAACCCCCCAAAAAAACCTCAGACCCACACCTTCTGGATTCATATTCCAACTGGTCCTCCAATTTCCGCACTTTCTTCTTAATAATTCCTATTTTCTTTGTGTCAATGAATACTGCATTTTCCTGGGTGAAAGACAAATATATTGTTTGTTTGTTTTTTACTTAAAAAGGTACATATTTTCATTTAATTTTGTAGGGTTCAAACTTACCCCGGTAGCCAATTTGGAATACATCACACCATTCCACTCTCCCTCTATGGAGCAGAATGACTTCTTATCACTGGGAGCGCTAAGAAAAAGGAAAATATTTTATGATACATTTTTAATTAACATGACAATAATTGTAACGTATCTGCATACAAACTTATTTTCATGAATACACTGTAACAGCTAAAGAATACCATGACAGTAGCGGTTATTGAATTTATGGAAAGCCCCAATTTGACTTACAATATCTCTGCAGTTATTCTGTGCTTCTTTCCACCATAGAATGGTTTGGTGTGGAAAACTATATTGGCACTGTAGCCAGATTTGGAACAGGAAATATTGCACTCTCCACCCAGCTCAACCCATGGAACAGTGAGGATTGACCTATTGGAGCACAATGAGATGGATGGGACGCTCCGCCCTCTAGAAATCGAACAATCTAAAATACATCACTGTGATAAAGTGATAAAACAGAACAATGCTTACCTCCCATAGCCATTGGGAAAAGTGAGAATATAGTGCTCATCATATTCAAGACAAGACACACAACCTATGGGTAACAGGAGAGGACAGTTAAGCATTGCAATAGCACTAATGTGTATTAATCACTTCTTAACAACATCCTCGACTACCTTGACCAATATTATGGACACCGATTGACATTCCAAGGAACTTTGATTTTGTCCAGATGTGGGCGTTGAACTGGATTTTTTTGCTGAAACATTCAGCATAAAATGCAGATACTGCAAAAACAAACAAAGTTGTTGGAAAATGTCAATTTACCCAAAAATCACAACAGATTATTGCATTACCATTATAAAATGGTAATAAGTTTAATAAATAAGTTGCTAATTACAGTTAACTGGTTTTGTTTTACTTTTACAGTACTGGTACCAGGTAATGTCTGGTAACTTGTAAATTGGATCTATTTTCTTCTACTAGTGGCCATAATAAATTATTTAGCGATACTCTGGGATAAAGATAGTAATTAGTTCAGCACTTACTAGGAGGGTGGTGAGAAACCTGCTCTGCCACAAATGACACACTGTTTTTGCTACTCCACGGCACTGGCCCATCTGATACAGACTTCTAGAAAGACAGACATAGTGACGGAGAAGGAAACGTATAATAAAGGGAGTGTAAACAAATAAAATCTGTTAAGATACTGTAAAAATTGGCTTTTTAGACCTTTAAACTTACACTCACAGAAGCAGCGAGATCCTCTGTTTCGGTAGGCAGGTCCCAGTGACAGAAAAACACCTCACCCAGAATGGGGTTGTAGGGCTTCTTGGCCACAGATCCTTTCCGACCAGCGTGAAAGGCTGAGAGGTACCACTTTACCACATGCACCATGCGGTCCCTTGGATCCTGCTGCTCTGCAATACTGCAAAATGTGCCAGTCGTGAGTGCATTAAAATGAAATGTTTCAATAAATCAACTTGCTACAACGAATCACGCTCCTAATTCAGAGAGCAAAGATATCATAGCAGGGGATGTTTGATTATTTCCTCCACTTATTTGGTTGCAACATTGGAACCAATTGCACAGTACACCGGAAATAGCTCAGTACTCAAAAATGCAGTCATGTTAGTATTTTGCCACTTTTAAATTCGTCAATTATTACAGCGCTGCTGGAACCAGATATAAAAACGATAAGTCCATATGGTAGAACAGCTGTGAGATCTATAAAAAGACAGCATGTGCATTACCTTACAAACAAATCTGGGTGTGCAAAGAAATCTGCATACATTTCCAGTAACGACCTCCGCTCCAAGATAAATGTCGGCAAGACAACCTGAGGATGACAAAGATGGATTAAAAGATGGAAATTGTAGGGAAAAAATAGACTAGAATGTAAATAATTAGAGAAGGTTGTTTTGTGTTTACTTTGGTGAGATCCATGCCCAGTCGCACTTGAGACAGCAGATGCATGATGACACTTTTGTGTTCTTCCACGGACTCACCCTCGCCGTCATCATCTTTCTCATCATGACTGTCAAACTGATCTGAGAAAACACATCAAACAGTGAACAAAGCAAACATATACACAAACAAGGTTGCATTTATTTGATCAAAAATATAGTAAAATCAGTCATCAGTGATTTGGTGCTCATTTCTTATCGCCATCAATGCAATTTTTTTTACTGCTTAATATTTTGTGAAAACTGTCGTGATAAAATATGATAAAAAATATATATAATTTAGTAAGGATGCTAATTGCTTGAATATGACGGTAAAAATATATATTAATAATTTATCATTAAACTTTCTATTATTAATATTTAAAGAATCCTCAAATAAATGCCTTTTTAAAGAAAATACTAAGCATCAAAAACTTTCAACACTGATAATAATAATAATAACTAATAATAATTGAGCATCAACATATTAGAATGATTTCTGTTGAATCAAATTTCAGTTTTGCCATCATGGGAATAAATTACATTTATTTACATCACAATATATTCAATTTGTACCATTGTAGCAATATTTCAAAATATTACTGTCTTTAAAGTAATGCAATATTGATGAACATTGGAGACTTTTCCCAAAAACATTGAAAAATTGTATAATTATTTATATTTATTTATAATTAGGATATATAACTATCCTAATTAATCTTAATTATACTATAACATATAAGTTATAGTATATTTTGCTTGGTGCTGCTGTTGAAACAGTTTGTTAAGTTCGAAATACAAAAAATACACTCTCCACTTTCAACACAAACACAAAGCAAGAAGACGCAACACAAACACAGTATTTGCTCTAATTCATTTTGGAAAACTTCAACGCGAGGGACATGTGTGTGTTTTTCGTGTACCTGCGTCAGTGGTGCCGTTCGACATGGAGGAGTTGATTGATTCGTTGGTGTCTGGCCGTTTCAGGGCCGTGCCGTCTTCACTGTTCACAGCGGCAGTTCTGTTTGGACTGCAGAGACACAAGAACATCACGTCAGCTTATTCCAGAATAAATTTACGTGGCCGTGGAAGATGCATGTAAGCGAGTCCATGCACTGTTTTAATCAGGTCAGTTTGTGTTTCTTTTTGTTTGCAGTAAATAGCATGTGGGAGTGCGTTTATCTCAAAGCAGTACTGTTTTCACATTATGCGGTGTTAGTTAATGTGAGTGTGGGCAGGTGCTACTATAATTTACTTGTGCAGCGGTACTTCAGTGAGTTTTAATTATATACAAGGTTTTGTGTGTGTTTTTTCACACACTCATAGACTATTGTGGCTTTCAGGTGCGATGTGTTTATGTGCGCGTGTTTAACTCACTCTATGCAGTGTTTTGGTGAGGTGCTGCTCTGATAAAACTCATCTGCGTCGTAAAACTCGTCTTCACTGCTGGAATAGGAGAAGTCAGGGACGGTGTGGGGCGGTACGTTCATGTGACTGGGCGAAGTCACACTGCTGCTCGGCGCTGAAGGACCACTCCCTAAAGCCACAGGAAGAAAATTAAACTAATAAATGTGAGAATAAATGCAAGTGTGCTGAGAAATTATGACTAACCACACAGCAATACCGTGGTCGGAAATCATTGTAGTTCAGAAATAGGTTGAGGTTTCGTGCTTTTGCATAAGTGGCTGGCATATAGGCTTTAAATAAATAGCACGACCCGTAAAGCTCATGTAGAAGCCTAGTAGTACGCTACATGGATAGCTGATTTCACAAGCAACTACGCCAAACACTATGTACACATGACATTCTCAGTCCTAAACACTGAAAGAGTATTTGAGATTAACTGTCGCACAAACGAGACAACAGATTTTTAAAACCGACAATGACTTCACCTTTGCCGTTTGCCACAAAACATGCATATTCAAATAAGCTCCAATGACAAGGTTGAGGTCCACCCTAAATGTCAGTCACTCTTATGCAAATATTGTATAGGCCCACCCTTGACATCACTCTTCACTGCCTCAATTCACTCCTGACACTAACAAAAACATGAGGTTATATTTTACATATTAACATTATTCAAGGAATAATGCCATTATATAATCCTACTTGACATTACTGACAAAATGTATTTTTCATAAATTTTAACTAATGTAATGTAATTAAAATCACGTTTTATTTAGATTTTCTATTATTTCAATTAATTTTATTTTTAGACTAAGAGGATATCATACTAGCATATATCAAAACATCTAAAATGCTAGTATTTTAGCATTATTTATAAATTACTTTTCATATTAATGATAAATTTATTAATTTTTAAGTATAAATAACAACAAATGAATGAATTTTAATTTAAAATATAATAAAAACATTTAATTAGATGTTCTATTTTTACTATTTACATTTATTTTATTAATAATTTAGGCCATTAACCTCTTTAAAAATGATAGTAACTTTTTTACCCTTCACAATTGTAGTTCAGGAATGTAAAGACCAAATGGAAATAACTCATAAGAAAAGAATGCATATTATTTTGATGCTGTCAGCCTAATAAATTAAATACTTGGTGCTGTTGATAAGACAAAGACTGCAAATGCTCAAAGATGTCCAATTAAATCAGCCCTGCCTACAACGCAAGCACTTTCAGCCTGAATATAAATGGAAACCCTGATTCACAGTCGGCACTTTTCAGCTCTTGACTGTGTTTTATGCATAGTTTCCTGCACTGCTGTCCAGAGCGCTACCGATCGGCTGTGTTTTTGCTGAGCTCAGCTCTTCTTGCACTGCCTCAGCAGAAGCTGGACTCCCTGAGCCCCTGTATCCAGCACTAATGACAGTCAAGGGAAAACAGACTGACTGCAGAGAGAACAGGTCTGCCTGCATCCCCACTGCAGCGGTATACTAGGGAAATACTGCTTCTGCTCACGTTGATAAGAGGTATTAGTTAAATTATTTGTTAAATAGTAGTAATTTAAATTGATCATAAATGAAGCATTGTCTTCCAAAAAGAGTTTCCCTTTGTTCTAAAATTAGATTAATGGGAATTTGCTGATTGTATCTGCACAAATATAATAAATACAAATACATAACATGCACACATATGGTAGAATACAAATATGTATGCATGTATAACAGATAAATGACTTTTTAAAATTTTTCAAAAATCCATTTCTTTGATAATTAAACTACAGTAGAGTTCCTTTGACTAGGTAAAAAAAAATAAAAAATAATAAGAAATAAAAAAAATAACAACAGCTGACTAACACAATAACCAAAACCCAGTTATCTGTTTTGGCAAATAAATTATTCATACATGCATACTATGCGTGTATGTATACACACAACCATACTTATTGCACGGCTTTTATGGACTACTCGATTTTGACTGGTCAGTCACCACATTCTAAGGTTTGTTATTCTGCGATAACAACCTGCTGGATGTACATTATCCTGCTTATTACATGGCTCCTTGACATAAATATGTGTAGGGAATAATTGAATAATTTGCATCACCGCCTCAAGTGTGCATTATTTTTCTAATAATTCAACGGCCCCCGGAGTCAAATATTCCACTTATACTAAGGTTGCCACACCTCAAGACATTGATCAGATGGTATATTTCACTGTATTTGTCCAATTTCTGTACTTAAAGCGTTATTGTGAGTATTTCTTCCGCATCTCATCTAATGCGTCCTTGTTCATTCCAAAATGTCATTTTAGACCTAGTAGCAGAGGCTTGAGCTGTTGATAGCAGACTAATGCAGTTAATAAATAATTTATGAGTGTGAGTGTGTGTGTGTGTATGTGTGTGTTTGAGAGAGAGAGAGAGCATGAAGTACCTCTGAGTCTGTACATGTCTTATAATTACTCGGCTTACAGTGAAACTAAGTTTATTTTCTTCACTAACAGTGCCATTGTTACCTTGCTTGTGAAAAGTCAACATTAGCTTTTATGTTAATGTGTGTGCGTCTCTGAGGGAGAGAGAGAGCGGGAGAGAACGAGTATGTGCTTACTGTACATAATAAAACGTGATTTTATGGCAAAACATGGAAACGAGCTGTCGTTTTTATCATATTGATTATAATATTCATTTGTTTGGCAAGTATCATTGTGGGTTTTGGTTATTTAAAATAATAGAAATCATTTGGCGAAGTGCTACAAAACTAATGCGGTCAAAGAGTTGCTTGGATATATCTCTTATGAATATATATCCGTCTCATTGTTGGTTCATACCTGTGCTGTTGGGAGTGGGGGTCTGAAGGCTGCCCATCACCGTAACAACAGGGCCCACGGGTAAAGAAGAAGGCCTCTGTTCCGTTTTACACACCTGAGCTCCATCTAGGGATGAACATACACCCTTCGTAAACCCTTGGCCCTTATAAACACAAGTTAGCAAAGAAATCGAATCTTTTAACTACAAATACCAAGAACCCTTTAAATTAAGCACTTACACATATATACATAATATACACATACATACATACATACATACATACACACACAGAATTAAGGAATGATTAACGAATGAAATGGAGAGAGCGAAAGCGATCGATAGCTCACCTGTGGGTAGAGTGGTCTGTGTTGGCATGGCACTGGCACTGACTACAGAAGTGTTGAGAGGGGTAGGCTGGAATACCCCATCCACTGGGTTTATGGTGCTCTGCAGAGAACCACAAACATGATACAAAACATACCTCTCACAGGAAAACACGTTATAAATACACCCTCTCATAGGAGATTTCAGTCTCAAAGCCCAACCCAACTATCACAGAAGTCCTCAGGGGAAGCAAGGACCTGTGATATTCAGTTACTAGAACTGTTTAAATAGATAGCTCACTCCATTATGACTATTCCGGCATCATTTAGACTAATGTTGTACTAAACCTTTGACTTTTTTGGGTCAGTCTTTCAAAGTATAATGAACTTTCATTTTAGAGTGGACTGGATAAGCTTTTTCCTTTTGTGTTCCACACTTATTCTAAACAACACAAGGACGAGTAAATGAAGTAAATGCTAAACTATCCCTTTAAGGTGCTGAAATTTTTACATATAGTTACATATAAACAAAACAACATTAATTTCTCAAGGTGACTCTCCAATATTCTGACTTCCTTCATAAAACAGTAAATTTCATTAAAGACAACTACTAACACATGATTTACCACTGTGTATTGTTTTTAACCATTCTACGTATCCACATTCATTCCACACAGAGACACAACAATGGTCAGTCATGCTTTGATAATTATGAAAAAGATTTGAAATAAATTAGTGAATCAAATTTAGCACTTTATAATTTACTGTATCCAAACGAGCAACCTCGCAGCTGTGGCCCGTGTCCATCACACTGAATCTCCTCAACGTACAAAAATCACTATGAATCAATCTCTGCCTTATGGTAACCAAACACAGAGCATCTGTCAGTCGGCACAGACTCAGACACAAGGCTATTATGATGACAAGATCAGCACATAATCCTGTGCATCATACACTAAATAGATAAGGCAGAGAGTTAAATAATCTCTACCCAGCAGGCAAAGTGAAACATTGACGTCACAGGGCACAGCACTGAGGTAACTTTACCTGAAAACACACAAGCGGGAAAAAAGGCATGCAGGGGAGTGAGTGAAATGAGTTTGGAGGGGCTTTTCTGCAAAAGAACTTGTTGTGAATAATCTGTAGCACAACAGAGACTGCTGCTCTTAATTAAAAGCCAATTGGAGTAATTAGAGCTCTGCAGTAAATACATAATCACTAAAATGAGATTAAATCAAAAAGGCAGAGACACTCAGGTCAACGGAAAAAAAGACGACAATCATAGATTCGGAAAGAAGAAACTACAAAAACCTGAAGAATACATTATTTGGTTAAATACATTTGCTACAACGTGCTTAAAACATTATGTACAAATATTAGATTTGGCTTTTTAGCAATATTCAACTCAAACTAAACCAGTTTGCGAGATGTATTAAATGCAAATGGTGATTACGTCGCTTCAACACTAGCCTTGAAAGTTATTGACCCAATAAGAGCCTCTGGGTAGGTCGTAATAGATCCGTATCCATTTGTCCCACATGGTTCAATAGCATGTATGACAACGGAAAATCGATGATTATGCCGCTGTGCATGTATGTGTGTCTCATGTTTGCAGCGTTGAAGCAGTTTGGATCAATCAGAATGTCGGAAAGAAGTATTAAAGGCTTAAAGTTGCAAATCATGACCACAGGAAAGGAGAGGCCCAGAATTACCCGACAGGTAGTGTAAGAAAGAATGAAAGTAGAGAAAAAAAACAAAAAAAAGAGATGTAGACGTGGTGGGCAGAGCCTTCTGATCAAGGTCATGCACATCTCGGTTCAGTTTTATTAAAGTGAAAATGTGATTTCAGTGGAAAACAGAACAGTAGCACCGTTTGATTCAGACTAGTTCATTGCTAAGGAATGTCAAAACTTACTATCAGTCCGTTTGCGTGTTGCTGTTCGTTACTTTGATCCTTTAGATTTTAAAAAAGAAAACACAAATTGAGAAATAAGGCAACTCCACAATTGGGAGTAAGCAAAAAAAAAAGCAAAAGTTCTCTGCTTTAATTTAAAGCAATAATAAAGGTCACTCGAGGTATTTTACCCTACTGAATCTCTCAGGCCATGTTCACATAGTCAGGGTTTGGGATTGTCAATCACATTTACTATTTACACATTTGTAGTAAAACCTACAGGAGTTCGATCAAATGTTTTTGATAAGTTCAAGCAAGGTCAAATTTTTATGTCAACGTGAGCATAACCATACTTAGCACTGTAAAACAAGCTTGACAACTGTATGCTGCTGCTGTGTGAACGTGGCCTTAGTGTAGGAGAATCACCTCTCCAAACCATTAATATGGTACCTGCTGGAATGTTCACAAGTCGGCCAAAAAAAATCATTAACAGGGTTATGGAAAATTACAGGTTGGGTTGCACGAAACACATTAATTCATATCAACACAGTGAGCAGACAAAACACAGGTGCAGACACATTCTGAGCTTGAGAGACAAGCGGTTTACCTTGGCAATCTGTAGTAGTACGATACAGTGTTTGATGGACTCTACCATACTCTAAAATAAGAAAGAAAATAAAAAACCCAAGAAAAAATGAAAATGCATTTCACCAAAATTAGATACAAAATGCATTAAGAGGGTGAAGGTTCAGACGCTCTTACACAAGTCGTGTCCTTCAGGTTCTCGATTTTCTGTGAATATGACAATGAAGAAGAAGGAAAGGGAAAGTTTCAGTTACAATTGTGAAATGTTCTTGGATTAAAAACAAAGATGCACCTTTACAAACCCTCACAGAAATGCAGAAATGAAAGCCTGTGACCGAATGACAGTCCCTAAAACAGACTTAAAATGTGACTTTCTTTAAAATCTTGGCTTCAGATTTGGTTGAAGTATCTACAGAATTTCTCTACTTTGCGCAATTTACAATAAACATATACATTTTCATTTTATGACTGTGGGATGTCCTTCAATAGAGATGCCATATTGGGCGTTCATGTTAGATGGAGTTAAATATAATACAAGTGGCCCGTCTCTGCCACATACTGCGCCTGGCAAGAAGAGTCTGATAAGCGATGCATCTCTGATGACAAATAAAAACGATCATGTCTTACTCTGCGTGACTCATCTTCCTTGCAGTCTTTAATTTTTTCATCAAAAAGCTATAGGATGCAACAAAAGCAGGAATTAGACAGCAATGTTTGAGAAAAATCATATGTCAACTCAAAAACACACTTTTGAGTCACAACGAGATCTTATGATTAAAAAAGCCTTACTTTTAACTGGTCGATCAAAATCTGCAAATACGCATCTGCTTCAGCTAGCTTCTTGTCGAAGTCCTGAACGCTGGGAACGAATCCTGTTTCTGCCTCCTGCAAGTGAAAGTGAGAGGGATCAGTTTCAGTCCTTCTACAGCGTATAAAAGCTTCCATGGTGTCCTAAGCTCAGTCACGTTCTGCTTTCGAGAGGAACTGAGCAGAACTGCCCTATGCCTGTGCACATTTCTCTCTAACAGCTTTAACTGAATTACACAATTAGACAACAGGAATAAACAGAGATCAGACCACGAGAGGGACTGGCACTGAATTGATCTGTAGAATAAATGGTATAGGCAGAGATTGGTTACTGATAGTTACTAGTACTAGAAATCTAGAAAGACAAAAAAAACAAAAACATAAACACAGTCATCCAATGCACATAAAACACTGCAATGAATAGTGTTTTTTCTAGAACATGGGGCCAGCTGATCATTATCTTGTGTGATTATATTTCTGAGCCTTTCTATGTAACTGTCAAACAATTCTAGGTTGATAAAATGGAAAAAAAACTAAACAATACTTTGGTTGTTTATGACTGATTGTCATGACTGATATACACAGACTTGAACTTTAATGTTGATAATGGAATACAATTAACCAACTATTTTTGTTCTCCAAAGAATAAATTAGAAATTTTAAGAAGAGGGTATATTCATTTTTAAATAAAATGATAAGAGAAAATGTCATAAATAACCAAACTGGCAATAGAATGTGTGCTTATTTTATTAAATAAACTAATAACTACTGTTTACAGAACATACTTTATGTTATGACACTTCTGTTTTCCGTAATGTTTTCCCTGAACTCACGCTAAAACCTTAAAACAGCTTCCTAACGAAAACAAGACTTTAAAATATTATAACTGTAATCTTAAAGGCAAACCACAGTTCCTTCTACGACAAATACAACCTTAGGTTATTCCAGACCTCTCAGTTAAACTATCCGAATAAAGACTAAAGCTAATAGCAGCTAGCCATGGTGATTTCAAGAAGTGAAGTTTAGATAGCACAGACAATATATTGGCAGTAGTCTTTACAAGAGAGGTACTCCCTGGTCTGGGGGTCACTGTTGCGAGTTTTGGATCTTGCCGGACCTCATGAAAGACCTTACGGTGGAGACTGGCTGAACTGAACTGCATGGGAAAATGAAGAAAAGCCATGGGCAGCTGACTGTCCGTCAAAACGCTAAACATTATAAAAATAGGTCAAAGTCTGCAAGAGCAGAATAAATCCACTCAGGAATCAAAGGTTAAGTGAAATATCAGCATGAAACCATATGATTCAGCCGACTGCGAACACAAGTAAATGCACAGTAAAAGATTTAATGAGAGTTTTGCTGCTTTTAAATTAAATTAAAGTTCAAGCTTAACTCTAAAAGGTATGGTCTGACTACTAATCTATAGGTTATTTGTACTTCTGACATCTTATAGAAATGCTTTAACAATGCACACGGTCTTGCTAAAACAAACTCCAAGTAATAAGGGCAAGATTAACAGCTGGAATGAAAGCCTGAAACACTTAATTTACCAATGTATGTATATAATGTACAATCTTTTAAGCACTGCCACAAGAGCCATTACATCAGGCAGATGGTCATGCATCTCTTTCAGGTCAACTATACTCATACGGGAGCAATAGTTTAATGGATACAAAATCATATACTTCTAAACTGTTGGCGTAGTTATAGCTTGCTAGCTAATAACTACATGAATAACAGCACATCAAACACATCCCCATGAGCTAAGGATTTGTTAGCATAACAATAACGCAAGAACGCAGGTAAAGTATGCTCAATAGACCGCCAAACATTCATGCCAAGCGTTGCTTTTACGTACCTTTGTTAATAGTGAAGTATGTTTCTGGCAAACTAGCAACCTAACAGTTATGCAACCTCTGCTCTTCTACGTTAAAAGTCTAGGTATGATCGTAATGGTGTATGTATGCATGTATTTTATTTATTTATTTAACAGTATAATGGCAACATTAACAGTATAAATTCAATAAATAATTTACAATAATGCATCACTTTCTTAAGAAACAATCATTTTACAAAAACAAGTAACAACAATAGTACTAATAAAAATAATACAGAAACTTTCAAATTTAATCAATGATAAATTCTATAAAAAAAATAATGCCAGAAAACAAAAAATAAACATGAGAATAGATGACTTTTAAAACTTTTCAACCATCACTTGAAACCATTTTAACATTTTATATTTTTTTTCCAAGAACTGCGAACACTTTTTTTGAAATGCATATTTCCTGAGAATTGACCGGCAATTCTCTAGTTAAGTATGCCTGCTCATATCCTACAGGCACCATAAACATCTCACCTCCCAGCAGCCCTGAGATCTGCAATTTTGGCATGAACAAATTGCCAAAATACAAGCATTTGCGACCCCCAAGAGAGCATTACATAATTAATTTATCCTGTGCCTGGCAGAGAAAAGCTGCGACACGCTGAGCGTTACATGGTAGCTGTTATCACACACCTGAACACTCAGATTGTCCAGACAGGAAGCTGTTCCCATTGACTCACTCTTTCAGCCTGACTCATAGCAGAAAATCTTAACATCCATCCCAACTGCAGAGAATATTTCTTTGTGAATCAATTAAGCCACCTGGTGTGTATAGGCTATCGTTATGCCTTTTTAGGAGACAAACCCACCGGAGACACATTTGAAAGACAAACACACAAGTCTGACTCCAAGTCAAGTGTTGTATTATGTCAGCACAGACTGTACACACATGATGTGGCTGAGATTGCAAATCTTAAGTTAGTAGAAAAGTAACTACGCATTCAAGTGTGACCCATGCCCTCTGTATTTGCACAAGCAAATGCTTTCCTACATTCGTCAACGCAAACTCACACACCCACCCCTACCTGTCCACACTCAGACACAGCATGATTTAAAGCATCAGTAAATCCTAACAAAACAAAGATACTCACACGATTCTTGCCACTGCAGGACATGCCTCCACAAATCTGACCCACACTCACAGAAACACTTTCAGTATTAGTCCGCACACCCTTTCCTGTAAGTTCCCCTCTAAACGAGGGGCAAATAAGGTGAACAAATACCTATCGGCTGAATCAGAGACTTTCTATAAACCACTTTTGACCAGGAAGGAGTAGACTTCCTCAAAAGAAAAAAAAGAAGAAGATAAGCTATACAGACTGTAGGAAACAAAATACAGCAATGTGATTGGATCTGTCATCTGCTGCACAGTAGTGGCTGGCTGAATAAGCAAGGCTGTGATTGGCTGCCAGAGATCATGTGACAGGATAGCTGCGCACACTCTGCATGTAGGTACATGCAGTTACGAGTCAGCATTAAAAAAAAAACACAGGGGTAGAGAAGGAATAGAGAGATCTTTGAGAGGACAGGATGAGGGGAAAATACAGAGGAAAGAAAGTTGGAAAAATTCATAAAATTATTTACAAGATGGGAAAAAAACCTATAAAAATGCATGTTTTTCTCAGCCTGTCCTGGTTTCATCCTTTGGTATGGAGCAGGTGGGCATGTTTAATAATACATTCAATACCCTCAGAGCTTCAGGCCTTTTTTTGTAGTTTTCAGATCAGCAAATCTTATGGAAACTTTAATTAAAAACACATTATGCTTTATAAAAGCCAATTGGAAGACACATTTTTCAAGTTTTGACAAGTGCATGGTTTTCTGTGCTGTTTCTCATTGAAACAGAAATTCATATTAAAATATGCATAATTAAAAAATAAATAAATGTTACATTGTAAAGTTGTAAAGTATATGTATATATATACACACACACACATACATAAATATATATTTTTTAAGTATATATAAATATATTTAAAAATATATATACAATTTAGGAGTACAGCATAAATCATTAGACCTTTAAGGATATTTTTCTTTTTTCACCTCTCTGAGATCATAAATATGGTACATATGGCCTTGATGTGTCTCTTACCCGCTGAAGGGTGTGGCGAAGAATCGTCCCCTCTAAGGCATGAATCCACTTCTCCCGCTCGTCTGCGTCACGGGCTGGTGGGGAGACATCCAAAAACACATCCATTAGTAATAAGCGGGCGGACTGCAAACACACGGCAAGTGAAATGGAGAGTGGAGAATGACCCTGCCGTGGAACTGTAAAGGTGACAGTGGTAACTACAGCTCTGTTGTGCTATCCAGTTTTCCTTAATGAAAACAGGCAGAGTTTCACGAAGACACGACAGGGTTGTGGCTTAAGTTAAACAGGAACACACACAAAAGAAAGCCTCTGCCCTTGTGTAAATAAGAACCGTAAATAACACTCATGACGAAGTTTCTTGTAGAAAAGAGTGATGAAATTTCAAAAAAGCCAAGGTGTGACTAAAAACAGCCTGTGTGCTTCAAAAGTAAAACTGTAAAGCACATTCATTTCTAACAGCCGGGTCAACACATTTATGTACCCTAAAGGGATAGTTGGTGTGAAATACAATTCTGCCATCATTTACTCTCTCACTCACGTTGTTCAAAATACAATTTTATTCATTCAGTTGAACTTTCTCGTTCATGTTTACAGACAATCAAACCTGTCACTCATGCGAAATAAAATTTGCCAGCTCCAGTGAAGGAGATGGTTTTCAGTAAATAATGACTTAAATTTGGCCTGTTTTTCAAACAAAGTTATCATGACAACAGAAAACTTAAAATACAGGGCAAAAGCTGTACGGACCACTTATGTAGTGCTTTTTTTTTTTTTTTTTACAGCCACAGTTCACCATCCACTTTCACTGTGTGTAAAAGAGCAGCACGAGCATTCCTCAAAACAGCTCCACAAAAAAAAAGAAAAAAGAAAATCGTAAAACATCAAATGATATGAGGTTAATCATCAGTACTATATGTAGTTCGCAACAAGGGGCAAATCAAAACTCTGAAGTGCACAGACAGATATTAGCCTAAATCTCTCTCTCTCTCACTAATAGCCATTAGTCATACATTTAATCATTCCCTCGGGGAACAGATGAGAAAAAGCACTCCAGACATAACATATAGCTGACACTTCGATGGATGAAGCTGCAATGCTCAGCAAAAAAAAATCTAAAAGCTTTCAGTAGCACAAAGAAAATCTGACACATACAACGACCATTTCTGTAACAAATTCAAATACTGCTGAATAGCAGACCTTACAGAAGACAGAACAGCAATCTTGAGATATGGTAGCGTTACACGTTCAAGAATTTGGTTAATAATCAATACATTAACCAGAAATATCTCAAATATAATGTGTTTAATATCTACAAGAAAAGAACCTGTAATTCTCCTTACCTGCTGATAAAACTACAGCAGCGTTAGCGTTCGCACATGACCACCAAAGCGATTCCACATCTATGGAACATGCTTGAAATCAATGTCCCAGATCCGTGTGAGAGTCACCGTCCAAAACAAACATGGCCCCTCCCTGCGCTACTGGCACCGGAGCAGAGATCACATGACGCATGATGCCAGGCTACCTCCACTTGCTAGCCAATGAGATTTCACTAGGTGAGGTAGTAGAGTTGATTACAAAACACTGCACTTGTCCGTTATTTGGCAACGGGGACAAGCTAACATTGACCTAAAGACTATAGAGCAACTGTAAAAGCCTACAATAATACAAGAGTGCAATAATTAAAAAAAGAATAGATTACCATTAAATATATTATAAATGTATATAGTTTCAATTAAAAACAATGTAATGCAAATATTATGAAAAAACGGACACGCAAAATTGCTGTCTACTCGAATTAAATGTTCTTTGAGCAAAGGCGTGAAAGCTAACTTATTTTACTACATTTGCACTCCTCCCCATCTCTACCCTATATACACTGAAAGAAAGGTGGAGTGTGTCTCTGGAGAGCAATGATGGACTTCAGCATGGAATGAGGGCACCTTATGCAATGTGCCCTTCTAACGACACCCCAGCAGTAGGCAAGAGAAAGAGAGAAACTTCAGCTCTCAACAAATGCTCTCATTATTTACACCAGTCCTTTCAAACCTAGTGAACGTGAAAGATTTCACATTAGCAGCTGCTGTAATAAAGCAGGATGGTTTTACCAGACACGCCACTAAGCTACTACAAAATGTTAAAGGATTGTGAAGCAAAGAGTAACAGTCTAAGGAAAGTGTGTGTTTGTATGTGCAATGAGATAGAGATTATATACATATATACACAAATAAGCAACTAATAACTTACATGGTCATTGTCAGTGAACAATACACGTCTCAAGAGGGCTGTATTTATTTAAAATACAGTAAAAACTGTAAAAAAAAAAAAAAAAAAAAAAAAAAAAAAACCATATCTGCTGAATTTAAGTTTTGTTTTTTTTTTAAAGAAAAGCATTTATTCAAAACTGGAATGTAAACAATTTATAAAATTTTTTGATTAATTCAATGCATCTTGGCTGAATAATAGCATTAATTTCTACATTTTAATGGTACATAAAATAAAACACTAGCATTATTTTTTTTTAATTAATCAACAGTCTTCACAAGATTATAATGTACAGTATAAAACATGTTTTAAGTCTTGCTTTTCACATTATTAATAAATAATTAGCATTTTAAAGATTATTGTTTTAAGTGGCCATTAGATGATGGAGAAATGGAAAAATAGAGGATATATAATTAGATGGAAAAAACTGATATGGTACAGATTAATTGTGCATCCCTTGTGTGTGTCCATCAAATATAGTGAGCTGCCTTATATCTACAGTTTGGAACAGCCTTTGTTTCGGGAAAGAGCTTTAAAATGCTGCTTAGCTCAGTAGGTTTTGGAAGAGAGCACGTGTGTGTGTGTGTGTGTGCTCTCCTGCAGTCTCTCCTAAACTCACTGCAGCTTCCATGTGACTCCCTGCGTCTTTCCACTGCCAGCTCTGTCCTGCGGAAACATGAGAGTTCGACGACACACCAGTAGCTCACTATTCCTCTACGCAACTGTTCCTCCTCTTTACTCCCTCCGTGTTATTTCTTTCCCTTCTGGAGCATGAATGTTGATCCACTGCCAGCAGGAGCTCAGTGTCTGACACTGGGAGCTTTTAACTGCTTTTTTTTCAGTCAAGTGTCTAAGAGGAAGACAGGTAGAGGCTTTTAGAAAATAAAGGGGCTTTCAGGCCGGACTGATATTGGGCCACAAAAGAGTATGATGAATTATGGATGGTCCTCTAAATAGCAAGTACTGTTCCTCTGAGCCGTCTCTGTGGCCGACATTGTTTGAACCTCTCCATATATACCCGTCCTGACCGCTTAAACTCATCTAATTCTCTGATGCATCTTGCTGAATGGGGAGGTTAACTATATTCTTACATTTAAAGCTCTGAAAGAACAAGCACACATGGCTTTAACTCTCCTATACCATATTATCATTTAGCAAGAGCATTTCTAGAACATGGTTTTGTTGTTTCTACACTGTAACATCTTAACAGCGTGTTGTTTGGTTTTAGCTCAGTGGGCAGCCTGCTATAATCCTGATGATGTTTCATGTTGAAACAAGAAAAACAGAGCAGAGTTCTGCTTGGATTTAATCAGGACACATCTCACTTTACAAACCACCCCACCCTACACTGACCATAAACACAGCAAAATCAGAACAAGGTTAATAAAGATTAAGCATCACAAAAGCCAAACTTTATGTTGGGCAATTAAATCTCAAATCGATGATACCAGTTTATCATCATCGTCATCAATTAATAGACCAACATGCAAAAAAAAAAAACATGATACATATTTTTTTATGAATCTTTGATTCTTTATATTTACATTTGATTCCTATATATATTATATATATTTATATTTTTTTTTTTTTTCTCTCTCTTTATGTTTTAAATTATGTCTTCACTGTCACTTTTGAACAAAATTAATGTGTTATTTCTGAAGTAAAAGGTATTAATCTCTTTCTTAAAAAAACAACAACCACTTGCCTTTCCACTGTAATGAAGGACCTCTATCATTGACATGACTTACTAATACTAAAAAAAAAAACATTTCTATGAAAAACATTTACTTACCTTTTACTATTTTTATTTAGTAATTGGATATTGCCTTCCAATTTATGTAATCTTCAGATTACGCTAATCAAAATAGCTGTTAGCTTGATCCCACCATACATCAAATGCATCAGACAGCCATCTGAAATAATACTCATAAAAACACCATTCAAACCGTAAATCTTCAATCTTTACACAAGAATATTCTGAACCCAGTGTGGCACTATGTAACTCTAAAAATAACTAAGATGCAAGCAAATTGTCCTGCAATTCCAGTCCATTGAGATAAGGAGGCACAAAACCATTTCTGCTGTGGGGTAAATGGCTCCTGCTGCAATGGAGATATGAGAACTGATAGGATGAGTCCCTGAGGATCTCAAGAGGTGGATGGTATGAAGAGATTGTTGAAACCGAAGCCCGAGCTCCACACTCACTGAAATACAGGCATGGAAACGCACATTAGAAACCTGACACAGCAGGTCAGGTTTTCTTTTTTTGTTTGTTTTGTTGTTTTTTGGATTGGCATACCATCGCACAACTGCCACACGATACCAAAGAATGTCTGCAATGAATTTTAATCTTTTTTCTTTTTTTTTAAAGAGAAAATGAATAATCTTCCATCGATATATGCATGGAAGACTTATCTAAAGCCTTAAAACTATTACTGATAAATATAAAATCCACCAAGCAAGTCCCAAGTACGAATAACACACTCAAAGTTAACAGAACCAGCCAACTTCAAGTGTAAATAAAAACAAAGCATGGTCAAAACTAATCATTAATGCAAACCGCAATCATAAAGGCTCACGGCAGAAGACGCAATCAGACGAGTCCCAGCTGAGCGTGACCTTACCCTTCTTACTGTAAAGCCACAGCATACAGTGTCGGAACATAGCAGTGGGTGAGGGCATGGGGAGAGTGAACGCACCCCCGGCAGGGCGGATGCCAGGGGGGGTGGAGGAGGACAGATGAGCCAGTGAGAAAAGGTGGAGGCTAGAGGCTAAAAACCTGGAGCTCAGCAGCCAGCAGCCTTGCGTAACTCTGCGGTGAGACTGTCCGGTCTACTCCGTTTCTCGAAGAGTTCTTCCAGCTCAGAGGAAATTCCTAGTAGAAATTCAACACGGATCCTGGAAAAAAGATCCGAGAGCCTCTGATCTCAATTCACAAAACTACGAAATCTGCAGATCGTCCCAGTCAGTGGTCGCAAGAGATAAGCCGGACAAACGCACCGGGCCTAATGCATGTCTAGATTGTCTGTGCGCAAATGATGCGAGTGGGTCGTGTATGCATTAGAATGCTAAATGTAACTGATGTCATAATCCTCTTTAAAATCAAAATGAGAAAGAGCATGTGGGGGAGAATGGAGAATGAGTAAGCAAGAACAAAAATAAACAGAGTGGAAAGAGCAGAGGAGGGATGAGCGGTATGAGGAAGAAGAGAGAGAGAGAGAGAAAGAGAAAGAGAGAGAGAGAGAGAGAGAGAGAGAAAGAGACAGAGAGAGTGCGAGACAGACAGACCGGGCACACGTGAGCAGCCGGCTGATGGCCGCACTATAAACACTGGTTAAAAGCATCACGACAGGAGGTGCTAAGGAACAGAAGAAAAACAGGACAAAAGCCCTAGTTGAACAAGAGAATGGAGACCTCACCCTGAAAATGGAAAGTCTTCTGGTCCACGGTAATGGTGAAAGTGCTGTCGTCCTCGTCATCGATTCCAATCACAGCTCCCTGCAAAAAAGGAACGCAGCGAAAGCCATTCAGACTGAGGGACACGTCATTCGCTCCCTCTCTCTTTCTATCTGTTCCTCTGCCCCACTCTCTCATGCACAGAGAGAGAGAGAAAGAGAGAGAGAGAGAGAGAGAGAGAGAGAGAGAGAGAGAGAGAGAGAGAGAGAGAGAAGGAAGGGGGTGGGAGAGAATGGGTGGAGTAAGAGAAAGAGGGGAACAAGACGGAAAAGGGAGGAAAAAATTAAAAGGAGGAGATGAAATTGAGAAAGAAAGACGGAGAGAGAGAGTGAGGGGAAAAACTGCAGCACATTCAGTAAGTATTACAGGGCCAGAGGAAAAACATGTGACTATTAACTCTTTCATACCTGATGTACTACCACATCAAAACCGGATAATTCAAGAAGCTACAAGCATTTATAACACTATGAAACACTTTGAAAACATGACATTATTTTGAAAAAAATTAAATTAAAATTAAATTCTGAAAATATAAAGAAAAACACTAAGCTTTAACTTTAAAAGCAGACGTGCCAGGCAGTGCCCTTAATGATTACAAACAGGAAGACAGCAATAACTGCTCACATCAGACCACAGGCCTTGAGAAAAATAAGCCAACGCCCTGACTACTTTTAAAGTCTTTCCTAAATTAAAATTAACTGCTCACTGTGAAGCAATTTGGAGATCAATTTCTTATTTAAGATGCTACCAATGAAAGCTATGCAAAACATTGATATTAAAAGGAGGTACACAAAACTCTCTAATTAACACTTAACTGCAGAGGAACTTCATCCATCTTTATTCGTTTGGCATAATAGAGATTAAAACCTCAAAACCTGGAGATAATCACTTTTACTGTCTCCAGGCTGTATTTACGCATTATCTACAATTAATACCCTAACTCTATTCTGCATATAATAACATTCCTTCTCGGCATTAAATGTACACATTTCATAACTGTCCTCTGGATATTAAACTTAAGAGTGTGCCATCTGCTGGTAATGAGTTTGCACAGCATTGCATTTAAAAGGTGAGGCATTTCTGTCACATCCTGAACCAGACAAACATCTCTGAATAAACCGGGTTTGTGCGAGGGTCTAATGATTACAGTGGAAACAGAACCTTATGTTGAACCATACATAGAGCTTCTGAGGTATTGCAGCAACAGTAGGAGGGCTCTTTATTGTTTTACCATTATTGTATACTGAGAAGCACATAGAAATGTTTTACTAAATCTGATGCAAAATGCTTGACAGTGCTGCACAAAACCTGTACCTGAATCTGTAGTGGACACCTCAAAGAAGATATTAACCTCATTAATAGACTCAGTCTATCTCTAATAAAATATACTTACAAGTCATATTTTATAATTCTTTCAAAATCTTCACCTATACTGCAATATCCTGATGACAGATTCTCAACAGCAGCTATTGTTCACTTAATAACATAATTTAACAAGAGCAATAACCAGAATGAGAACAAGCACAGACTTGAGTTAATCACTGAAATGATTATGATGGGCTAGAAAAAAAATGTGCAAGGCCAGATTCAAATTAGCCCTGCTTTAACAATAACAAAAGCTTCTTACCCGTAGTCGCACACAACCTCTTCTAGAGCCACGCATCATCTTGTCCTTGGACTGAAGGAGGAGACACAGATTCAAAGAAGCATTTTATCAAATGACCACCATGAGAGAGAGAGACCCTGGACGACCAAAATTAATGGGTATATTTGAATATTTATTGCAATAGCAAACAACACATTGTATGGGTCACAAAGTTTTTTCTTTCATGCCAAAAAATCACTAGAATATTAAGATCACATTTAATGAAGATGTTTAGTAAATTTTGTAATGTAAATATATCAACATTGTTGATAAGTAAAGTGCATCGTTAAGAACTTTATTTGGACAAATCTAAAGGTGATGTTCTCAATGTATTGACATTTTTTTGGACCATCAGATTCCGGATTTTCAAGTGCTTGTATTTAGAACAAACATTGTCATATGCTGAAGACCCCATACATCAATAGAAAGCATATTTAGTCAACTTTCATATGAAGTATAAATATTAACAAAAATATATAAGGAAAATGTATAATTATAAAAACAAATGAACCCTTATGCATGTATGTACGTATATGTATATATATATATATATATATATATATATATATATATATATATATATATATATATATATATATATATATATATGTGTGTGTGTGTGTGTGTGTGTGTGTGTGTGTGTGTGTTTTCGTGTGTGTACGCACATCCATATACACATACCACATACATACACGGATGTAATTAGGTAATATAATTTTAAAAAACGTGTATAAAACTGTGTGTGTTTGTGTACACATTTAAGCGCTTTTCGCTTTATATCTCTTTTTGACAGTTTGACAGTTGCAGCTGCTGAATCAAATGCAGTATTAGCGTGACAGTAAACCAGGAAATTCATAGAGAAGAGTTCATTTTTACGTTCCTTGTTTGTCAATAAACAATCACTGGCTAAATATATGGCCTATACATGTAGAAATTAACAAACCTGAGAGCTCTAGCTTGAGGATGATTTACTGACAGCAACTGCAGCTCTTAGCTTAGCTATTTATCTTGTGTATGGACATTATAGAGCTTTCCGGATGAAGACTGAAAGCTATAAATGTGCGTTAAGACATTTAATAACCTGCAGCTAACGCATCCGAAACAGCAGGCACATGTGGACGCCTCCACCCTTCATATTTTGCTAACTAAACTATACTACTGTAAGCATTTTTTTTTTCCAAGGGAGGTGGCCTTCCTGTTGGCAACACATCAGGTTTAGCTGCTAATTGGCTAACGGCTTCCCCAGCAAAGCGCGGATTGGCTGAAGCCGCGGTCGCTCAAGGGAAGCCCCGCCCCAACCAGCTGAGATTCCCAACTCCTGACAGGCCTGCGAGTGCTCGCTTCCTTCTCAACATTAAACGAATGTGGAACAGGCCACTAAGCGATCGAGCCTCTTTCATATCCCGTAGCCATGCAAGAAAAACTTACAGTATAGTATGACAGCAGGCCGGCGTTATAGTCCAGTACGAACCAGCGGTACTGCCACCCCTTCATGACGTTAGTCCATTTGCTCAGCGGCCCCTCCATGATGGACGCCATTTTTACACTTTGCCTGAGTGCTCGCGGGGAGGAGCGCGCGGCGAGAAAAACCACGCGCCTGACGTCACGTGCTGAACTATCCTAGCTCTGGAAGTAATAACTTCAATCTTACACATGTGCAAGTCTTATCTATTGCGACCACAAAGTTTTAGTTATATCAAGTCGCGCTCACATAGCTGAAAGAAAAAGCGGTTTTTATCTCAGTTAACGTGTATCGTATTTCATGTAATGCTGGATGCTTTATGGAATATTGTTTATTTTTCAGTTTTCTTTACTATAATAGCCTCGCCTTGAATGATAGAATAGAATTAAAACATAATGTATCGGAATAGCTTATGATGAATTCTACCAAGTCAAGTTTGCGCCATAGACACTAACTTACTGATCTATACTGCACTCTAGTGGTCATTATACACGTATGCGTAATATATACGTTATACATATCAAACGTTCCTTTCTGCTTGTTTCCTTCCAGACGTCGTTTTTCGTTACACTAGAAAACATTCAATAATTTTATCCATTTGCCTCTCGCCTCGTCATGTACTGTAGTGTCTTAAGGTAAGATATTTTGCTGTGCTAAGTTAAACTAATGTGTTTCCTTCATTTTGGAAAGTTTCTAGCGTTTACTATCCGAGTAAGCTCATAACGACCTTTGACACACAGAGAAAGAAAAATACAGTATCGTGCAGCATTAAGAGTCAGACGAATAATATAAACGAGACATAATAGCAGACCAATGCAACGTGCAAGGCGTTTTTAGCATCGTCATTAAACTGTATTATGCATTATTAATACAATATGTATTTATATAATATTGAGTATGTCTTGTGGATATTTGTAGTCTGTAATATTAAAGCTTAACATTGGCACCTGTTGCTGCCAGAGCTACATTTAGGGTATTAGATCGACGATCTCTAAATACAAATTCACTGACAGTCAAAAACAAGTGAAAGGTATGTTCTTTATTCACTTGGATTCCAGTCATCACAAATGCCCGTTGCATTGGTCTTTTTCTTATATCTAGTTTATTTATTTTCGTCCACTTCTTCATGCTGCACGACCCATTTTTTCTTTCTTTAAATAAGTAATTTAAAACTAATATTTTTAATACTCCGTCTGCATATATGCATTATTTATTATTAATAATAATTAACAACAACAGCAATTATTATTGCTATTATATTAAAGCTGATGTTTTGAATAGAAATCCCGAGCCCGATGTGTAATTCTTGGAGTTATTGCAAATAAAATGCATGTCTCTTTTTCACCAGGTCTTTGCATTTAAAAGGGAATAATGTCATTCAGCTCACCAGAGCATCATTCTCTCAAAATTCACAGTCATGGGACACTACATCCAAGCTTTCCGGCTGCACCGCATACCACTGCACACCTTCACCTGCTTCAGGCAGTCTGTGGCAACCCTTGACAAATAGGACACACCAGCCATCAGCATCGTCCCGCTGTATGAGCTCCACTGTACGCAGGAGACGCCTGCCAAGTGCCTTTCCAATTATAGATGGAGAATTTCATCCAGCTCACAGACATGTGTATGAAGCCAATCTGAGGAACAGCCTAATCTGTCAGCAAAAGTAAGCCAGATTCACATGCATTAAAGATCTCCCCACAATTACATTTCAGTATTGTTTCCTATTTGCAGATTTCATCCCGTAAGTAACATCCACCTTATATAACATTGTATTGTTTCGACAGATACCTTGAGCACAAGGAAAAAGTAATGAAGGGGGGTGGTGAAAATGCCATAGCACGGCATACGCAGAAGAATCGAAAGGTCCTCGTACGAGACAGACTCCGCATGCTGCTGGATGATGAAGATTATTTAGAACTTTCTCCTTTTGCTGGTCTTGGTCTGCCCTATGGAGACATCCCATCAGCAGGCTGTCTCTCAGGTAATATACTACATAATACAGTGAAAAGTATTGTTTATTATTTATGATTAAAAAAAAGGACCATTAAAAGGAGATCACAATGTGAAGATAAGTCATGCTTATTTATGAGGCTCATCGTTGTAATATTGTTACTGATCATTAAATAATTGACATTTATGTGGTATTTATAATTATATTTTTCTTTCTTTGAATTGTTTGGGGGGTTTTTTTCTAAAGCAGCAGGATTGTTTTTTATTGATTGGTATTATTAGAATTAGACATAACTTTATTTAGACTATATTATTTAGAAGTATTAGACTTACGATATTGAAATATTTGTGCATAGGGGTTCCTCTTAAACTTCTTTAGTAACAGTGTTATTTATTTTCCCACAGGAATCGGTAAGATTAATGGACTTTGGTGCATGTTTGTTGCTAATGACGCCACGGTAAAAGGTGGCACAGCGTATCCCATCTCAGTTAAAAAGCAACTCAGGGCACAGTTTGTGGCCAAGCAGAATCGTTTGCCCTCTGTTTACTTGGTGGACAGTGGTGGCGCATTTCTCCCTCTTCAGGTAACTTGCATTTATTGCCATGGCGATAAATGCAAATGAATGGTTATCTCTTAATGGTGCATTAATGGTTGTGCAACTGCTGTATCAACAGTCAGATATCTTTCCTGATAAAAACCATGGAGGTCGCACCTTTTACAATGAAGCAGTTATGTCAGCAATGAAGATTCCTCAGGTAATAAAACATTCTTATTAATATCCATTGCCAGACAAATATTTTTTGTGTTATTTTTAATTTTTGTGTAATGATAAATGTTTGATCTAATGATATTTGATATAATCTGTAGGTTGCAATAGTGTGTGGCTCATGCACAGCTGGTGGCGCTTATACACCCACTATGTCTGAGGAGGCGGTGATTGTCCACCGGATAGGAACACTGTATTTGGGGGGTCCGCCGCTGGTGAAAGCTGCAACCGGAGAGGATGTTTCCCCAGAGGACCTGGGAGGAGCAAGGCTGCACTCAGAGTATGCCGTTTCCTACTTTGATTGCATTTTCTGTTTTTTTCTTAATCTCTAGAGCAGAGGTTTACAATCTCTGTATGACCATGTTATTGATTGCTAATTAAAAATAATGATGTCAGTCAAGTTTATGTAAAATAAAATCTATAAAATAAAATAATATATATACAGTGTATTGAAATTGAAATTGTGTAACTATAATATTGACAATAATATTAAATAAATAACTATAATAAATATAATTTAATTTGTAAATAATTGTTTTAATATATAATAATTCAAATCAGTATTGCAACGATATTATAAATACATTCTGCACAGCTTTGCTCAGAATAATTTTTCCCCCCAATATTTCTTTAATTTAACTTTTTAATGCCTTAATTTAAGTTTCTTGCCTCAACTCTATCACCAGAGTGAGCGGCTGTATGGACCATTTTGCTGCAGCAGAAAATGAGGCATATGAAAATACCAGAAACATCATCTCCACCCTAAATTATGAGCTCCCAGAGGAGGACAGCACTTCGGTTGAGGAGCCCCTGTACAACGTGGACGATCTCATGGGCCTTGCACCTCGTTGCTACAATCACAGCATGGATGTCAGACTGGTAAAGACACATGCACTGTCTTATGCTATCACATTATTTGTGAGTGTTGATTTACCTGTTTCTGTCTTTATACTGTTTAGATTGTGAGTCGACTGATCGATGGTAGTCGGTTTCAGGAGTTCAAAGCCCGTTACGGCACCCCTCTCCTCACTGGGTTTGCCAAAATTGAAGGGTAATAGCTTTTGGAGGATGTTTTTAGTTAATATGTTATTAGGAAAAAAATGACAATAGACCTGAAAATACACCTTTTTCCGACTAAGTGCGTAACTTGTTTCTAGGTCATCATTCGGGACACTGACTTGACAGTAAAATGGTAGACAGTACAATGGTAAATGTAAAAGATAACCTGAAAATCAGATTTTCTTCAAATTCAAATTTTATTTGTCACATACACATACATACATGGTACGACATGCAGTGAAATGCTTATATGCTTACATTCTTGCATATATAACCAGTAAATCTACATCCAAGATATTCAGATGAAACTCTTATTGATGGTTATGTTATGCTGAACAAACGCTATTGTTAAACTGTTGTTACTTTATATTTAATTTAATTTTATTGGCAGTGCTTGCTATGGCAATCATCATTTGTTACATTTCTTGTGCTACAGACATGGATTGTACCATTACAGTAAATCTGTAATTTTGATACTGAATTATCCATATCTTGGGGCTACAATACCATAAAGGCCTTTTACACTTCAGTTAGTATGAAACCACCCAGAATCACACCACAAAAATCAAGTTTTTTTTACTATGAAGGCTCATTTTATTTTTTTTAGTCATTTAGTTGGAATCGTGGCAAATAACGGAGAGCTGACATATGAAGCTTCCCTGAAAGGCAGTCATTTTGTTCAGCTGTGTGATCAGAGGGACATTCCTCTCATCTTCCTGCAAAACACGGCACCAGAACCTGCACACACTTTCTCACGAACCAAGGTGCATCAGAAAGCATTGACATGCAGGTTTTCTAACAAGGATTCTTTTAAAGAGAAATCGTATTACTTCAAAGATATTAACAAATTGAATTTAAACATGCATGTGATACAGAGGAAAGTGTAATAGTTTCCAGTAGTCGTTATAAATAAGCATTTTTTTTATGGAATGACATCTGGCTTTACACACACGCCATCTTTTTTTACTTTGTTACTTGCTCTCTTTTTTTTTCCTCTCGCTCGCTTCATTCCTCTAAACCGCTTGCTCTCTTTCCACATCTCTCTTAGGCAGAGTCTAACACTAACAGACTGAAAGCTCAAGGTTCCATGATGTCTGCTGTGGCTTGTGCTTCAGTTCCCAAAATTACTGTGGTTATTGGAGGATGCCATGGAGCTGATAGCTATGCTATGGTCAGTATATAAATCTGTTATTTTGATTTAAAATTATATTAAATTAAACTTTGTAAGCTTGTTTAAAATGTATAATTTTTCTGAATATTTTTTATTTAATTATTTAATTGTTTTTTTAGTGCGGAAGGGCTTTTGACCCTAATTTCCTGTTCCTGTGGCCTAATGCCAGAGTGTCGATTTTGGCTCCAGGCCACTCGGATGCACTTGTGCAGACTGAGGAGGCTGAAGAGGAAATCACACAGATTAATGAGATGTAAGAGCCAAAGTAACAGCATGTCAAGTGTATTAGTGACAGAGGCACATTGGTCGTTTAAAATACGTATAAAATTGTTTATTGAAATTAAAATAATAAATAAAAATGTTGTCCTTGTGAAGGCTGAAAGAAGAGAGTTCAGCATTCTTTTCTACCGGCAGACTGTGGGATGATGGTGTTATTCTTCCTCAAGACACAAGAAGGGTAAAATTCATTTTATTTAATTTCTATATGCTTTAGTGATTATTCTTCTATTTGTACTTTTGCTATACAAATATGAATGCTGGGCATTCATTTTAATTTTGACTGGCTGGTTTAACTAAGTGATAGTAAATAGAAATTAAGCTGTGTTTTGTTTTAATGCTTCTTTATAATAGCCTAAAATACACCTTTAAAATAAACAAGTTTTGACATTATTTAATGCAACTATAAAATACTTTCCTCTTTGTTAGTTGAAAACATTTGCTTGTATCTTCTGTTATAAAATAGTTAAATAGTAGTTTAATTAGAATTTTCTTTGAAATCTGGCTTACACTCTTGTGTTTAAAAAAATCAAAGATGAATAAAATATATGTTTCTTGTTCCCTTTTAGGTTTTGAGCAAGTGCCTGAAAATCGTTAAGCAACAAGAGTATCAATTGTCCAGAGAGAAAACGAGGACTCCTTTTCTTCGATTATAACACTACCTCTGCAGAAACCTCAGTGAACTTCATAAACTTCTTAAAGTAATAAACTAACAGTGTTTGTGTTAAACACATATCTTTATTTTAATGCCAATTTGCTTGTTATCAGCAGCGGTGCCTTATTATTTAGATTTTCTGACTGATGTAAAATAAATCTATTTGTGCATATGGAATTTTACGTATGAATAAATCATTGTTCAAAAATGCTGAAGTAAAAAGTTTATTTCTTATTGTACATGATTATCCAAAAGCTGTTGTGTTACAAGCATATCAGGTCATATAACTGACCCATTTAAAATGGCAACAATAACACTGTATACATAAAAAAAAAAATCTACGTGCTGAAAAACAAAGTCGTGATTTTGGTCGTTTAAGGTTTGTACATGCCGTGGAGAGTGACAGGAATCATGATATCAACCTCTGCACGTGCTATTTCTGTCAGGTCAGTGGCATTGAGTATGAGGAGGAACGCTGGCCTCTGGCTGACTCCTGGTTTCACTACAATGCTCAGAAGAACTCCTGAAAAAAAACAGAATAAAGACTTCATTATTTGGTGATGATAAAGGATAATAAATAGGATAATCATTTTTTTTGTTTTCGTAACCGATGTGAAATACCTTCATCTTCATCTTTAGCATCAGGGCTTTGCACAAACAGTGGCTCGGACGGATAGGCATCTGGCTCCTGCCATATCCATGTTTCTTTGCTTTTCACATTCAACTTGCAAATCTAAAACCCCACAAAAATTACGCATATCACACATGGAGCAAATGTTGAACATGAAAAATGTTTTCAGTATCACGTCACTCTCACCCGGTCTGGAACGAAGTGGTTTAGCCCAAGTCCATAAGCGAAGGTGTAATTTTTCCCACAGTATTTTTTGTAGTTGATCTGAGGAAACTCAAAAGCTGAAACACAAACACAACCCGAAGAGGACTGTTATATATTTTTTTAAAATTCTGACTTTATAATTTTTTTTTTTACAATTATTAATATTTGTTTTTCATAGGTACATTCAATTATTACTACTGGAAATAAATTCAATAGTAAAATAATTACACATTTTTTTGTAAACAAGTATTTACCTTGACGCGGTCCAGAGAAAAGAACCTCGGGTTCAAGCCAAACGGTTCCATCACTGCACATGACAGCAGTGGCTGTGGAGTATGAAAGTGAAACCAAATTCTTTCCCTGCTCTTCCTGCACAAACAACAAAGGAATGACACAGAGATGACAAAAAGATGAAGAAACAATCTGAATTTGATCTAATTGTTCTTGAGGTGAAGTAGGATCATGATATCTCACCCTGTGAATGTCAAGTGGAAGCACATATCGTCGCACCTCTGGCTGTGGAGCTCTCATGGCTGCTTTTTTGACTTCCTCCCAGTTTTGCCTCATGTTTGCCAAATACAGATAATTATACACAAAATCATACCTGTCATTTAAAGAAAAGGGAACACAAATGATCACCATAGTCTATTTTTACTGCCATATCAAACGCATGTGTTTTTTGTTAGTTGATGTATGTTATTTGCCCATTTTGAGATGTTAGCTAATGCTTCAGTAAATATAAAAAACAAGCATTCTTACCCCTTCCAAGTGCAAAGGTCGACAACAATAAAGCCTTGGTCCTCGTAACAGTTAATGTGATGGAAAAGATTAAAAGCAGATGTCCTGAATTTGTGGCCAATGTATTCTCCAGGATTTTTGGTTGCCAGATGAAACCATGTCTGGGAATGCAACCAAATGAAGAGGATGAGTTGCCGTACAAAATACCCAGAGCATTTTTAGTTGTTTTCATTTTCCAAACATATAATTAACATTTCAACATGATATAATGCCAGTAGGCTCTGACTTACACCCATTTTGTCATTTGACTCAAAGCAGTCCATGTAATTTGTCCCTCTGACACTCCAGGAAGTCAGAAATTTCAGCAGATTGATCTTCACTGGAGTCTCAACAAACACAAAGTAGTTCTCTGTCATGCCAAAACTGTAAAATATATTATTTATTAACATTTGTTTTAATTATGAAGAATTCATTATATAACATTATATTATATTCTCAACCTATGAACGTAGGATGGTTTGAATCTCTCACTGCTTGGAAACTGCACCAAAACCTTTGACTTCTCGATTTGATCAGATTTATCTAATTAAAAAAAAGACAATAGAAAAGTTAAAGACCTTCTCAGAATGCATTAATAAAATCCTTATAGGCCAACAAACCAATATACCGACCTTCTTGTGGTGGAGGGATCTTGATAATGTTGTAGGCCAATGACATGTTCTTCCCAAAGCAGTTTCCAATGTTATATACAGTACCGTCCGGTTCAGTATGTGGATGTGCTGTCACACCATTGACTGAGAGATAATTGCAAAGGTCCACCTATGGGAAGTAAAGATATTAAACAAACAGTTCATGCAAAAATGAGAATTTGCTGAAAATCTACTTACCCTCCTTAGCCCTTCTAAAAAATTAAAAAGCTCACCAATCAATCCTCTGCAGTGAATGGGTGCTGTTAGAATGAGAGTCCAAAAAGCTGATAAAAACATTATGATAATCTATTAGTAATAAGCATGGCTATGTTACTTGATGGACTGGAGTCACATGGATAACTTGTGGATTATTGTGATGTTTTCTTCAGCTATTTGGGCTCTCATTCTGACGGCACCCATTCACTGAGCAAATGATGCAATGCAAATCTGTTCTGATAAAGAAAGAAGGTGAGTACATTTTCAGCAAATCCTAATTTTTAGGTGAACTATTCCTTTAAAAGATGTATTTTTTTGTTAATGGCCTCAAAATTGAGAAACAGTTCAAAAGCCTACCCTTTTTATTGTTTCTAGGGTATCAGGATCAACTTTAGTTATGTAGTTGGTTTCCGTGCAGGCATAGAAGTCCTCACCAATGGGGTAGATGTTGACAAGGCAGTTGTCTGTCACCTCAATACCTTGAAAGTAAGTAAAAAACCTGATATACAAAAAAAAGTACCAAAAGTAAATGCACCATTAGGAGTAAATTTGTTTTTTATGTCATTATCATTATACTCCCAAATAAAATTGAACAATTTTTTTTCTATAGACCTCGAAAAGATGTTTTTGCATGGATCTGGATATGCAGTGGTACCGAACTCTGTGATCACAATCCTTTTCTCTGTCATGGCTCTCACATAAGCATCAGTTCTGATAAATCTGTTAAAGGTACCAGTAAATATGCAATTGATTACGCAAAATCCAATTTCGCCATTAAACCACTTTTTACAAAACACATTATCCGGCACATGAGTCATTTAAATTCCAGTAACTTATTGGAAAACATTTAGGTCATAAACTCAGTTTGGCTATTACTGCACGAAAAGAACACAAACCTAAAACACAGCTACCTGCGGTAATAAGTGACATGTCCATCCTTCAGGTCAAACTTGTGAATGAGAGCCTGGCCATCAAAAATGTGGTAAAAAGGTTCATCTCCTATCTCAAAGAGCCCAGGGCCCACACGGAGCAAACTGCCAGTGAGCCAGGCAGGGATTTTGCCTGCAGAAAGAGAAAAAGGTTCACTTTAACCAAACAAATTGTTTAGCCTCCAAATGTTTATAAAATGGCTACATACCATATCAAACGCTACAAGGCATTTACATAGGACACAGCAGAAGCTGCATATGCTTTTCTCGCCAATGAAAGCATGGAGAAATGTGGAAAGTTATCAAACTGACAGTGCTTGATTTATAAGATTATAGGCATACAAACCTGAGACACGAGCAGGAATGGGCTCAGCTAACTCTTCACACGATTCAAAGATTTTTTTATAGCCACCGGCTGGGTGTTCAAGACTGTGAATGAAAACAGATGTCCATATTTCTAACACAATGACGTGACATGAAAAAGAACTTATACTAATATACTCATTCTTGAGGTATTTTGCACATACTTCGAAATTATACATTACCAAAGGAATGCAAACGTAAAAGGAAAGAAAACGATTAAGGAAACACTTTTAAAAAGAAGTGTTTTTACAATTTTGCCATTTTCCAGAAATATACAATAAACACTTTTGCACAGTTTGAACAGCTTAACTGAGAGTTAAAATTTCCATTACTCACCGGCTGACCATGTTGAACTGAGTTTAAGGTGAGATGCTCTCTGTATGCGTGAACCAAAACTGTTCTGTTCCCAGGAACAGCCACAAAGTCTTAGAACTCCTCCTCCGGCCGATTGGAAGGCTCCGAAACAAAAATCCCTTTGTGTTCAGACCAAGAACATTTCCACTTTCCCTTTCCTGAAAGACACTTGAGCTCAAAGGAAGAACACGTACAAACCAGTGGTGAATTGCCTCAATTTGCAGAGACCTATATAAAAACTTGTTTTTCATTTAAAAAAAGGAAGACATGATATGAAAGTAAGGAAGCAGAATTTATCAGTATAAAAAGAAAAACAAGACGCATGAGTCCACGTAACCACAATAGAAAAAGTTGCTAATTGTTAGTCATGGTAATGTGGCATGTGAAAAGGCTTTTCACTGATCACATATCTTTGTATACTGACAAAAGATTTTTCAGGGTCAGAGCACCATATCATTTATAAACAGGGACTGGATGTGAATACTAATGAAAGTCCACACTTCTCACAATTCAGAAACTACAATATTCATGCCTTTACAATAAAAAAAAAAAAAAAAAAAAAAAAATATATATATATATATATATATATATATATATATATATATATATATATATATACACACACACACAAACACAAACACACACACTATATTGCCAAAAGTATTTGCTCACCCATCCAAATATTAAGAATCAAGTGTTCCAATCAGATCCATGGCCACAGGTGTATAAAACCTATAGGCATGCAGACTGTTTTTACAAAAATTTGTGAAAGAATGAATGGCAAAGGGGCTTGCAAAATTTCCTGGGAGTCGTGAATTTGTGGGAACAGTTTGGAGCTTGCCCCTTGCTCTCCCAACATGACCAGGAAGATATGGATGACAGAATCTGGATGAACTTGACTGGCCTGACCTCAACCCAGTAGAACCCCTTTGGGATGAATTAGAGTGAAAATGAGAGCCAGGCCTTCTCGTCCAACATCAGCGTGTGACCTCACAAATTGGCTTATGTAAGAATGGTCAAAAATTCCCATGAACACACTCCTAAACCCTGTGGACAGCCTTCTCAGAAGAGTCGAAGCTGTTATAGCTGCAAAGGGTGGACAGACTTCATATTGATCCCTATGGATTATGAATGGGTTGTCACTTAAGTTCATAAGCGATGCATTCATGATACAGTACAGCCTCTAGTGCCTTATTGCTTTTCTAAAACGGTTAACACAACAACAACAAAATAAAATGTAACTAAAAATATATTACTGATGTACTGTAATAGTACTGAAAATCGTTAAATGCAGTCCTTCCGCTAAAGTAGTCCCTGACAGCAACAAACACAAGGGAATATTTCGAACTCGCCTCTCATGTAATTGAGCTAAAAAAAAAACAGAATAGCAGCAATTGAGTGTGCTGCGTCATTAATTTTTTTAACACCATATTTAATATTTTCTCTCACACACACACCTGCTAAGCTCTCAGCATGTGTGTCTGATTTTAGTCTTTTAGTTTCAAAACACACCGATTTGCTGTGTAGATTACAAGTATCATTACAATGTAAACTGATGGACATTTGATACATAATCATAACTGAAACAGAAAACTAGTAGATACAGTAATATTCTTCATCAGGCCAAACGTTTATTAGACGGGAAAAATTAAATGTGCAATAAGACCAGCAAGGGTCACTCCTACTTCATTAAATAAATAACAGACATAATACACGTAATACATAATACAGTGTTATGCTGTATTATTATGTTGCTAACGGTGGTTGCTGCTCAATGATACAACTACTGGGTGAAGCGGTCCTGTATCGTTTATAAAACACAGCTGCTGACCAATCAGAATCCAGTAATGGAACTAACTAGGTGTGTGTGTGTGTGTCTCTCTATCTATAAAATACAAATGCAATTTCACACAAAAATGCACTTAAAATGTTTATTGCATAGAGGAACAGTATAAGAGTCATACAATAAAATAGACAACATAAAACAATAGATTTGGCTCACTTATGCTCAGTAAAGTCGATCACTGTCCAAGTTTAGTTTTTCATTCAAAATCTGCAAGCCACTGAATCAGTACAATGTCTGAGTGCAAGATAATAAAACACTGATAAAAGAGGAACATAAGCAATCAGTAGATAGTACTGACAAGAAAGAAAATATGTACATAAGTAATGACTATACGTTAGTTATTTGAGATGAAAAAACAGTGCAAATTATCCCATAATAGCTTAATAGCCAGGAAACTCCCACATCACATAGAAAAATCAACATTTGTCTTTAGAAGTAGAACATTTTCTATGCACCCGAATAGTGAAAACACACAAAAAAGTATAATAAAAAAACAAATGACTAAAAGTGACAAACAATGTTACAAGACTAAAAGAAAATCTTCATTTTGTTCCGAGATGACAATGTAAACAGTATGTCAAACCTATATGCATAATATTTGCTGTGGGTCCTCTGAGCTTCTGTCAATATGACGCTATGAATGTCTGAAAGCTCCCAATAATTTACAATAAATCACACACATTAAATAAATAACATTAAACTAACAGATATCTGTACTGAAACAGAAAAAAGTCACTTCACTAGAGAGAAATACCATTTTAAAAAACTTCAAAAGTAAGTTACCATTCAGATTATACTATGCAACAGATAAACTAGAGGTCTTTAATCTCAAACAGTATACCAAAATATTATTCATAATCGATTTAAGAGGTATTCAGTTTCGAATACTGAAAGTTTTGGCTTTCTTGATGCTTAACAGCATTGGCGGTTTTATCTTTGGTTTATCTGCAAAAAGTTGAGCTTCACTTTCTGTTGTAGGAAAACGTCTTGAGTAGATATCTGGATATTCCTTCTGAAACTGAGAGGAAAAAAAAAATAAGTGGAACAAACCATGAATTTACACTTTAATGTTAAGACAATTTATCAGTGAATAAATTACATATAATTTTGTGTTTAATATTTACTGGTAGAAAACAACAAAGTGACAAAAATTTTTTACAGCAGGAGGTTTATGAGACATGAAAAGTTCAGTAAATAAATACCAGTTTTAGCTTCTTTTTCTTCTCTTTCGCAGACATGGTCTTGTCCTTTATGAGACTCTCCAGTAGGTCAGCGAGAGCAGTCTGGGACACAGACAGTTTCTGCTCTTCAAACTCCTGAGTGCTGATCTGCCTGCAGAATGAGTAGGTCGGCATGGCAACACCAGAGCCTGGGTATGTGGTCTAAGATCCAGAACGCATGCAAATGAATGTTGCATAAATTAATAAACACCAGCCTCTGTTCTCCTGAATAATTTGGTTTAAATACAATTTAACATGCTCCGTTTAATTCCTCCATTAAAATGTCCATTAAATTACAAACGAACAAACAAAAAAAATCTTTGATTTTATAAACCGAGGGCCAAGTCAGAATTATAATTTTCAGATGCTTTTGTTTTAACGCAGATTACATTTAACGTTCACTATTCCTTCATCCTGTTTGCTTTAAAAAAAAATATTGGATTTTTTTTTTTATGTTAATAAAGTATAACATTTATTAACCAAGGATGCATTTGATCAAACGTGACATTAAAATGATGTATGATACTACAAAGTTGTTTTTTTCCCTTTCTAATAAATGCTGTTCTTTTGAACTTTAATTATCAAAGAATCCTGAAAAAAAAAACCCAAAACAACAACATGCAGCAAGGAAAAACAGTTTAAATTAAATAAATGCAGCATTGGTGATCGCAAAGCTTAATCAAAATTTTGTTAATTCTATATATTTTGCATTTGCACTGCAAGTGCCCCTATTATATAATTGGCCTTTCATGCAGTGTGTAATGTAGCTGTATGCAGATGTAAGCGATCTGCAAAGTGCATGATTTTATTTTAAGTTATTATCTCCAAAAATAAAGAATTTACTCTATACAGCCTAAATGAGGCATTAGTAATTTGAACCCCACTTCCATCATCACGTCACGTTTTTTCCTTTTCAGCCAGTTGCAAACAGGAACTGTATAGATGTATAGCTCTATATGTGCCAGCATCACGCGCCGAATGTTGTAATTATAAATACTGTGGTTTTTTTTTTTTTTTTACAATTGTTTTGTGTCTTCAAAGTATCGACACGAACAGTAAGGTTTAATTTGGTTTCATCGGTGTATGTTTTTTTTTTATGTGTGTATGACTTTCAAAGACTTCCATTATACGACTGACTGACTGCAGCAGTTTGAGTTCTGCTTTTAAAGTTTGCTATAAAAATAAAAGTGATTGATATTTATATGTCTATGATTTTACTGACAATACCAACAGACTAGGCCATCTGACCAATCACTTCAAACCAATTATTTGAGAATCGCTGGAAAATGAGGTGATATTAAAGACATTTTGAGAAAACAAAAGTTTTTCCACCTCGCATGCATGTAAACCTATTGTAGGAGACTCCCAAAACAATATTATGAGCATTAAAAATTGCATAATAGGGTAACCTTAAACAACGCTGCTGTATTATATTACAATAAATATACATTTCGATGTGGTTTGTCAGCACTCACCAGTGACTTGAGGTAACTAATGTGATCTTCAACAGCATTGCGCAGGTACACAGGCACTTGCATGACCTCCTGATGGTGATCCATGAGAAATGATAACAGCCTTGTAGCCAAGAGCTCGTCCAGATCATCAACCTCCTCACAGCTCAAGACGCATCTAGAGAACGTCTGCACCAACTGCACACACATAAACACAAATGAATATGTAATGCGTATGAAATATGAATGTGCACAAAAAAACCCACATTCACTTCAATGTAAGTGAGATGATAAAAAGATAAAAATATGTATCTATATAAAGGTCTGCTGGACTCTTCCTGACCAGAGTCCGTGTTCCAATGACATCATGCAGACGTGGCATATCGACGTTCTGGCTCATACGTGAGATCATTCGCAGGAGAAGCTGTAGTTTGCGGCGACTGGCGGGCGGCAGGAGTAATGTGCAGAGCTGCAGGCCCTCGATGGCCACCCGCTCTAGTGACGGCTGCAGTAAACCTGGAATGTCATGTGACTCACATGTTACCAAAATAAATCACAGCACTATAACTTAAATACAAACACAAAATTGCCACACATAAAGCTTAAACATCACATAATCAGTGCCAATGATCAAATCACACACAAACTTCTTCAAGCAACACAACTGCACCTACAAGAAATATAGATATAGATATTATATTTTATATTGCAGTAAGTAAAATAAGTGTGTGTGTGTGTGTGTGTCACTGGCCTAACCTGTTGTTGTTATTTTAACCAAAAGTTTTGCCAAATAAATGTGAAAATGTAAAAAAAAAAAAAAAAAAAATTAGTAGTAGGCAAAGTGTGTCACAGAATTAGTTAGCATTAAAGTGATAGTTCACTCTAAAATTCTCTTATACCGTTCCAAACCTCTAAGGAGATATTTAGCAAGTATCCATTTAGTGTTTCATGCAAGAAACTACTGTAAATCATACAGGTTTGGAACATGAGGGTGAGCACATTTTTGAATGAACTATAACTTTAAGAATTGTAATTCACGTTAGTGTGGCGGACGCAAACAAACACATGCTTAAGCACAAACAGAGAAGCACATCCTCATGGTTCGTGTGTGTTTTTCACATGCTCTTACTTTGCTCTGGGTGGCGTGTTAACGGGGGCCAAGTGGGTGCAGGTTTGCTCAGGTCCAGAGAGCTCTGACAGCGCCTGCTAAAGCTCGGACCTGCCCTAATGTCCATGCAACTTCCATGCAAACTGAGCAAACCGGGACCTCTAAGGCCAATGCTGGATGTGGAATCTGGCTTCATGGTAATTTCAGCTACAGGAGCGTGGATGCTAAAGCTGCTAGCAGACATTTCGCTATTCTCCTCTATGTCAAACAAGTTACCGATGCTTCTGGGACGGGCCCTGGAGGGTCTCTGGTTGGTTCGGTGAAGATCTGAAGGGAGATGTGAGCTTGTGTTGTTGCTGGATGTTTGAACACAAGAGTTTATGGACACTGAGGAACCCTGAAGCTCAAATTTGAGGTTTGGATCTACTGGAGAATCTGTTTGAGAGGATGATTTATCACTGCTGCAGGACTGTATGCTTACAGACGGTCTGAGAAGGCTGTCCTTTTTATCAACAATTCCCTCCAAAGAGCAACTTCTTGACCGAAGCCTGCCAAATGGGACTTCTGTTTTGGGAGCTTGAGGAATTTCTAGATAGCTACCGTCCAGCCGGTCTCCATCGCTGGCCCTTCTACCTCTAAAAATGGGCTGCTGTACTCTATGGGCCTCTGCTTTTGAACTGAAAACTTCTCTCATGGGCGAATCGGTTTCATCGAAGGCCTCCTTTCTTATTAAGCTCAGTAAGAGGCATTCAGTCGATTTGAACAGGTTGGCAGCGTTCACATATGGGGTTTTGGCTGGCTGTGGGCAGGTGGGTTCCTCCTGGCTTTTACGCTTTCCACGTTGAGTTTTAGGAGCTGTGATGTAGCCACACATAACTAGCAAAGGACCAGACGACAAAACATAAACAACAGACAGGCAGGCAAAAGATATTCAAGAATGAGGTGAGACATTTAAAACAGAGCAGACAGAGTTAGTTTTGAACATCATCTGACACCACAAAAGCAGTGCAGTCAGTAGAAACAGTGCCGTGAGACTCCAGTTTGTTCCATCAGTATCTTATATATTAATACCCACAGCCAAATGATTCTTTAAGAGGTTTTTTCCAGAAAGGATGAAGTGTATGAGTATTCAAACAATTCAAGCCCAAATCTCAAAAATCACAGAACGTTTGTCCTGCTTATGTGAAGAAAAGGAAAAAAAAAAGTAACAAACCATACATAAACCATTTTTCATCATGTTTTTGGAAGCTCTAAATCCACTTAAAAGAAAAAAATTCCTATTACTACTACTATTTAAAATGAACTATTTTCTATTTAATTCGATTTTCTTTAAATAGAATTTGTACATTTTCAGCAGCAATTACGGATACTTCACAAATCCTTTTAATATTCTGATTTGGTGCTCAGAAAATAATTATCATCATAATACAATCATGCACGTGTTTCATACATACCCAAGATGTTGACAAAGAGTTCATAGTACTCGTAAGTAAGCAGCGGTTCAGAAAGGCTGTAGAAATAGTCTGAAACCGTTTTAAACACGTCCCGCTCAAATCCTGGGTAAGATTGCTGGTTTGAGTCATATTTTGGCCCTTGATGGATTGGAAAAATGACAAAGCATTATTATAAAATTAATAATATTTATATCACATATTCAAAAATACATTTACGAATTTAGTGCCATTTTGAATACTTATTCTTATCTCCATTTAATTTCACAAGTAGTACTTACAGTTTGCGAGACATTTCATGGCAGACAAAACCCAGTATGGCAAATCATCTATGAAGGTGGATGAAACAACAAACAAAATAAACAGAATGTAAAAAGATGTTTACTACAAACTGAAAAGTCACACATCTGACCTACCGGTCTTATCTTCCAATGAAACGACTCCATGTTTATTGACTTTGGTCATATTATAAACAATGAACTGAGGATTGACTTGTGCTGGGTCCAAAACATCTTCAAGAGACCCTGATCCCACCAACTTCTGCAAACTGAGCATTCAAAGGATGACGTACAATATCATGTAGATCATATCTAAAATGTTGTTTTATTTATTTATTAATTTATGTAATACACTCTATAATTAGAACAGACGTGTAACAGGATTTTCTAGGGGAAAACACTGCAAAAAAGACAACATAGCATCACATTTTACTCTATTATTATCATTCTGGATTTAAATAAACCATACAGAGTTAATTTCACATCAGAAACTAACCAGCAGTGATCACTAGCAAAACAATTACATTGTGGACGTGGACCAAAGTGTTATTTGAAATACTTTATTTCTATGTATGTCTTGTAAATGCCAAAAATTTAGAACCAGGCAATACATCAAAGTATTACGTTAGATAATCCCGCTACTAAGTAAGTGATTGCAAGCAGGAAGTACTATTTGTGTTGTGTACTTCAACACATGCAAACTATATGTAACAGATGGTGTGGGGGGGAGGTGGGCTTACTGTGTAAGTGTGACATTCTTCCAGATAACTTGAATGTCGTCCTCTGTGAGCTCCCTGCTGTGCTCCATCTTACTTGAGGAAGATCCCTCGGGAGATTCTTGTGCTTCTGGATCCACATTTTCCTGTGTCAAATAGCAGGTGTGTATTATACATCTGCAATGAAATGCCACATTAACAGCACATCTGAAACAACAAAACTTACCAATATTTCTTTATCAAATTTCCTAGAGCCCCTGAATTTGAAGAAACTCTCCTTGTCTATCATAGATATACTCTTTTTCCTCAAAACAGGGGCACGGTTAGGAATGGGCTTCAGTGGAGATGTTGATGGAAATCTGAAACATATTTTAAAGCAGACAATATTACGATTCTCTGCAATATTCTGCAAATTATTTCAAAGAGTTTTGAATACCTGTAAAGCTGGCTGTTGTCCTCCAGGTCTTCCAAGCCCCATTTACCCTTCACATCCTCAATAACATGGTTCTTCAAGAACTTTTTTAGCAGCTGGACTGTCTGCTGTCTGGTGACTTCAGGTCCAAAATTGCTGTTGTTCTTCAAAAGTTCATGTAGCAAATCCACAGCTGCTGATGCGGTAAAGCAGTTCATGTAAACCCTGAAATGCTGTCGGTGCTTCTTTAAAGGCATCCCTGCCCGGAAAAGCTTGGTCACTTCATTCCACTGGAAAATAAAAAAAGATAACATGGTATGAAGAGTTTGTAAACACTATACTATTGATATATACATTTATATTTTAATACTACTAATAACGTCGTTCTTCAAGTTTAAAACTGTTACTCTTTTTGTTCAAAATGTTTACACAATTGACGTTAAATATACAAATTAGCAAAAGGCATGGTAAAAAGTTAAACAACAAAAAGTTCTAACAACATATACAGCTGAGGAAACACCTAAAGTTAACAACAAACATAGCACTTCTTATAGCTCAAAAAACTTAACTCAATTTGTTTAACAAAGGTTGAACAGCTAAACAAACTTGCCTTATAAATCTGCGATAAATCACCACGCTAAATTTGGTAAATAAGGCAGGAGGGACTCACCAGTTTAGTGGCCCTGTAAGGACCTGGAGTGACAACGTGTGAACTCATTGAAAAGATCGCGATGTATCAAACACCTATACAGCCACTTTCATTATTCCTACATATACGAAAGAGTTTATTTTTGATCTGCTGAACACGTTTGGCTATATTTAATAGTATTGCTGAATATATCAATAGCTAAACCCGCTAATAAATACTTCGCTGGATGTGTAAACAGATATCCGGGGATGCCTCAATCCTCACCCACACTCGTTTGAAATTATTACCCTAACGTCTCGGAGGATTGTAATTGGACGGTTTGTTTAGTCACATGATTTATGTGGCGACAGCCATTGGCTGTTCATTGGCGATAGCTTTGGCTGTCAAAATATTGGTCTGATTAATAATACACTGTCAAAGATGTTATTTTTATTATGAACATCCAAAACAATTATCAGCAAACTATGTTGTTAAGTTCCTTATATTGAATGAAAAATTAATAATTCACAAGCAGAAGTGGGTTACATCTTCACTGACATTCCCCTTTTTGATGCAGTATGACTTTTCTTTAAAAGAAAAGTGGTCATTTTGTTTGTGCTTTTCTTTTTTCCTGTGTGGATAATACACACGTAATACATGATGTATGCAAACCCATATTATTATTTTTTTCTGTTCTTGTTTTTATGATTGTTTTGAGAAGAATGTTTAATTTCCCCGATCTTTTAGGTTTTTAGAAGGTCTGGAAGAAAAACAAAAATAATATTAAACTTTTTACTGAATTCAAAACATAAATCAGTGGTTTAAAAAATGATTATTTACGTATATTCGAAGACAGATTTGAAAGTTTTATAGTTATAGTTACTTTTTACTGTTTTAAACCACATGTAGTTTCCGTTCTGAGAGGACGTGGAACGACTACAATGACCAAGCTGCAATGCACACACGTTAAGAGTTTCACTTCCGTTTTTGATTGTCTTTACGATTGTCTTTTCTGGCGATAGTTACCGACTCATAACTACTCGGAAAATATTGAACGGTTTATCTGGTAGGTGCTCGTTTTTGTATGAACAGATCACTTTGAACAACATGCTCTATAGGATGATATGCACGCAAAGTTACTATAGTGTAATTTTCATTCATATTGGTGGTGTAGAACAGTCGCTAGAAAGCTGTGTTGCTAGCTTTTAGCTGTCAACGATACCTACCGAACTTCGTTAGAGACCTGTAACTGGTTTAACAGTTTTAATAATTAATTTTAAAACATAAACATAAATAGGTATATATGTATTGCACAAAAGAAAAGCAAAAATCGTTACTCGGTCAAACAAAACTATATTTTTATGCTAAACTAGCTAGCTGACAAGTACAGCGAGCGGTGTTGACTTTCAATTACAACTTTTTACATATTGCATGAGATCCTGCAGCTAGTGATGTGATTTTGCAACTGTTCTTTTATCTTAGGATCTGCTGCTGAAGACAGACTGAAAGAACGATGATTGATATCAAAGCATGGGCAGAATATGTGGTGGAGTGGGCAGCCAAAGACCCCTATGGCTTTCTCACCACAGTTATCCTGGCTTTGACCCCTCTGTTTATCGCCAGCGCCCTGTTGTCATGGAAACTTGCCAAGATGATTGAGGCCAAGGACCGAGAGCAGAAGAAGAAACAAAAACGACAAGAGAACATTGCCAAAGCCAAGAGGGCCAAGAAGGATTGAGATTGGCATGGAGAGGGGTCGATGTAACAGTCCAGTCTCCGATATATGGCTCATCTCTTAACCCAGGACAGTTCTTATGGGTCTTGGAGCAAGACTGGGCTTGAAAGATGCCTTAGTAAACCCTTAGAGGGAACATATAATGGAGATTTGATTGATCTCAGTGGCAGGACTGCAGTTCTTTTCCAGGATATTATCAATACAGTGGAAAATGCACTGCATTGTTGTGCTATACACCATTGTGCAGTACTCTGCATTCCATTTTTTACTGAGTTGATTGTTTTTTCCAAGCTATATCAACAAAACACATAAATTATGCTTTTTTTTTAATTAATAAAAAAAAAATCTTAACATGAATTTTGGCTCAAAACTGTCTAATGTCTGTGTAATTACTACAGTATTCTTGACTTAACATTATTTCCTGCAAATGTGACAAGTAACGCAATTTATTATAGTCATAAATGAATTCTACATGTGCTGCACTTTCTAATTCTTCTAGTTATTTGCCTTCAGTGGTTAATGAATTACACTAAATAATAAATACCAATGTTCAACAGAATAGGCCATTTAAGTAAATTAACTGGAAACCCTTATGATTTTCAGAATTAGTGTATGTAATTATGTTTATATGATAAACAATATTTTGATAAGTGCAGCTATACATTGTATTTACACAATTTCTAAGAAAAATGCAAAAGGAAATAGACAGAAATAATTTCAATTTTTTTAAATATGGTAAGACATCTGAAAACATTTCAATTAAACAAAATGCATAAAAAAATTCTACATTTGGTGATTTGATTTTGAAACAATCCTGAAGCAGAGCTCTCAGAAACCTATTTCTTAACATCATTTCACAATTCATTTCAGTAATGATAAAATTAATGGTTCACCCAAACATCAGATGTAGACCAGTTTGTTTCTTCATCAGAACCGGTTTGGAGAAATTAAGCATTATATTACATTGGATGGACTTGGATGGTCCTTTAATCAATGTCTTGTGAAATGAAAAGCTGCATGTTTGTAAATTAACATTCATCATTTTAACTTTAAAGTCTAGAATCCATTATAATAACAGACCATCCCCTGTCATCCTCTCACATCAAACCGACCAACATATTTGTTTAGAAGCATTTTGGTTCCATATTTAGACAAGAAGAGGGCAAAATATTGATAGAGGATTTGTAATTTACCAGGAAGCAATGGTTTGAAGTTAAAATCATCTTTCTACTGAGCTTTTCTATGTCTCAGATGTCCTGATAGTGTATTAATTTTCAGAAATGTACATTTTTAAAAATACACCTTTATACTTGAAAAAATAATAGCAAGCTAACCAGTACTTAAATAAAGTGCTTTTCAGTTGTCTCAAGAAAACCTGTACTGAATATATATCAAGACATGCATTGAAAATCAGCAGAACTATGATTTTACTTAAATTGCAAATTTACTTGACGACAGCAAAGGAGATTTCAAATAAACCTATTTTTTGCTTCCTGGAGGTGTCCAGGACCCAGGCTGGAATTTGTTAGCAGTGCTTACAGGCTCCTCACTGAATTCAGTCTGTCCAAACTGTGCAGCAGAAGCATGGCCTTTGACCTGAGTCTGAACAGGTTGGGCCACCAAACCTTCCTCATACTCTTTGACCTGCAAGGCCTTATCCCTCTCCTCTGAATCTATAGCTCTGATTTTGATTTGCTCCCTGGAACGTTCGTTCTGTAACAACTCCTATAGTGGACAAATGACAAGTGTTAAAACAACATTCACAATGATGTGTTCATTACAATCTTACTAGCTATAAAATTGTCATTTTAAGACAATTTATAATCAGACACAAATAATACCTCCAATGTAGGTGGCTGCTTCCTCCTGCCTCTCATCCAAGCTATAAGAAAAAAGACAAGAGATAATAATGTTCAACAAAGAACTAAATTACTATGTCATTTGATAATATATATATATACACACACACACACACACACATTTACACTAAGTATAATATGATCAAACTAATAATAATGGGCTAATATAATCTTCACTAGGGTCTGTTTTCAAATATGCAAATAGTTCATTTTAGCTTAGAGTTATAGAAATTTTGGTTAGATTCACATTATCATAAAAATACAGTATTTGTTCATTAATGCATTCTATATTACCATCCCATTCAGTAGGAATGTTTCCTTCCATGTACTCAAAGTAATTTGGATTGGCTGCTTCTACTAGGCGTTTGGGCCGGATGACCTGCCCTGGAAGACAAAGCATCAGGTTTATCTAAATTGGCAAATAAAGCAACAAAAAGATAAGTCATCTATAAGCACTAGCCAAAAATTCTGAAGATTGGAAGATGACGTAAGTATTTATTGTACAAAGTGTACAAAATAGTTACTTTATATAACAGTTAAGTTATTTTAAGCATTTAAGAATAGAATACATTTTCTTCATATAGATAATTCTCAAAATGAGTAACAATTTATATACAGTGTTGTTATTATCTTGAAATTAGTATCAAATTGCCTATTAGTGTTTTAAAGTGGTCAAGATTATTTATCAAAGTCACCTACCAGTCCATGACTTTTGCTCGGGTATATAATAATATTTATTTCCTAAATGATCTGTACCGACATGCTCTTTTACTACTCCAAACGTTCTTCGCAGCAGAGCCGTAATGCGGTTCATCTCTATAAACGAAATATCAGTTTATGTATTATCTCCTAATGCGCATACATACACATCTACGTTGAGCCGTAGGTTGCACAACTACCTAGCATTAATACTCTCATCTGATTGGTCCTTGTTCCCGGTCTGACCAATCAGAATTTGCGTTGTAAATACGTTACAACATGGCTGCCTCCTATCCAACAAAGTGCACAACAATCATATTATAAAGCTGAAAAAGATAATATACATTTAGTACGGTGTGCAGAATGAATTTGTTTAGTTTAAAAACGCGGTTTTACAGGCTAAAAAATCGCCACTCAAAAGCTGGGGTAACAGACTGTAAACAGACATCTGTTATGGTTATTTCACTCTGACAACATAGTCATACTGCACAATACTAGCATAAACATAAACAATTCTATGTCTCTACAACGATGCTGAGTTTTCTTTATGCCAGGCAATCGGGGCTTGACGAGCCAGTTCGTCTGAGACGCGCAGAGTCTACAAGAAGGTAATATTGTAATGTTTGCCAGAGTTTTCATTTGCATATGTATATGTTTAAAACAATCAAAACTCTCCAAAGGATAAACCAAACAAGTAAATGGAAAAAAAGGTGGTGAATAACTTTTTAAACTGTTAACACATTCACATTCATTATTTGTTTTTTGGTATTGAGCAATAATGTTAACTTTCAGTTAGTATTTTGTTATGTTTTCTGGAATAATTAATGCATAAAGGAGAATGATGATTAATTTTTTTATTTAACGTTTTGTATTTCATAGATTTAATTGGATGTCAAATTCATCTAAAATCACGGGAAAAGTGGCATAACTTAATCTCCATACTGTATCTTTAGGGTGCTGAGTCTGGAGTTGAACCACAACAGAGATGTTGATCGTATTCATGGCAATGGAATTAACACCATTGACATTGAGGTTATTGATGGAAGATAGTAAGTGAACTATAACCATAGAATTCACATTTACGTATATTTGCATTTAACACAATTTTTTTCATGAGATGAGTCCTTACCACAAGACAGTAAATACAATAAATTTCTGGCCCGTTTTGCATTTGAGTATGTTGTCAGGTGGATCTGATGGCGTTATTGTGATCTATGACTTGGAAAACAACAGCAAGAAGCCTCAATACACTTGCAAAGCAATCCACACAGTGGGCAGGTCAGTACGACCAGTGATCCACTGACCACCAGATGGCAGTATGATATTTTCAGAGTTAAATGTGTGGCTTTCACATCTGTTTTTCTGTGAAGGTCCAGTCGACATGTGCATAAATTCAGCGTTGAAACAGTGCAGTGGTACCCACATGACACTGGTATGTTTGTATCCAGTTCATTCGACAAAACCATGAAAGTCTGGGACACAGAAACTCTAAAGGTGTGTATATATATCCATGTCTGCAAGATCACTTATTTATTTGTTTTTCAATCCTTAATAACATTTTGTATATATGCATGTATATTGCTTTTCTCACTTCTGATTAGTTACTAACTGCATTTCATTGGCTCCGTCCTTGCACAGTGACAACAACTGCTCTTACGCAGTCCAAAACGTCCCCTCTTTTTCTCAAATGCAATTTAGCAAATTATCCACCAACTGAAAGCAGTTAGCCTTTGTGGATCCACCAATCTGCTCAAACAGTGGCTCTTCTGTGGTGTCAAATGTCCCTTATCTATTGACCCTTCATCCGGTATTTGCATTGTAACTGGCACACGGACACACAATATCTTCTGCTCCCTTAAGCACAACTAACGTGTGTGTGTGTGTGTGTGTGTGTGTGTGTATGTGTGTGTATATATATATATATATATATATCTGTTATGTATATGTTATTTATTTATTTCAGCCAGCTGAGGAGTTCCAGTTTGGTGGCAATGTCTACTGTCATCACATGTCTCCTATAGCCAGGAAGCACAGTCTTGTAGCAGGTTTGTTCTCTGACCAAACCAAACCATCTGCATCCAGCTGTTTTCGTTACTATTTTATTTCAATCAGTTAACATTTTTTAATCCTTAGAGCTGTAGAGTAGCTCATTCAAAGCTTCTATGTCTTCAGATTGCCTTCATAATAGAGCTTATTCCTAAAAAAAAGTATGGTTTTGATAGATGCTTGTATCTGCTCTAGAATATTCTTTCGTTAAAGTGGGAGTACTTGAGGAATCTTTATCATCATTATCGTTGAATGGGGAGACTGTGAAACATTTCCTGCTTTAGATATGAGAAGTGAGGAATCCAGTCACTTATCTACTAATCAAGAACGACCGGTTGTGAATGCCTCCATGTCCCATTTGTCAATGAACTCATAATTCATTTTCCCCACCTCCATGTTTTCATAAAAAAAAAAAACAAACCTGTTTTAAGGAGACTTTTTCTTAATAATTTCACTTGTCTATGAATGTGTAATTTTTATCGCAAGTTAGGATCGGCCCTGATACATACTTTTGTACATATGTTCAGTCTTTTTGTCTTTGCTGAATTATCTTTACAGCTATAGGAAATATTTTGTCAAGTGTGACAGCAAGGCCTTTTAAGAATTGCACACCTGTTTCCAACTCCATTCGTGTCAAACATTGTTCATTTCGGGTGTTCTGAGTTCTCTAGTGTTAAAGCCATGGTTCACATCAGACTTTTTGACAGCTCTGACTAACGCCTGCAAGGTTTCCAGTTACTGGAATGCATTACAATATAAATTTGGTTAAGCATAATTATTGAAGTAAACTGTTTTTGTATGTTTATTGTGACTTATTTAAAAAAGTTTTTGACCAACTTGTCAAAAATCTCACAATCAGAATTTTTAAGATTATATCTAACATTTGCCAAAAATGTTTAGCATTTGTATTCCAGTGAATAAATCGTATAAAATAACGAAATATTGTGCATTTACTTGCCACTAACACATATTGGTGAGTTCAGTGTATGTTGCTCTTAACACTGGGTTCACAACTCCTACAATAACAGTGTGTCTGAGCTGTTGTGTTACTCTTCTCACTCAGCTCTATTGTGCTCTGTGTTGGCAGTTGGTACCAAAGACCCCAAAGTGCAGCTTTGTGATCTAAAGTCTGGGTCGCGCATCCACATCCTTCAGGGTGAGTAATGCCAGTTGTTTCTGAATGGAGACAGCCCTGGTGGAGGGATATTGTACTCTTTTGAAAGCCAAAGGCTTAAATGTTTTGAGCAAACATTAATTCCTGGCATTAATTCTATTAGCAGCAATTTTCTGTTCTTCTCAGATATTACAGTGCAAGATTTACATTACCCTTCAAATATTTAGGGTTGGTAAGGTTGTCTTAAGTGCATTAAACGATATTATTGTGAAATATTGTTATAATTTATAGTAAATGTTTTCAATTTAAAATATTTATATTTAATATTGGTGCAAAGCCAAATGTTTTGCAGTCATTTGATCTTTCATTCTAAAATCATTCTAATATGCTGATTTGGTGCTCGATCTTTATATCAATGTTGAAAATTATTGTGTGATATTTTTGTGGAAATGTAAGCTTTTTTTCAGAATACGTTGATGAATGCATATATCTTTTATAACATTATAAATGTCTTTTTTAAACTTGTCAAATTTGATCAGTTCAATGTGTCCTTGCTGAATAAAAGTATACATTTCCTTAAACTTGATACTTGCTGACCCCAGCGTTTTGAATCCAAACACTGAGAGTTGGTCAAAGTGTCATTTATCATAAAAACAAGTTTTCCCTGGCAGGTCACAGGGGTGAGATCCTCTCAGTGAGATGGTCTCCACGATACGAGCACATCCTGGCCACCGCCAGGTAAGCTCCACACCTGCACAAACGCACTCATCTTTCATTTGCTACAATAACCAGCCACATCATGATGCTGTTTTTTTAACTATTGTATTTTTATATGGTAAATTTCAAGTCACATGCAGTTTTTATGCATAATGTTACTAGTCTTCTGAACGGATCCACTGCTCACCTGCTGTTTGGGTAATGTGAGTGAATGAGAGTGGGATAATTAGCCTTTTAATTAGGGATTTTTGAAACTGTCCTTCCTGCCTGAAAAATTAAGAAAACAGACCTGCGTGTCAGCCTTCTGCGAGATTTTTTGCTAAATATATTTTCAGTAAGTAAGCAAGCTATAATCAGAGTTTGAACTAAGCACATAAAGTTTTAAAAGGAACTGATTGTAGGAAGACTTTCAGGCATTTTGGCAACTGTTTTGTTTGGCATCTAATTCCAAGATTGCTGCTGATTGCCTAATTTAGGTGGGCTTAAGAATGATTATGTTAGTATTACATAAACAGAGGGATCAAACTTGTTTAAAGGACAGTTTTGAATCTGACATCATCGTCTGTAGGAGATGTATTGATCTTGCATTATTGCCGGTAACTCTTGTGCAATGGATTTCCCATCAGCACTGACAGTAGGGTTCGTGTCTGGGATGTGAGGAGAGCCTCAGGGAGTCTTTTTACTTTGGACCAGCACAACGGGGACAAATCCAAGGCCTCATCCGAAGCAGGTGAAATCACACTCATTTCATAAGGCCTCATGGGGATAAATGTGTGTTAATCTTCACACGATAGCTTCGGGAAAATATACTACATGATGAATCTGTTTTAATGAGTTACATTTTAGCTGAAAAGCATTTGAGATATAAAGCTGTTTATAAAAATATAATTACATAAAATGCATTTATTTAAATAAATATTGCTACCTAAATAATGCATAAGAATTCATATGCAATTTTACAACAAATCCATGTGATTTTTTTTTTGTTCTGAGCAAAATCAAATGAACACATGCACAAACATTACTAGTGTAGTACAATGTAATCTAAAATTTATAGCAAGAAATATGTCAGTATTATTTAATATAAATATATAAAAGTGAATATTACTTTAATTTAAATATTTATATAATGTACAATACGGTACAGATACATTTCTAATTTATTATTTATAAAATTCCATATATAGGGCTCAATTAATCTTATCCAAAATAAAACTTTTTGTTTACGTAATATATTTGTGTGTCCATATTTGTTACGTATATATAAATACACACACATACAGTTTATATCTTGACATTAATTACATGTGTATAGATTAATATATATATATTTAATGGATAAACAAAAATATTTTTCTTAAATATACACATACATGTGTTTGTATTTATATATACATAAGTAATATACACACTCATTTATTATGTAATTTTGGATGCGATTAATTATTTGACAGCACTAGTTTACATAATATGTGTGTGTGTAATATGTATTGTATGTGTAATACACAAAATATAAACGCATGTCTATATATATTTTGGAAATATATATATATATATATATATATATATATATATATATATATGTATATATATATATATATATATATATATATATATATATGTATATATGTATATGTATGTATGTATATATATATATGTATATATATATATATATATATATATATATATGTATGTATGTATGCATGTGTATGTGTTAACATATAAATATACACACTACACACACATATATTATGTAAACACTAACTTTCATTTTGGATGCGATTAATTTTTAGGACTGTCAATTTCATTAAATTACAAAAATATGTAATATTATATATTACTTTTGTTCTAGTGAACACAGCACACAATGGGCGAGTGAATGGATTGTGCTTCACAGCTGATGGACTTCATCTCCTCACTACTGGGACAGATGATCGTATGCGCCTATGGAACAGTGCCACAGGGGAAAACACATTAGTGAGTAGCAGTGCAGTCAAAGGAATGTCTTCTCTCATGAGTGTTACTGGCCTTCTGTGGGCAAAACATTTGATCCCAGAAGCAACAGAGACAGAATGTTGCCAGACATGAAAACAAGTTACAATCATCTGAAGGCACTACTAAACATTTTGCTACACATTTTCTTCATTGTCGACCAGAAAAACGCATTTTATTTGTTGCCAAGAAATCCTTATTTCTCATTAACAGGTGAACTATGGGAAGGTCGTGAACGAGAGTCGCAAAGGCCTGAAGTTTACCGTATCGAGGGGCTGCAGTCCAGAGTTTGTGTTTGTGCCGTGTGGCAGTTCGGTAGCGGTGTATGGGCTTCACTCAGGAGAGCTGATCACTATGTTGAGAGGACATTATAATAATGTTGACTGCTGTGAGTTCCACCCAGACTATCAGGTAATGTTGATCCTGATGATTTACTTAGGGGTTTAGACTTTACTATTAAACTAAACCAGCTGTAAGTAAACCATTAAGTTTACATGCAGTTATTTAATGAGATCTGTATTAGCTCATAGAGTCATTATTGGCTGTGAATCTGTGGGGTGCATTTTTAGGAGCTGTACAGTGGAGGTAAAGACTGTAACATCCTGGCCTGGGTTCCAGTGCTGAGACAGCCTGACATTGAGGATGATGAAACCAACTCTAAAAGGGTAAAACTGTTTTTCAAACAGACATTTCTAATATAAAAACATGTTGTATATTTTCACTGCCTTCTATTCAAATATCTGATGTTGATTCAAATGAATAGTGCACCTTTATAAAAAAAAAAATACAACGTGTTGTGGAACAGCTGTTTATATCTTTACAGATCTGCAGGTTTGGACTAGGTGGGGCAGAAAGTGATTCCAAATTTGTGCTCACATCAACACATTTTGCAACCTAGCTTGTGTCTCTCAGCCAATAGATAAGATCAGATGACCTGACAAACTATGCCTATTATGGCTTGTGTTCAGATGCGGTTGCTATCAGTCATGACATACGTGAGATGTGCATGTTACCTGGAGTCACATCTTGATGGCTTGTAGTTTATCAGTCATTCAGTGTTTGCTAAACATCCTGCTCTGCCAGTTTTTCTGACAAAAATATCTGGTACACATTTTAATTAGCACATTGTATTACTGGTGATATACACATCATAGCTTATAGTAATTACATGGATTAATGTATTTAGAATAATTACACAACAACATATACATTATTTATATTTCTATATTTAACATATTTTATTTTGGGTAACATATTGTGGTTTGAGAAATATATTTTAAAACCTTTTAACTTTAAACAGTATTAATTCTAAGTATTGTCACCATTTTATTTTTTCAAAGTATCACAAAAAATATTTATAGTTTTCTTTTTTTTTTTCACTTTTCTTTTATTTGCAATAATAGCTGAAATTTATTCATCCATAACTCCATGACTCCATAGCTATAAGTATATAGTATTTATACATACAGATAAATACACACACATGCAGCAGATATTTAGAAAATTCATATAATTGATGTTATGTATAAATATTTTAAATATATAAGCATATATTAATTATATATGTGTATGTGTATGCATTTAAATATACAAAATAAATATACACAGTATACACACATTATGTAAACAAAAACTTTTATTTTGGATGCAGTTAAACGCGATTAATCATTTGACAGCACTTTTTTTAATGTTTCTGAATATTTTGAATGTATATTTTTACAGAGTGATGCACAAGCTGCAATCAATCCTGCTTTTGAAGATGCCTGGAGCAGCGATGAAGACTGACAAAGCAAGGAAACCATCACTCTGTTTTTTAATATCCAAATAAACCACTATATACATGCCCTCAGATGTCAAAGTGCTCTTACTGCATCCATTATTGCATTGATGGGTGCAAATAAAGTCACTGTACACAAAAGTAGACTCATGGGTGTCCTGTACTTTCATTGGTTGTCACCTACTCATTTGCCTGTGTATTTAAAATTTGACATCACCTTCAGCTTGTGTCATGGGCTTCACTTCTACAGGATTTGCATTTAACATAGATGTGGACTACAAGCTCTCACATCAACAACAAATAAATACCATGAATTGGTGTAAAAATAAATAATAAAAACTTTATGACTATGCTGAACCTGTTAGTTTTTACTTCTGTTGCATGATTAGCAAGCTGTTTACACTTTATTTTTGTGACTTAAACATTGAATGTAGTAAGAAAAAAGATCCATGCTGACATTATCATTTGTACTGTGAAATATATGCTAATACAAATGCTGTTGTCTGTTTATTTTTTGTTATATTTTTTTTTACTTCAAAAATAAAGTAACTTTTGGAACATTATAAGTTATTATATTGTGACATTACTAATCTGTCGCAATTATTTGGCGCAATTGTTCTGCTCTCATGCGTTTCTTTTTAAGATGGTAGTCGTGCAACCAATGGCGTGCGGTTATTGCGAGTCCTGATGCTACGTTTGACCAATCAGAGCCCTCGGTCTCAGAATCAGGTGAAGGGCTACGCGCACCGCCCGCTCCTCTCAGTGAAGAAGGAACTCCGGCGTCTAAAAGAGTAATTGATGGAGGTCGTGTGGTCAAACCATTAGCTTTTACTTTTTAAACTGCTTTACCTGGCTCAAAGGCAGAAGACGAGCGTTCTAGTGAACGCTGAGCGGGAGGACCTCGAGGTGTGCGTGACAATACATATCTGAACTTTTGTCTGGTAAGACAGGTGCACGCGCACCTGCATTCTTTTGTGAAAGCCATATGTGACATGATGTTGATTTTTTTGTAATGATGAAAACATCCTGCCTTGCCTGTTAAAACACTATTCGATTCCATTATTATTTAGTTATTTAATTTGTAAGCTATGTTTATTTCACAGTGTTTACATCACGCTGGTTTTTTTATGGTCAGTAAAGGGAGTAATACTTTATTCGACCGCAGGTGGCATCTGATGTGTTTAGTTTTTAAACTTTAAAAAAGTAATAACTGAATCTCAAAAGGACATGGGTGTACATAAAAATATATAGGCTAGGCCTGTTTAAAATAGCCTACTTTTTATATTTTGTTGTTGTAACAAACGTGTATTTTAAAATGTTAACTTTAAATGTTTATACCTGTATTTATACCTATGTGCACTCAAGCTTCAGAGAAAGCTTTTTAATGATGTTTTTCTTAATTGTCAGTCGTGCAACTATAAATTTAGAGTCGTTAAATAGTATAGTACAGCCTATTCACACACATGCACGGTTCTGAATCCAGAACTGGAATCGAACTTGTACATTTGGGCAATATTAACATTATCTGGCATCATAACCTCTTTTAATTTATTTTTCTGGTATTTATCAATTGCTGAAAATTCACCAGCAAGGAATTATGCCTATGGCTGTGACTCTTAGCCAGCAGAGCATTTCCCACACACAAACATCATAAAACTTCAGATATTATGTTTGATTTTGATTAATATTGGGCTTTCCAGTTAAGCTGTTGGCACCCAATATTGAATGCACTTGTGTAGAGGGAGGGTAATGTGCTCCTCTCACACCTGCAACCTGTCCGTCTCATGGCAACAGGCATGTTGAAGCTTGTATTAAAGATTACTGTATCTAGGCAAGCAACTCTCTCCAGATAATTGGACTAGTATGCCCTGAAACACATGTTGGATTAGTTTCTCCTCAATCATTAAAGTGTGTGTTGATGGGAGGAAAAAACGCTTTGGTTGATTCACTTGAATAATGCCAATAAATGGACATCTGTCAAGTTTTTTGTTGTTGTTGGTTGTTTTGTTTTTTTAATTAGGGCCCTTCAGCTTAAAGTGACCTGTATTTATTATTTTTTTAAAATACTGTATGCATATATGCCAAGAAAAAAAGGTACCCTATATAACAGTTTAGTTTTATGCATTTCATACATTTTATATGTAATATTTATTATTTTGTTACAAAAAGAAGATACCAATACAAATAATGTGTTAGTTATTTTTTATTTGAAGTAATTGCTGGAAATTAGATTTGCTATAAATTGATAGTTCTTGGAAATTTTGTATTTTTTTTTTGCATGTCTAGCCCTTTTCGTCTTTTAATGAATATTTTGCTCCTCTTTTACACAGTCACAGACATGTACGGTATGTTCGTTATAGAATAATGACATTTTGAAATGCACTTTTCTGGTAATGGTATCACGTCGAGAACAACTAAGTGTCTCCGTTGTATGGAAGTTTTGTGGTATATTACTGTACATTGTCCTCTGCGCTATGCATATCTTCGTTTATCCACCCCCGTGGTTTTATGGGCTGTCCTGTCCTGAACATACACTGACTGCTTACCATTGTGTCCCAACACTCGCCCTCTTGTTCAGCTCTGAGTTTGCTGGAGAGGATGGAGGATGGCCCGACTGCTGATTTTAACTTCTTGTGTTTTCTTACAACAATAAAACGTTTCATAGTGCCACCATACACGAGTCAATCCCGCTTCATTTAGGATCTAAATCACGGCATATCATACTTTCATTAAGGAAATAATACTATGAAGGTGTAATTCAACATTGTTCAATTATAAATTTAGTCTGAATAATGTGGCATTTAAGTTAAATGACAAATTTGTATCGGACTTGAGTCGTAGGATGGGTTTATTTTGAAATGCACTAAATGTAAACGATCCATCACATGTACACTTTGTGTTTGTGACCTTAGGCTCTGACCATTGGCAGTGATGGCATTCCGTGAGTTCACATCCACAGCTGCACAGCTGTATGACAACTGGATAAAAGGTGCAGGTAAGAAGGTTTCTGCCATCAGAAAATTAAAACATGATTGTGCAAATGCACTCATTTAAAACTTGTTAACTTCCATAGGGCGAAGCTGTCAAATTTCAGAAGTAAAAAGTGTAATTTTCACTATAACAATTCATTTTTTTTAACTATAACTTAAAAAGCATTAAAGACAGACCTACTGCTTATGAGGCTGATAAATAAGCTTCATCGCGTATCGTTATTTAACAAATCCTTATTGATAAATACTTGCAGAACCAACACTGCTGAGGAAGTGGGACACCCAGCAGTTTAATCAAATGACTTACTTTGTGGATCTCAACTGTTCCTAATATCATTGAAATGTAATAGTTTCTCATTCATTACTGTATTTTATTGATCTCAGAGAATCATGTTGCGCAACAAGAGCAGTGTCAAATATAGATTAATGCACGATCTAATGATGTTACTATAGATGTTACTGTGTGTGGAGACATTACATGGAGTGCAGATATTCTTTATAATGTGATTTCAGACCCCAGGACAGAAGACTGGCTGCTCATGTCCTCGCCGCTGCCCCAAACAGTTATTATTGCATTTTACATCTACTTTGTTATGTCACTGGGGCCCAGGTTAATGGAGAACAGGAAGCCATTTGATCTGAAACGGGTCCTCATCGTCTATAATTTCAGCGTTGTGGCTTACTCTCTTTACATGTGTTATGAGGTAAATCTCTTTCTGTTTGCTAGCAGGCAAACCAGTTGTTGTGCTTTGCTCGGGAGTTTACAAAGGCACATTTTTATGAACGTGTTTTGTCAGATTCCATTGAGTTATGTTATCATTTCGTTGTAAGCTTCATGCAGGTCACACAGTAATGTGTAAACGGCTGCAGCGAATTTAGTCGCACCAGAAAAACAAATGCTGTGTTGTTCGTACGGTTGTCTTTCTTCTATGTAGCACAAAAGATGATGATCTGCAAAATGTCTGAAGCAGCTCTTTTATGTACATTCCAAGACGCAGGCACCATACAAGAAAGTTTAGCTATACTTCAAGACTTCTAAAGCATGTAGGACAAACTGATATTAACATACTGAAAAGTGTTGTTGGGGAAAATGTTTAGAGCTTTTTATTTTGGACATATGCCATTTAAATGCCAGTCGTACACAGTTGGCTTATTAGCATATTCGTTGTAAATAATTCATGTACAGGAAACACCCTAATCTGTGTTCACTTTACTAAATAACAAACTTTAAGTAAAACGCATTGTCCCAATTGTAAATGCACCATTCATTCATTCATTCATATCTAGGTTAAAGGGTATGACCAAAGATGATTTTCTTTTCTGCAGTTCGTAATGTCAGGCTGGGGAACGGGGTATTCTTTCCGCTGTGATCTAGTAGACTACTCCCGATCGCCACAAGCAATGAGGGTGAGAAATGTTGCCTTACTTGCTTTATGAGAGGCTTGTAAACTGGTTCTAGTTTTGGGTGTTTTGCTTGGTTGTTTTGTGGTTGATTTCGCTCGACGAATGATACCATTGACACTAAACAATGCATTCACTGTTGGGTAATGTATTGTATCTGTTTATGATCAATTTAGTGATTCATTCAAGTTTGGTTATAGTTAAATAGTAGGTTTTGTATTTAATAGATTCCTGCATTTGTGCATTAATATACATTTCACTGTATCCAGATGGCATGGACTTGCTGGCTTTATTACTTCTCCAAGTTTATTGAGTTGATGGACACAGTAAGTACTGTTTTATATTTATTACCTTGGTTTCATTACATCTTAAGTGCTACAGTTTGGCGGGAAGCAACTATATCTGTCACATATTTGACATGCTGTCAGTCAGCAATATTAATGTTCTCTCACGTTACAAAAAATGGAAGAAAATAGTGAGTCACAGGCAAAACTCCTGTTAAGTGGTTAGGTGGATAGATGGAAGAGAGGCGTAGGATTTTGACTGAAACTTCAAATTACAATATATTTCTTCTTAAATGAGTGTATCACAGCCATATTACACCTATACAGTGCTGTCCTTGTGATCAGATCCCACAAAACGGATGTTAACGCTGTGTGTTCCCTCTTTCTTCTGGACAGGTATTCTTTGTGCTGAGGAAAAAGCACAATCAAGTGACCTTCCTGCATGTCTTCCATCATTCCATCATGCCTTTCACTTGGTGGTTTGGGGTTCGGTTTTCTGCAGGTAGGGAATTTTGTATCTTATACAATTGTATGAATACACGTAAAAGATGAATTTCCTATAGATGTCTGTTTACTTGGTGTTGCAGGTGGTATGGGGACTTTACATGGTCTTCTGAACTGCATCGTTCATGTCATCATGTATACTTACTACGGACTGTCAGCTTTGGGCCCTAACTACCAGAAGCTTTTTTGGTGGAAGAAATATTTGACTTCAGTACAGCTCGTATGTACAGTATTACAATATTTAAATTTCCTTTTGATGCCGTTTCTTGATCACTGATATGATCAGAGTAGAGGAAACATCCATTTATTTATTTTTGTATGTTTCTGTATTTTATTCATTCATTTCATTGACATTCACTGTCATGTAGAGCTGGTTTTAAAAATGTTGTCCATGTTTTGTCATTCACTGATTAGACTGATTTGAGTTGGCTTTGAAACATTTATTTTTTTGTTTGCACTCTCTCTTTTCAGATCCAGTTTGTCATCATAACCTTACATATTAGCCAGTACTTCTTCATGAAAGACTGTCCCTATTTATACCCCGTATTCATCTACGTCATTGCTCTCTATGGGATCATCTTCCTCCTCCTCTTCCTCAACTTCTGGTACCACGCATACACAAAAGGCAAAAGGCTTCCTAAAGGCCTGCAAAACACAGCCATGCAACAGAACAACAATGACATACACCACAAGAAAGAATAACGGGTGCAGTGTGACTAACCAATCAGCAGTGACAATCTACCTAAAACCACCTTTTGGCTACAATTTTATAAGACTATATTCATGCCATAACATTTATCTTGATGCCCTGGGAAAAATGTTACTGTACAGACTGTGTGTTGCAGTCTGGGCTGGATCTTGCCTTTTACCCTCTTGAATGGTGGCACTGCGACTGTCCTTGAAGGAACCGATGCATTGATCTCATCTTGCACTATTGGTGAAGAAGGACGGGAATTTGGTTACCTTTATGAATTTATATATCGTCATGAATGTCTTAGGATGCTTTTTTTTCTGGGACAGGAGCTTGAAATTTTTGTACACAGGTATTTGTTTATTAACTTTTAAATATTTATGAAAAAAATAAATGCTGTATTCATTTAAATTGGTGTTTTTTCATTATTATTTTGTTAACTTATTTTACCTAAATCTCTCAAAACCTCAGCACATGTAGGGGTTTGGATTAATTTTATTTGTTTATCTTTATGTAAATAGTAGTGAAGAGTATGTCTCCATATAGAGTTGTGTTTGTTTTAAATATAGATGCTAGATTTTAAATTAATTTTTTTTTGTTTCTGTATACTCACCATGAGAACACAGCTCCCCCATGTGGAGTAAAATGTAAAAGGGGCTCTGGGAAATACTGTTTTTAAGTTAAATTAATTTGTATCATGCTTCTTATCTTTTTTGATTATCAAATAAATAGCTAAATATGATATAAAGAAATTTTGGAGACATGAAAGGAATATCTTTACCTATCTATCTATCTATCTATCTATATATATATATATATATATATATATATATATATATATATATATATATATATATATATATACATATATATATATATACACATATATATATATACATATACACATATATATACATATATATATATATATATATATATATATATATATATATATATATATATATATATATATATATATATATATATATATATATATATATTGTTTAATAAATTAAAAAATAAAAAGCTAAAATAATGTGTGTAATATTGCTTTCTCCAGTGAAAAAGTTAGCTTTTCTGAATCAGGAGAGCAATATGCACTGTTTACATGTTAAAACAAATATGATAAGACGACAAGGGATAGACTTTTTCACTGGAAGAAAAAGTAAAAAAATATTCACTTATTATGGATAACGGCTGGTATTTTGGCCAGAAGCAAGAGTTTAAAGTTAAAACGCCTTGATGGATTTGTTTATTACAAACACACAGCTTTTCACTTTAGAAGCCTTTAATTGATTGACTGCAGTCATGTAGATTATTGCGAGGGTTTTTATCCGCTGTTTGGACTCTTATTGGTGAGCAAGTGATGTAATGCTAAGTTTCTCCAAATATGTTCCAATGAAGAAACAATCTACATCTTGGGTGGTTTGAGGCAGGGTCAATTTTCAGGATATTTTCATTTTTGGGTGGAGCGTTCTTTTAAATTCTGGGTATGTATTTTTTTTTTTTTGTAATTAAAAAAAGAACATCTTTATGTACATCTGTTTTTATAAAACATTTTTAATATATATATTTATTAATATTTATTTAATATATATATATATTTCCCCAAGCTTATAAATCTGCTTCCTTGAGCAATGGAAAATTTAAGCATGGTAAGTGATATTTTTAGAGAGGTTTTTGTAGTAGAACAAACACATTTGAGTGGCTGCCTCCCACTCACATAAAACAGGATAACAGAATTCTCCTTAAAGCATTTTTCACTGGTGCTTCATGGGTAATTTTGGTCTAGCAGTTAGAAGTAGGTCACGGTTCTCAGAATGTGTGAACTAGCAGGTCAGAAGAAATCTGGATTGCCATGAATAATGCTCACATTTGTTTGTCAGACCCCTGCATTTTCCTTCTACACCTTGCACTTTGTCATTTTTGAGGCGGGATCTCCTAATTTGATTAATTTGTGAAGTAAAACCCCTCTCGATGTCACCATAGCATTAATTAAAAATTACTCTCAATCACTGCAGGGAAAATTAAACGCACTAATGAACACGCTAAATGCTGCACAGCCCCCTTCTTCAAAGTGTGTTATTTAAAAAATCAGCTGCATTTAGATATTTTGTTCCATTTAATGTCACTTTAGAGACTTGTTTACTCAAATTTAACTGTTTGGACATCATCGTGTGGACTGAGTGACATGGATGTGCGTTTAATTAGACGAATAAAGACAAACCAGTTTTTATAGCTGCCAAGAATGTTGTTGACTGAAGGATTATGTCAAACAGATGTGGTAAATTGTTTACTGATGGTGATTCAACACTCCTTACAGGGACTGCACAGCTCCATGATCATTACTGACTTAACGGATGCAGTTTTGGTGTCCAAAAATGTATTTAGGAAATGTTTGTGTATATTCTGTGCAAGGTGATGGGTGTTAATGTCACTACTTGTCACTATATTTCTTTCTCAAGAAATGTCCAAATCCTGTAAAACACAAACAAAAGCCGAGGTGTCTAGTAAAGTCATAGGAAGCTTCTTTCCAGGTGAGCGGGGTTTTTTACTTTTAGTTTTTTTTTTTATTATTATTTAGTTTTTAGTTGAGAGATTAATCTACAGTAATAAGGGCCACTACTAAAGGTATATATATATTTTATGTATGTGTTTGGTCTCACATATAGGTCAAAAGGTTAAAAGCGCTGAGGTAGTGATGGGCGCTTTGTAAGTACTGTTTGGTGAAGCTTCGAAAACCTGTATGTGAATAATTTTGTTTCTAACTAGTGGTTCAGATCGTGTATGATACTGCCAAAGTCACTTGACTTATTTGGCGATCTTTGTGAACTAATGAATGAGTTGAGTGTCTATTATTTTTACCTAATCTCAAATCAGTTGATTTTACATGAATTAACATTTTATTGAGACATTTGTGTAAAAAAAAAAAAAAGTTAATTCATTCTCGTAGATTAAAATATCAATCTTTGGATTTAAAATGATTGATGTTAGTATCGTTCTTATGAATATCATATTTGATTTAAGACAAGAATGCTTTTGCTATACATAATTTGTTACTGTGATATTGTTCTTTCAAAATTTTTGAATAAAGTATCCATTTGAGATGGAAAAAGTGTTGTGGACACTTAAACTTGCTCTGATATCACATCAGCATCAAACATCTGGACTTATTTAATAGGTTTGTGTTTGGTGTGTGTCTAAACATTGCGAGCAGATGGGAAATCATGACAGACATGGCTCAACAGAGCTCAACAGAGCTTGGTGCCAGGTCCGAAAAAGTAATTCCCCGATAACTCAATTTCCCATCAAACATTATGTAAACAATAACAAATATATCACATAGGAACTTCAGACAGCGTCTCACAAAAATGTTAGTAATGAGTTTATTTAAAGTGCATCATAGATATCATAGAGTAATCTTCAAAATATGATTTGTTTGCTTCCTTTGCCCACTTAAAGGTGGCTAGACCCTGAGAACATAAACGGGGTGAAATAACTAGACCATGACGATACAGGGCAGATTAGCTTCATATGTGTGTGGTTATTTATTATTTGTTGTTATTATTTATGTTGTATTACACAGCTTTTGTAATACTTGATTCTGATTGGTCGATTGTGGCAGTCTTCGTTCCCGGAATTAACTTCTTTTTTTTTTGTCTATTTACTTTTTCCACAGAGATTTGAAAAAAAGTCTTTGTTAAACAGTTATAAGAAATGAACAAAATCAATGACCTGAATTACAAAGTTTGACGCTATTGCAAAAATTTCAGACAATAAAATCTAGGTACTTTAAACAACAGCTTTATATTAATTTCAAGAGCTGGATTGTGTGTTTCTGCATTTTAAAAGTAAGTACTTTTTGTTTATTTCAGGATTTGCTCTGACCTGTTTATATTCCCTGATTGGTGGAGAGGTGTTAGCAGCTTCATGGGTAATGTAGTTTTCAACATGCTGGTAAATATTATCAAATGTGTATAGTGTGTATTTTTTTTTTACTTAGGACAAGGTTATTTTCATAAACATCAGGAAAAAAACTAGTTTTTAAATGTTATAAATTCAGCATTATTTGCCCAAACATTTTTGTATGTTACTTTTCCACAGTTTTCTTTTGTTTCCACAGTTTCTTGCACCATTTTTCATTTTATAAGAGCCTCATTGTTGATTTTTTGCCATTAAGACGTTGTCAAAAATGGTCAGTTTGAGTTCAATTAACAACGTCTTTTTCCACATAATGCTGGAAGAGTTCAATAGCTTGTTTGTGGCTTTGACTTTGACTGAGGTGTACACTTATATAACAAATTTACTTCTACATTTTTCAGAGGTATGAAGTTTGACAGCTAGCCACGATCTCTCCCGATCACTAACAGAGACAACAGAGACAAGTCATAGGGCATGTGAAATGAGAACTTCAGCCTCCAAAGGGACCACAGAGGTAAACAGTGCGATCAGCGCGACTGATGTGTGACGTCCAATTTTGACGATCCATTTCCAAAAAAAAAACCTCTCAGTTGATTGCAGTATTCCCATGGTGACCCAATCTCTCTTGTGGCTCTCGTGCTTGACAATTTGAGACATACAAGCATCCCGCTGTGATGCTGCAGTGGCCCCTGCTTTTTAAAACATCTCTCCAGTCTCTGCTGGCTACTGCTGAAGAAACTTTAGGGAGGGGTGGGGGGAAGCTGAGCGCTCTGATTGGCTGAGAGGCTGGGAACTCTGATATTCTTCAGTCCTTAAACCAAAGAGCATCACAGCACAAGGCACAGTGTCACAGGAAGCAAAGGGGACTTAGACATTCTGTTCTGTTTCAGCTGGACTGTATCGCAGTGACTATCGGGATCAGTCTCTGGAGGATTGCATCTGTCACTTCCGTTCCTTTTCTCTTTCTCCCAGGAGAAGAGTAAGTTCCCGTTCACACTTTATTCACTCCCTTTTTCTTCTGTATGTACCTCCCAAAGGTATCGAAAGAACGTTTCTGTACCCTACAATCCTGTCTTCTCATGCTTTTCCTGCTGTCACCTTCCATCTGGTCTAGAACTGTCCGCTAGCGTGTGTCTTTTTTTTTGTGCTTTATGGTATGTTGTAAAGGAGAGGCAGGTGCAAGGTGACTTTTGGGCACCTGACCCGTTCAGCTAACTCATCGTTGCACTGCATGCAAAGGATTCTTATAGAAGAGAGACGTTTGGTGGCTTTTGCATCCTTTAATCTATTAATAGAGCACCCCAAAGCAGCTTGCACTCACTGTGAACTGGAATGTCTTATTGTATCATAATCATAGTAAAGTGAGGCATTATGGTCCACATGTGCCTTTTTATTAGGGCTCGTGTCCAACTGATGATATTGTGTTTTCCTTCCACATGTCAGTGTTTCCCCTACGAAATGAAGTCATGTGTAAAAGCGAGCTCATGACTGTGTGGGAGTGATTCTGACTTCATGTCACATGAAGTTATGATTTTTGCATACTATGAACCCGCTGTTTTTGAGTACGGAGAGATGCGGTTTTGTTCATTCAACTTTTTTCCCCCTCACATTTGACATTTTACAAGCAAAAATACTAAATCTCCTCCTCGCCCCTTTTATGCCAGTCACAAAACGAGAGTAAAATAATTTAACAAAATTAGAAAAATGTATAATATAAATATACCAATCTGACTAATAATAATAAGGAAATATTCAATACAATTTTATATATTACAGTACCGGAAAAATACATCACTCAGTTAAATAAAAAAAAATCATAACATGTTTTACATTTTGTGTTACATCCTAGATACCGTACACAAAGCAACCTGAGCTATAAGATAAGTAAGAAAATATTCCTTGATCTGGGAAAAACCCCACTAGTCTGTCAGCAGTTTCATACCTATCTTTGACCATATGTAAATCTAACAGCTACTTTTTTATTTTAAAAAAAGTCACACAGTGTACTTGAACACTGACAAGATGTCAAAAACAAGAGTTTCATTTTCCGATCCAGAATTTTTTATTTTTTTTACAATGGGAAGTGTAACAATCCAGTGTGCGTTTACGATGTTCAAAAATGCTGAATCTGAAACAAGAAAATGTTCACAAGGGTGTGCGATGATATATGATGTCAAGAAGGCCAGCTAATGATGTCATTGATGACACCACCCTTCCCCTTCTAAAACATCTGCGCTCCTAATCGGTTCCTCATGACATTTTAAAGCACGATATCGCTGTGTTTATAGCCACGCTGGGTAATTGTTACTTGTAACAACTGGCTTTAAAACTTGTAAGGGGTGCAGACCCCTGCTGTTCTCTAACACGTCTCCCTCACGAACTGTGAACGCTATGCTTCAAAAGCTTGTTTGCGCGAATGTAACTGGAGACTTAATTTAAATCACCACCTTTGGTTGGCTGATCGATGCCCTTTGTTGCTTTTGAACATTTAAACCTTTGTGCAAGCTTCTCCCATGCAAATTGCTCTTTGTAGTTGACTGAAATATTAAGGACGGAGGAAGTTGGCAGTGTTTTGATTGCTCTTGGTAACCGACGTTTTTTCCTGCTCCTTTGCCATCAGTTTCCACAGTGTATAGTCGGAGCCCTCATTAGGTACAATTAAGGAAGTATATTTATTTCAAACATATTAAAAATGGTTGGAAAATGTGCAGGCATGTCTCAGAACTGATGATCCAGTGACTCGAGACAAACATGTTCATGCTGTTGTTTCAAGCTTATTATGTAAATTCATGCTTTAAAGGTCAATCAAAATCCCTGATAGAGTGCCAAAGCTGACAGTTTGCTTTTTCTGTCATGTCAATGCTATTTGGGGGCATATGCCCACACTAGAATCTACCTGGCTAATCCTCATCTGTTAAATCAGCATGAGGTATATGAGAGGAAACTACTAAGGGACCCTCAGGCAGCGGAAAAAAGAATGAATGAACTATGACAGGCCACACGATCTAGGCAAGTCTAGGCTGCTATGTTATGTTTTTTAGGTTAAATGCATTCAGTATTTTCGTACACTATGAAAACCATTTTGACACACTTGAAAATTGTTATATTCTCAAATATTTGCAGCAAATAGTTGTAAAGATTTATATATATATATATATATATATATATATATATATATATATATATATATATATATATATATATATGCACACACACACACACACACACACACACACACATATATATATATCAATCATATCATAGTATAGTAATCAGTATTTTTTTACCACTTTAAAGAGTAATTTATTACATTGTCAACATTAAATAGAACTGATATAATTTTTAAATCCTTCATACTCATAAAACATGAAGACTCTAATATTGGTAGCTGAATTAAAGCGGTTTTATTTTTAATCGACCAGTTCAATACTATTCTCTTTATCTTTAGACCCTTTTTCATCAAACATTTTACTCACTAAATATATTTAGTATAGCTGAGTCAAGATGGTGCATTTTTTAAATTTGATGCATCATCCACACAGCTAGGTGTCAGCATAACTCCAAGGATTCAAATCTTGCACGTTTTAATGGGTAAGGTTTGTCTGCATCACATTAAATGTCAACCTTATTTACAAGGTGCTGCTTGTATATACATTTAAATTCGTTAACAGACTATCACAGACTAAACTTAGATTGCTATTAGCATACTTCAAGGAGGCCTTGTTCAGTTGTGAGCATCTTAACATGACAGCTTCTTGATCTTACTTCTAAAAAAGTTCCTCTTTTGTTCTCCACCAATGGTGTATGTGGAATAAAAAAAAAAGCCTTTATTCATTTTCCATTATAAGGTTGTGTTTTGATGCCTCATCTAGCATCCTGTGTGGAGAGGTTGAAAAGCCATTTCTGGAAGAACATCAAAAGGAAAACAGCGCAGCCATTTTTTCCCCAAACTCTCTCATGACACGTTAAAAGTTCAATAACCTCAACAGAAACACAGATGGCAAGGCAATATGGAACTAACCGACATTTAAAGATGCAGTTATGGCAACGCTGGTGCACGAGAGTTAATATATATGACCATACTGTGCTAAATGTTTCTTATGAAGCCCTCTGGTTTCCTGTTGATGGTTATCTTTGTATACGTTAGATTTGCAATTGCATGTCTCGGCTTTTGCCTTTGCGGTGTAAACATTTCCCAAGCTTACATTTATTTTGCATAGGACACTGTGGGTTTTGCTCAATCATATCAACTACAAGTGCTTGATGGATGACTTTGGTGAACTTTGGCCGAAAAGAATGCAGAAAAGGTTGTGTTGTGCTTCCCATGGAAAATATTCCATAAACAATAATTGACATATGCCTATTTTAGCCTGTGACACTCACAAATATTTGCCTGGGGAAATAATTGTCTGAGAGAGAGAGTTTACATTTTCAGCAGTTACTGAGGCATGGGGCCCTCTTTCTAAAAACACTCTATTTTCACTCTAAATAGCACAATGTCAAGAGGGCTGTAGTAGTTTCATGACTAAACTGATTGAAATCAAACAGTGATCAAAATCTCTCACATTAGTGCAAGTTATGAACTATTTGTGATAGTCATTTGTCATTTGTAATATAAGGTCTGTTTATATCACTCTTTCTGCAGATTCAGCTTGCTAAACACATGGGAATGTAAATTGATTTTGCAACAATGTAGCCACTAGATGGTGATAGAGACTTTAGGGTGATAGAGACTGTTTGAGAAAAATCTATATTCCACAGACTTTATATTGCCTTCCTTAGACATTTCATGTCGCACAGCTATTTATATTATGCTCTGTAAAAGATAGTTTATAGCATTCTTTCCAAATTTTGTTTTAGCGTGCAGTTTGTTTTCATTTTGCAAGTTTAGCTTATCACATTCTGTATATTTATGTTAAGTCTGTTGATTTCAGCTTCAGCTTGAACTTAAAACAATTTTTTCCCCTTCCGCTCGGCTCTGAGGGGCTAAAGACTGACTGGTTTAAAAGGTCCTCATCGGTTTTTTTGTTATCCCATTTGCCTTTATGGTGTCACTACGCACTTAAAAATAAAGTTTCCAAAAGGCGGTTTCATAAGTGATACAATGAAAGAATGTTTTTGGGTTCATTTTAAAACAAACGCATGTTTTTCTTTGTCTAAGCAACCTTTTCTAGCTATATTTTATTTATATTACTTTTGTGCAGTGGAGAGGTGACACTTTTTTAATATTTAGTGTATAGTTCTCACAGGAACCTTTTGCCTCACTTTTGTGGTAAATTATTCCGTTACAATTCATTCCATATGTTAATGTTATTAATTATACAGTTCTTATACAGTTTTTGATTATGTTTTCTGGAAAAGGAAGAGGAACCCAGTGAAAGAAAAGGCTGAATTCAATGAATGATGGACATTTTTCTTCAGATCAGCAGAACTGTGCCTACAACAAAAGACTTGTCTACTCAAATAATAATGACATGAATAATCACCCACCCTTATAATGGAAATATTGTATTATGTTTTAGGTTTTAGAATACCTTACAGTTGAATCTCATTTCACTGTTATAAAATTATGTACGTGCATGCCTATTTTTAAACCAAGGATGCCTAGAAGAAATTCGTGCAATGCTAACTTCAAGTTTTAAGATTATTCAAGGCAGGAAGCATCTGTCAAATATTCAGTTCGGGTTTTTCTTGCCGTATTGAAAGTGACTTTGTAAAACAAGTGACTTTGTAGAACTGGCCAACTTCAAATAGGACAGAGCTTGTTCTGCCTCATGAATAATTTATAGAGCTCTAATTTAAGAAATGAACACAATAATTCCAAGGTCAAATCAAATACATACAATGGTTATTCTAAATGTAAAAAGAAACGCGACACAGCTCTGTGTGTGTGGCACATTGCAGTCTATGCTTTTGAAAACAGTATCATTTCTTTTTTCGTGCAAAACTAGCTCTTGAACTGTTGGTTCCTAGATTATCAGCTTGTCCCTGGGGACCACAGGCTTACTGATGAAAAGAAAAGTGCATTTATTCAAATGCAATTTCGGATGCCAGAACTGCACAAGATGGTTTTTTTTTATGCTGGAAGTAGTCAAAATTGGATTTGGACATTTGGTGCTGCAGTGTCTTTTGTCGCCATATTTTACTAGAGTTGTGTGATTTGTGTGATGACAAACCCCCTTTTTGTTTTTGTTCTAGGACTTTCTACGTTCTGAGGCCGAAACCTCAACTTTTTTCTGGGGCACAAACAATGCAAGAGAATGCCTGCAGCGGAGAAAGTCAACTGGAGAGCGTGAGTGCACTGAAATCATTCATGCCATAAGCATCCGCAGACAATTAAAATCAATACGTGTAACTTTTATCGATCACGGAGGACGTTTTACAAGCATTGAGTAGTTATTGGAGTCGGTTAAGAGGTTTATTAATCATCATTGGGCACCGTCAGACAGGGCAGCTAGCTTCGGTTAAAACTCGGAACAGATGGTGCAGGTTCAAATGATATTTCACTTTATAAATTAATGTTGCTGCTTTCACCTGTGATAAAGAACATTGTCACTTGAAACCTTGCCTAGAGAAGGGTTTGTGATTGTTGTTACAAGAAAGCATTACCTTGGAAATCGGTTGCCGTAAATGGGTTATTTACCAGTACTTACAAACAGTTTTGTGGCATTGATTAATGGTCTGAGCTGTAAACCAATGGTGGTCCAAAACCGAAGCCCCAGAGGCAGTGACCCATGAACTGGAGTGTTGCTGAGTTCCTCTACCTCCTTAGTGTCCTTGTGCAGCACTTAAATGTTTTTCTGCTATATGAGGAACGTGCATATATGTGCGTACAACTGTCCAAATGTTTGTGGTCAGTAACATATATATTTATTTAGAAACGGATGTACGTGATTTGGGATTTATAAAGGATTTCTATATCTTTTCATCAAAGAATATCTGTTTCACGGTTTCCACAAATATTAGGCAGCACAATTTTTTTCAATATAAATAATAATAAAATTGTTTTGAACTTTAAATCAGCATGATATAATGATTTCTGAGGGATCATGTGACACTGAAGACTGGAGTAATGATGCTGAAAAAGAAATGATGTTGTAAAAAATACTGAAATAAAAATGTTTTTAATTGTAATAATTCTCCATAATGTATATCATGTTTTTTAGAGGCTAATGAAAAACATGAAACATGAAAAAAAAGTCTAAAAAATCTCCTGTTGCTATATAGCATTATCTTTTACTGAACCAAACAAGGGTTTAAACCCAACCCCCCAAAAATGTAACACTGCTTTGAATTGTTGATGTCTTGCATAGTGGGAATCATTTCAACATAAAACCAAAGTTTTTTATTTGCATTTTGGGAGGCCTTTAACCTTGTACTGCCTATATGTAAGTTATTAAACTGAAATATGTCTCTGCAATATATGCTTACAGAACTTGTCTCAAGGAGGCAGATGAAGTGTAGTCTTTCATAAGAAGATTAATGAATTGAGATTTGTCATTGACCCGCTGTCATTTAGCTCCAGGCGACATGATAAGAGACCGTCATCGCTTGTCATCACCTGTGTAACCCGCGTTACTGCTCACATCACAAAAGCCCGGGGCAAGAACTTCATATCACTGTGATTCATTTCTGGTACTTTAGCTCCACATTTCAGGACTCTATGACATCCAAAATGTTTTAATGACTTTTTTAATGTCACAGGCGCTTTTATGTTCGAGTTATAGCTCATTTAGTCATTAATACATTTACTTTGAATGAGAAGTGTATTGTTCTTTAGTGTTGGAATGACAAATTAAACATCTGAGTGACTTACCTTCCCTAAAATTCTTATGAAGACTGTTAGATATCTCGATGACTGATTCCCTGAGCATTTCTAAAAATTTAGATTTCAATCCACAGCGAAAGAAGAAAGAAGAAATCTGCTTTGAAGCCTGCTATTTAAATATCATCGAATCTCACTTGATAAAGTGGCTCATTTGGGTGCCGGTCTTTAACCATGTGACACCTTAATCATTCCTTTCTGAAATCACATTTCCAATATTTCAAACGCAGTGGAGCTCTACGAAGCATCAGTGACGATAATTAAAATGTTTATATATTCAACGCCTCTGTGAAACCGCTGGTAATTGGATCAAAGGTTTGCGTATGAGTCCGCTGATGGTTTGCATATTTCATTCAGGCGATTTCATTGGGGTGTTCCCCCGAAAGAGAGCCTGTTTTTTTGCAGTTAATGTGTTTTTCACGGGATCTGACTGCAGCCATTAAAGTAGAAAGGTGAGACATTGTTTACTGCTTGCACCTTTAGTCATTTATTTTCACAGTTGGGCAGTTATACTTTAGAATGAAAATTAGTTTTTTAGTTAATATCTGATTTATCAAAGCTAAAATAGTCTGTTAAAAAGATGCAATTTAATAGCTATGTTATGTTGGTGTATATATGTATGTTTTATTTTAAAATAGCACACTTTACAAACTTAGTTCTTAGCATTTTTAGTTCTTAGCAACTTAGCATTCAAAGTCCAACCGATCTCATTTTTTTAAGCACAAGACTCGAGCATACAGATGAAATGTCTCGTTGCATTGACATTTTTTGTCCTCTAAATCACCTACAATGGCACTGAGACACAACTTGCTTCCTGTGAAGAGGAAAATTAATTGTTCGTGAAGGCCACAACTATTTTAAACCCTTCCATTCACAGGGGATACCTTGTTTTGGCTTGCAGCACTTTCGGGGTGAGCACAATTAAGTAATTAATAATGCATGAGGTGATAAGTCTGAATGTAAACCTCCCGAGAGCTATTTCTATACAACCCGGAAACAAAGGAAAATGTCAGTGTTAGAAAAGAAGTAAATACCTTGAAGACCTGTCTTCGAGCGCAGGTACTGAGTCATTTTCTCTTCAGTCAAATATCTGTGCGGTTTTTCGAGTTATTGAATTATGAAATAATTTATCTTTCAGGAAAATTGAACTGTTTTTCATTGCATTTTGGGGTTGGTGCCTGAAGGAAAATGAGTGGGGAGCCTTTTTGTGTGAATCAATGGTGATTTGTGTTTCCCACTTTGTCCTGAGGCTGTTTGGAGAGAGCTGGTCCCTCTGTATCAAATCGATATCTCCTTCTATCCAGAGGGAGTGAGGGTTCTCTCATGTGTCTTCAGAGCATGTTGTCAAAAAATGAGAGGACTTGTTATCGCAACAAACAGGAATGATAAATGGACGGATGGATATTTGTCACATGATTCTTTAGTAATCACTTTAATATGCTGATTTCAGGAACATTGCTTATTATTTTTTACATTTTAAAATGGTGTTGTTTTTGCTTTTATTTTTGTCTGTAAGATTAAAAAAATAAATAAATAAATAAAATATATATATATATATATATATATATATATATATATATATATATATATATATATATATATATATATATATATATATATATATGTACTTATTTTCAAATGACAAGTTATAGCACTATCAATCTGAACATAAGAAAAGAAATTACAATGTTGCATTTCCAGTGATTTTAGTGTCAATATTTTATATATTCAAACATGCAAAAAGCCAGTGTTAATGGAATACAGGTGACTCATTCATTATAAATTGGTCCATAAAAAGAGCAAATGGTCCATTTAGTTTTTATGAATAAATTCTTCTTGTTTTAAGTTTAATGTTAGTATCAGGCTACAAATTACACTTAAACCATGTCATGAAACAAATAGGTCATTTAAAGCGCTGAATAGAGTCTGCACTTGAGTCTGCACACTAATTCTTTAGTCTGAAGGTTCATCTGAGGACTAATTAATTTTCATACCTTATCTCTGCTGAAATTGAGTGGACTATTTTTAGTAAAAGTCTCATGTATTCTCTGAAACTAAGAGTTTGGGGAAATGACTTTTAATGAAACTGTCACCTTCTCAGGTCTCAGATTGTTCCCCAGACTCCCCAGACTCGTGTCCACTGTCCTGCATGGAGCCCTTTGCGGTGCGCAGGCTTTCCTGCCGAACTGTCCAGCTGCCCCCTTTGGCCTTCAGGCAGGCTGAACAGTACTACTGTGAGAGGAAACCAGAGACAGAGACGGCCCAGCCTCGACCCACCAGCCTCCCCCTGAGAGCACCTCCGCTCATTGCCATCACCTCCGCAGATACAAGCAGGTAAACAGCCCGGCTTTTATATTCTCGTTGTTACTGATGATTGTTCCTTCTAAGAGAAACAAAGAATTTATATGTTGAGTCAATATTTCCAACATTAAATCAATTTTGACTTGAAACAAAAACTTTTAAATGTGTAATTAATATGGGTCAGAGAACTTTTTACAGACAATTCAAATTGTTTCATAGATGCATTGGAACTTATTGCGCTTTTAATCTTGTTATTTCCTCTTGCTTTGGAAATTTGTTTTCTTTAAAGTCAGTGATATTAGGCAATTCTCACTGCCGGGCTATACAGTAGCCTAAATGTTTATATTGTCATCATTTTAGCAAGCGCGTTTTATGGCCTGACGCATGTGTGTAAAAGATCAGAAAATCCCAAAGAACTTTTACTGAAGAAAATAGTTGGTAACCTAACTGAACCGAGTTAAACAAGTTCTTAAAATCAATATCATCATGAACTGAAGATAGATACTGTTCGCACAGATTGCCATTAGCGTAAATATCAACAAACATCATCTTGTTTGCACTAAATTCAAATAGTGGCAAATGATATACAAACAGAGTAAATAGAAGTTAAATGCTGTTTGTACTAAAGGTAAATTGTCTAAGCACCGGAACACAAACTTAAAAAAAGAGCCTCTGCGAACATGTTTAGCATAAAACGACAGTCGAATTATTAACATATCCTGAATAGGAAAAATTGGAATAGGTTTCAGTAAAATAGTTCAGACCCAATGGAAAATTGGGCCGTTGAAGTAGATGAGTTTGTTTCTTCATCAAAACAAATTCAAACCAATGGGACATCACCAATGGTGCCGTCAGAAAGAGAGTCCAAACAGCTGATAAAAACACCACAATAAACCACAGTAAACCACAGTAAACCACATGACTCCAGTCAGTCAAGACCTGGTCAGGCAAAAAAGTGTGCGTTTTTTTTCAAAACAAGTTTTTAATTAAAAATTGTTGCTTCTTGCTTTTATCCATAAAATTGCTTTCCCCAGCGAAGACAAAAGGTTAATCAATGGACTGAAGCTGTGTTGTGGTGTCTTCATCAGCTGTTTGAACTCTGACGGCACCCATTCACTGCAGAGGATCTGTTGGTGAGCAAGTGATGTAAGAGCAGCTCTTTTAGTTTTCTTTTTCTTAAGAACGAGCACAGACCGCACCTCTTTATTGAATCAGTCTTAGCTAAATATATATTTCTTCCATTAAGGATTGTTCCATTGCTTTATATCACAAAAACCGACAAACATATAAACATTTTATGGTAGGTCTTTGGATTTTGATAAAACATGGTGGACCAGGTCAGTGTTCCAAAGAATGATTATAGTCAAACCAAACACGACTCGATCACAGCTAGCAATTTACACATGATTAGCATCTACAGCTAAAGATGATTGACAGTCATGTCAGCTAGAGACGGAGAACCTGTCAATCAAGTGCTCGGTTATACGCAACATCGGTTCCCATCTACGGCACATAGACTTTATACGCATGAGGCTTGTTTTTTTCTTCTGATTATGTTAAGTCATTTTTTTTTTTTTCCCCCCAATACCCTAAGAGGCCTTGGTCTCCAACTGTGAGGACTGGAAATTTTATGTAACAGTTTGCATTAATCATAAGAAATATTGCAATAATGCATACACGAATGAAGCTTTTGCTGAAACTCACTGGTATGAACTATTGTTTTAATCGTGTTACACTGCCCAGTGTTCAATTGCATCTTCTGCTCTGAATAAGCCTTGCATCTTGATTGTGTGTATGCATCATTTCCCTGTTTTATGCCAGGCTGTAATTCACAAGGTCACGATCCCCTCTTTACAATTCAGTGAATATTCTAATATGCAGACTTCACTGGATAAATTGTCTCAATTCTTCTTCCCCCTGTTGGCTCTAATGGAAAGAGCGCTTTATCCGACACCTCTCTATTACACACACTTATCTTTGAATTGCCTTCCTGTCAATGCTGTGTCAGAGGCAGGACAGTCATTCGAACAACGCTTTGGTTTTAGTGCCTGAACTGAGGGTTGACTCGCATTGTATTTGATTGAAAATCTATCTTAGATAAAAGAGAGAAGGGGCAGAGAACAGATTTGCTGTCAAAAGTAATTTCATGCTTATAACTTCAGGATTCTGCGTGCTTGTTTAGTGATTATCGTTCGCTCAGGTTGAACCGACACCTAAAGGATGCTGTCAGTACTGCTCAGCTCACGTGAGGAAACCTGTCAGGATGCTGAACGTTAATGTGCACAAACTGTACTGAATTGGGAAAATTCTAAAACGTATTTATGTACAGGGAAACTATGAAATGTTATTGTAAGGTATATTAAATATTTAATGAGTAACTTTTTGTATTTCCTGGGTTTCTTTAGACTATAGCTGTGAACAAGAGACTAAATCAAATGCATTTTTATTGCATTCCCATTTGTTCAAATAGCAAAAGATTATCTCCGCAGTAGTATTTTCATGAGGCTGATAACTGCAGTAAAAATATATTTTTTATTATGTGGTGCAAAAGCAATCTATAGAGGTATAGAATTATACATGTACAAAATAATTAAACAAATAAAACAAACAAATAAATATATAAATTAATTAAAAAAAAAAAAAAAAAAAAAAAAAAAAAAATATATATATATATATATATATATATATATATATATATATATATATATATATATATATATATATATATATATATATATATATATATTTAAGTTTTGTTTTCTCAAAGTTGCCTTATTGTGCGAAGAGCATTAGGCTCCTCCTCCTGGTCTGTCAGTCAACCTGTGTAGAATAAATATTGATCGCCTCCCAGCATCACTTCTGTGTGAAGTGGAGAGGAGAATGAGAGCACTTGGATGTTTTTTTCCGTCCAGGCGAGGCGCGAGACAGGGATGCTGGATGTTGTTGCGTGGACCTCGAAGATTTGGGCACCAATTTGACGGGACAAGCGTTTATTGTCCGAAGTTTTGTGTTATTATGGACGCTACGATAGAAGCGAGCAATGGTGCCTATAGACGATGAACTCTTGGACAGAATGGGTCGATCCAGAATAGTAAACATCAAAATTGACTTTTCGCTTTATATGCCTTTGCATATTTTATGTAGAATATTACTGCTCTCTTTGAAATAGCACTAACGGTGTACTTTACACTACGCTTTCTTATGGATGTTTTCCAAGTTTCGGACATTTCGCGCCAAAGCTAGTTGCAATAATTATCTCACAAAATTACAGTGTTTTGACGAATTTTAGCGAGACTGTACTCGTGCGAGAATGGACGCCGGAAGCGAGGTGTCAACTTTGGTTTCTCCCGGTACCGATGGAAATGCGCCAAAACATCTGTGGAGGCAACAGAGCCCGGTTCCTCTTCAGATCCAGAACTCTTTCGGCTCGCGCAAGAACTACCGGGTGAGACAGAGAGGCTTTTCAGACACGGAGAAGTACCTGAATCCCAGGACCATGGACCGGAGCTATGCCGTGGACACCGGTAACCGTCCCGGTTTGAAGAAGTCCAGAATGTCATGGCCATCATCCTTTCAAGGACTTAAACGGTGGGTGAGAATCTGATTTTGGCCATCATGTCCAAGTAAACAAGGCGGGGTTTTTCTTTCAGGTAAATGTAAATGGACTACTTTGTATGCAAGTACACTAAACGGATTTTATTTAGTATACTATTAATTAACTTTTAATTTAACTTAGCTTGCATTCATTTACATTTTTAAAAGCATAGCCTAAAAACGGATACATTCATAGAGCGTAATATACTACAATGTGGAATTTATTAGGTTGTATATATTATATTCAAAGGAGCATATCAATGGTTTTAGTCTGATAAAGAATAAAAATATATATATATTTTTTGTAGCAGAGAAATATGTTTATCAGTGTAACATTTTGATTCAGTTGGGCTATAATTTCTTTTTCTTTTTTTTAAAGAATATTCATTTTTAATATCTTAAACTTTAAATTGTTAGTTTTTGCAAACTAGTGCAAGAAAAACCAAAAATAGGATGCCATCTGGAGAAGCATCACAGAAGTCATGCAAGTACAAGGTATGTGTTTCAAGCTGTGCAATGCATTGTGAGTGAAAGAGAAAACTCATCCGCATTCTGTTTGGCTGTGATTTTGTTACATCATTTCTGTTTTCAGTCTGGACAAAAAAAAGTGTCTGGTGCTGGAATCCTCCAGATTAGGACACACATGGATTGCAGAATGGACAGGCACAGATATGGGTCAGAATAATATATAATTACGTTTAAGTGACCCGTAGTTAGAAAGGGCAAACTGGTTATCAAACAGCCAAACAAAAAGGTATTCGTAATCAATATTTTTAATTAGCCTAGAGCAAGAGCTATGGCTTCTCCTGATGAATTCGTGCATAAGTACTTTTCACGTTTGTTGCTCTCTGGAGAGCCCTCTGGAGAACTGCTGTCCTTCACGGCTCCCCCTTCATTCACCAAATGAGAAATAAGACTGTTTACACCCATCATGGACTAATTCATTGCAAGCTGAACACCAGACGTTCACAACAAGTCCCTCATGGTCCAGTACTTGGCAAGAGGAGACCAACGGTTCAAATGTTCCCTGAAGAGAAGCAAGTGTTTATCACAGAGCCTTAGTTACAGGCAGAAATATGCAGATACCCTTGAATCAAGCTAATAATAGAGCATTAGTCACAGATTTGATACCTTTCAGTCAGAGCAATGAAATGTTTCTTTACCTCCTGTATATTGCCCTCATATAGGCACTAAGTGGTAAATGTCAAAGTCACATTTTTCACCTTGACAGACGTTGGAGATTTTACCGTTGTCAGTTCTTACCTCTTAAGGATCCCCCCTCCTTCCTCACTAAGCCTCATAACACAGCGTATGCATTTTTTTGCCTTAAAACTAAGCAACTCTGATTTATGACGTCAGTGTTCAGTATAAACAAGAATGGAAGAAAAACAAGTCCTACTTTCTATCATTATGCCGATAATTGCTTCTATAGTCCATTTAAATCCATTTTCTCATTACTGGAGATGGATTTCCTACGAGACTCGGGGAGGGGGTGAAATTCAACCCCACACATTTAGACTACGACCAGACTATATGACTCACTTTTGTGAATGCTGTCACAATTTTAATATCCAGGGCCTCTGCACCCCTTAGTTGTAAGTTAGAGTTTTCCTTGCTGAGCAAATTGGTCTCAGTGTTTGTGGAATGATGTTCAGTGATTAACTATGAGGAGCTTCAAGCTAGTCTTGCGTGTTTTCGGGAAACATATACATTTTCAGCCGCGCGGATAAAAATAGCAACATCTAGGGTCTGCTTGAAATGGATTTTTAGGCTAAAACTTTCTTTGCAGTTACCTTTTTATGCATAAAATGCTTTATAATGATGTTGATGTATTTTCTGGTGCCATTTTTAGGCTCAGCAACGATGTGATATGCTGTAAAATGAACTGTAAAACTTTGGTCGTTTTGACATGTTTGAAGGACTATGTGAGAAGTTTAAAAATTATGACTGAACCTTTTTGTTCATTGCTTCCTTTGTGCATTGAACCAGTATCTGCACAAACCACAATGCACAATGTCGCAATGGTCCCTGGAAACACCTGAGATACGAACGTATTTGCTAATCGCAATCGTAGCTTGTGTGAGTGCTGTTACATTAGACCTCTCGGTTAGAAGAGTTCATCCTGATGGATGGCGTTATTAACAGAGTGATAGATCAGTAAGCTGTGAAGCTTAAGATCTTGTGTGATTGGCTAACGATTGGGGACTGGAAAGATGGTATCATCACGGTGAGATGAACCCCTGTGCGATGCTGTGATGCGTTTCAGGTAATATTTTTTTTTTCCCGTAAATTTTGCATGTTAATGTTTTTGGATCCTCTCTTTCATTGACATCTTAATAGTTCCGATATTCTGCCCGTCAGGCAGCATGGATTTGATTTCTAAGGAAGTCTCAGTTGTACTACTGTTTTGTACACAAACACGCACACGCTGACAGCCAAATCCCTCAGAGACCTGATATGCATCATGGTGCAGAACTGCCTCTAGACGCAGACAAAGCTTTCTCGTTGTCTTGGCACATGGTTGCTTTAAATCCAGAGCGCTCCTGGTGTACACGGAGAACCAATTGTAGAAACAGAGTAGTCAAACAGATTTGCATTAACATTTTAATATTGATGTAAATGTATGTATATGAATTTGCTGGTGATATAAAATTAAGCAACACCTTGAACATGGTAAATATTTTAGAGCTCATTCATTTGGCTATAATTAGACTAATTCGTGTGATCGTGGGGCTAGCTGCAACAGTTTGATTCCCTGTGTGCCTCAATGAAAAGTCTGTCAAACGTTTAAATTAACATTTTATTTTGTGAATAGTGAGTATGAGAGTGTTAAGACAGATGGCAAACTTTTTAAACTTCAGTAGCAAAAACGATTGGTACGTTTTATTAATTCCACCAGTTAAGACTTCAAGACTACAAGTGTTAGGTACACTACAGGAATGCTGGAATAGAAACAACCCAGTTTGGGTTATTTGGCAACCCAGTGCTGGGTAAATATTGAACTGAACATATGCTGGGTTATTTTGAAATGTTGTGTGAAATGTTTTTACCCAACGTGCTGGGTTGTTTAGTTTAAGTGAGCTACTGTTTAAAAATATTGCTGGCTTAAAACAGACTGAAAATAAAACACACACACATATACACACACGCACACACACACACAATTGCTATAGGCAACTGCAATAACGAAAAGATTAACTTTTATTATTAAGCAAGATGGACAAAATTCAAGACAAATACATTATTTTGGTCAATACAACATAGTTTTCAATATTACTTACAGTTAAACTTGTTTTAGCATTTTATACATACAAATGTAACCTTTTGATTGAAGCCTTTTGATTGAAGTGTATTCAATGTTATTTGTAATAATTTTTTACCAAAATAGTGTTAATTCTTGTGCCGGTGTGTCGCTGAAATCTGAAATCTGCCTCAAAGCTGAAAGATGCTGTGACTGACTTCATTAATCTGTATTACTGTAGTATTGTGATTGGAGAACATATTTTAACATCAGATTAAATTAAATCTAGTAATGAATAAAATTGATTAAAATAAAAAAAATTAAATCTTGTCCTTAAATTATGTTGTGTAAAAAAAAAAATTTTTACAGGACAGTAATATATATGAAATAATAATTCTAAATGAAATAAAATGTATAGAAACCTTTATTTCACTGATGGAGTGCACCAAATCGCCGACAATGAGAACCGCTGTCTCCTAGGGGACTGTAACTCAGCAGGTGTGTTGTTTGCTTTCGTGAAAAGGGTGATCTTTTTATGATTACTAGACAATTCAAATGTGTGGCGTCATCAGATTTTAGAGTATGTGAGTTGCCATCGATACAAGTCAATACGGTTACATTAGTATTCTCTGTAAGTCTAAGTCCTGTGATACACTTCAGATTTGATTGCAGCGATAACTGATGCCTGGCCACCGAGGCTTTCACCCGTGATGAAGAGTGCTGTCACTGGTAGAGCATTCATTCTATCTATAAACACAGGGATAGAGTGTCTCCCATGAGTGCTTTGATTTATGTGCGGCAAGAATTCAGGTGGATCTGTGTTCACATTGAATTCAGATAAGAATCAAACTGTGGTGCTGTGTGTTGATGAGAAAAATTTGTAAATTTATAGTAAAGAAAAAGGACAGGTTCTTTTAGGGTTCCAGGAATTTGGGAATTTTTTGGTGAATCCATCGTTTCCATTGGTTTCGGCTCACAGCTGAGACCTCTTAGTGCAGAGCTGCGTGCTGACAACCTTTTAAATGGTTTCACTCAAAAATCAGTACATATTTTATAAATTGGCACCGTTAAAAAAGAGCCTGACCCAGTTCTCTCAAGAAAAGGACAGAATTCACTCCCATGGTCGGCAGAAACAAACATGACATTATTAGTCATAGAAAAACAGGCTTCGGGGGGTCTGTGTCGCTGAAAAGAAATTTATGTCAGAAATGAAGAGGACTGAGGCGCTCAGGGGAACCAATGTTGCTCTAGTTTTTATGTATGCTGGTCACCCCTCCCTCTTTTCTCAGTTTTGTGGAAAACTTTTTAGACTTATCTTTCATCACAAATGTCTCTTTTGGGTGCTAGTACACACATTAATTCTACAGATTCTCTAGTGGGCGGTATGACCAAGTTCTTCCATCTAGTAATGTTTTTTTCATTTTTAATACGATGCAGTTATCTTTCTGTTAATCAAAGAATCCTTAACAAAAGTGTAAGCAGTGCATCTGTTTTTATCACTGATAATAAGAAATGTTTTTAGGCAGCAAAATAAGCTTGTTAGTTCAAATCGACTAATTGCTCAAAATGTACTGATATAAACATTATAGTTAAACTTTATGTGGAGTGCTATGTGTGCACAATGCTCATTTTTTAAAAATGAGCTAAAATATAATATCTGTCTTTAAATACCATATATTTAAAGTGTACCTTGCAGTAGTTCCGCTTTAACACAATCAAATATACTTCATTATAAAAATAGAGTAAAGGCTGCTGAATATTCAACATTGCTATCACGGTTATAAAAATATGAATATAGAAAATGGTTATTTTAAATTGTAATAATATTTCATGATACTGATGTTTTTATTAAATTTTTTGTCAAATGTAAAAAATAGATAGATAGATAGATAGATAAATAGATAGATAGAACTTTTAGTTTATATTCATTTAAGTCTGAATTTAATGTACCGTTTTACAATTATAGCCATATCTCTACCTCATGACACATTTCTACCATATATACCACCATTCAAATCTCTGGATCAAATGTTTTTTAATCATAACGTCACTCTCTTCTGTTTTGATCCAAATGCATGCAATCCTGTCCTTTTTCCCTCCATTTTGAGTTGGTGTTACATGACACCCCTGGAGGATTAGGTCCGGTCTCTTAAGCTGGCTGCTCTGATCCCAGGGGTTAGACTTACCTGCAGCCAGTACCTGTGTTTATGACTCATGCTCTGCTTACTATGCTGCTTTCCCTGGCAACAATAGAGAACGTGCATCATCTGGGCTCAGGACTAGGTGGTGCAGTGACTGAAATGCAATATAGTTGAGATCTTCTTATTTGTTTGCGTATGCTTCATGCAGTTTATAAAGTCATAGAAAGCTCTCGCATGAATGATCTAAGGAACCCACGCACCTAATATAGGAGGCTCAAGGATGGGTTTGAGAGGTTAAGATGAAACATACCGGAGAAAATGAGATCACCAAATCTAAATCACTTGCTGATGTGTGTTGTAATTTGCAAATTAATATTCATTCAGCGACAAAAGAAAGAAAGCTTGGTATGTAGGACAAGAGACCTCGTAGTTATAACAGCATGTGTGATCTTTTTATTTTGACCGCACACACAGGCCTTGCAGTGCAACAGAATGGGATCTTTTGCTTTCGATCAAGGTGATGTTGTGCGGGATTACTTGAGGGACTCCTCAAGAGCGGCTGCTTTCTGATTGGTCGCCTGGCTGTACGCTTTGTTCTCATCAGAGGTCACCCTGGCGTAAAGCATAATGGAAGGTCACATGGAGATGTGAGGTTGACAAAGACTTCAGCAATTACAATATTGATTGTGTTTTAGAAAATAAGACCGTTACGCTTACATGTTTGTTTGACTAAAAGACTTTTTCAGTTCAGTGGATTTTCCATTGCGTTAGTCATGCATTTCATCTTAACAACCTACAGCGATTATATCCTGTCTACTATTTTATCTGTGAATGCAGCCAGTATGAATAGTTCTGTTAGGACTAGAATCGACATGTATTACATATCAACCCCCTTCTGTTTAAGAATAAAATCGATGTAAGAGATGTTAAACAAGCAAAACATTTGGAAGCTTGACAGTCTCTTTCACCTATTTTGACTGCAAAAGGTTTGCTTAATATGCAGCGGGACCTCAAGGTTCGAGGAACACACTGAAAAACAAGGTTCAAAATCTAATGTAAGCATGGGAATCAATGGAAAGGTTTTGTTTCAGATGTTCCACAATACCGAGACATTATGACGTAAATAGAAATATTTCTAGGTCACTAATCAAATAATTACATTTGCAACATTAATCATATGAACTGCCTTGTGCAGAAGATCAGATGTTCTTTTTATTGAAGCACATGATAATTGTTTGGAACCTTCTTTAAAAATCCTGGATAGCACAAATGTGGAGTTCATGGAGATTGGCGTTAAAGCAAAAGGAGAATTTTGTACTTTTCACTGAAATTGTAAAGCTGTAACATCATGCAAAATATTGAATTATAAAGGATAAAACCATTTTCAGTAGTTCTCTTAGAGATTTGGATTCCACTGTATATACTATACTACTTGCACAGTAACCGTGTCAGTCTTCTATTTAAAACAATCTGTAGTACCTATATGTGTGCTTGAAGCCCTCAAGACATTTGACAACATAATAACTTTGTTTTCCTCTTTAATGAAGCCAGGTGGGAATATGGTCCTCCAGGAACAAGTCAAAGAGCATTTAAATGTGGTAATGCTATCTTTATTTTGTCAGGTGGACATATGGTCCTCTAGGAACAAATCAAAGAGCATTTAAACATGACGCTTCCGCCGTTTTATTATGAAGGTATTGATAAAGTAATAGCAGAAGGTAGGTATAGATTAAGTGTAGTTAATTCTGGTAAATATAATGCATGTGGACTGAAAAGTGTAGCTTACTGTCACTCACTTTCTTTATTTACCTCATAGGAGTACTTAGGCTGAATGTAGATTATGCAAATTAGATGCAAAGACCATCCATATAGCTCAATGGTTTGATATAAGGCTTATGAATATTTATGAGATGCCAGCACAATTGCTGACAGCCCTCCAAGATGGCAAATTGTTTTGTTTTTTTTCTGCTCGACATTATTTACAATTTTTTTCTGACCTATTGCACGTTCACGTATGTAGATGTCTCTGTGAGTGTGTGTGTGTGTGTATGCACGCGTGTGTTTAGTTTTATTTTTTCCTTTACGTCCAGTGCTGTTAATAAAGAGATAAAGGGGAACAGTCTGTAATTTGTAAACGGATATAATATAGTTGGATGATGTGAGGAAGAGTAACATTGGAATTCAATGTTCTCTGCCTTTTACCCACAAAAACGACCAATTTGCAATCTTTTTTTGTTGTTTTCCTCTCTGCGCTTTCTTGTGCAATTCTTTCCTCTGCTTCCCTGATGACCAATTACCTTGTCAAGGTGCAACCTGAGCTTTCTTCCGGGCGCTGCTTTATTCAGGAATCTTCTGTCTTGTTTCCTTCTTCTTGCCCCCCTGGAGATCAGCAACAGTATCTAGTCTCTTTCTCATTTATCATACATGTTGCATATATCCTATTAAAGTATGACTGGATTTTAAATATGAAGGTATAACACGTAAATCAATGGCACTAAAGGTCCCTTGTGTGTAATATGTGCTTCTGACAGTTCTGGTAGGTACTGGACTTACTACTCTAATGAGATGTCATGCTTTGAAAATTCCAGACTATTTTTGATAGACACAAATAGAGACTGTTTTATATTGTTTACTTGTATGTTGACATCCCAATTTACGTCAGGAGGTGTGGCTAAGCGTGCAGAAGTTGTAGAAAGCAATTTGATGATATGTCTTTCACTTTTATTTGTCATGTGCTTTATTAAAGCACAAATGGATATTTTTTGTGTGTTTTGCTTGGCTGCAAGAGAGGACCCTACTGGAGCTTCTGGCAATGCACAGCCTCAAGTCAGCGTCTCATTGAAACGTGGGTGTATATGAGATTAATTGCTGAACATGAAGTTTAATATTTGCTTCATGCCAGGGGGGCAGGCAAAACAGACGGGACTTAAAAACTCTTAAATATTTAGTTTTACATTTGGTTCATATTGGCGTCGTAAATCAGGTTGGTGACTAATAGATTGCTTCAGCGTTTAGAAGGAAATGAACCCACAGTGAAGCATTGTGGCTTCTTCTGATGTTTGTTGTGATGGCTCCTAAAGCCTTTTGAAGAAATGGCTTCTAGAGAGGTGATAGGCCAACTTCACTGCTAGCCTCCTTGATTTTCCCATCTCCTTGAAGTGTCAGACCCCCTGAAGAGGAATCTTTCAGCTCTGGAGTCCCACAGACAGATCCATGTGTTTGGGAATGGCAAGGAATAGATCACAGGACTTTAGATAGAAAAAGATTGATAATACATACACACCCTCACATTCAGTTGTGGGGGATACTAATGCAGCTGTTAAACACCTTTTGTCTGTTTAAACACCTTTTGTCTGTTTATATATATATGTGTATATATATATATATATATATATATATATATATATATATATATATATGACAGATAGATAGATGTGACAAGATAGATAGACAATACATTTTTTGTATTTAACGTCATTATTTTACAATTGTAATCAAATGCGCAAAATAAAATCTACAATATCAAACAAGAGATGTAAGCCCAAGATGTGCAGTCTTTTTCTTGCATTTATGGTCACGGAGTGGGACAGAATGAAGGCCATTGCTGCATGCGTTCTGAATGATGATTACAGTGGAGGCCGTTCGGCTATTTTAGGAGTTCTTGCCCCATGGGTTATACCCACCTCCCTCGGTAAAACGTGACCTGTTTCTGGTAAATGCTCTGTCCTCAGCCCTCTCCTCAGGCATGAAACTGACCATGTGCCAAACCTTGAAATTCCAAAACACTGCTTCCACTTTATTTTATATGTTTAAAATAGAGCATTGACTGCATTTACACAGACAAAAAAAATAAAAAAATATGTATATATGTATGTATATATATATATATATATATATATATATATATATATATATATATATATATATATATATAATAATAATAATATTTTATAAATGTTTAACATATAATAAAACAATAAATAAATAAATAGTATTAATGTGTGATTAATGCAGCACACATTTTCTATTTGACCCTTTGCCTAGCCCGCATTTGGTAAAATAGAGATGCACAATGTTGCCAACTTAGTGTCTGTGTTGCTAGGTTCATCGACATTTTCTTCCAAAAAAGCACCTAGCAACAATAACACATAATTGGACAATCTGTGTTTAGTTTCTGAGACTTGTTGGTACTGAGGTCTGTACAGCGAGTGTCTTTGTTAAAACAGATTCATGTTGCTTCTCTAATTTTACATGTGTAAGTATAACGGGAATCACAGCACATACTATGTGTATTTGATTTCAAATCAGATGGCTTGATTAGAAAGCATGATATGTGTAGGTATTAGAACGATTAATCACATGCAAAATAAAGGGTTTTGGTTACAAAACATGTTTGTGTTTGTATATTTATTATGTGCATATGTAAATACACACATGCATGTGTATTTTTCAGAAAAATGTTTATATATCAAATATATTTATTTGTAATATAAGTTATATGAATATAAATATAGTCATAAATATTTAAAAATGTATATTGTATGTGTGTATTTATATATACATAAAAATATACACAGGATAGACATATATCGTACAAAAAAACATTTTGTATGCAATTAATCATTCGACAGCACAAGTGTGTGTGTGTATATATATATATATATATATATATATATATATATATATAAAACCCTTTTTTTCTGAAACTGTTTCTAAACATGTTTATACAGACACCTTCAAAATAAGTTCTTATACAGGCTTTGGTGTGAAGAAATATTGTCTGTATGAACATGGTGTCTAATGAGAAAGACCTTTTCAGGTTTTGGTGTTTTGAAATTCCTCCTGTAGCTGTCTCCTCCTGATGAGGTCACGGGGTCACAATGAACCCTGCTGTCTGTTCTATAGCATTTAGGTGTTTCTGCAGGGCTCCAGACTGTTGTTCTTGCTCCTCTGACATATCTGGGTCATTTCATCAAGGATACTAACCTTTTGTTTTTGTTTTTGTGAGACGTTTTTTTCTAAATAGTTCCACCCTAAATCTTCATTGATGTCGTTGTCGGGCGTAGTGTAGCGCTGCTTACTGCTGTTTTGCCAAGCGCACTTGCAAGAAGTCAGCAAATGTTCATGCGTCAGGATAGAAAGCAAGTGACACGGTGTGAATTAACATAAACACTGCCTTTGTCCTCACTGTCATCTTAATTTGTCACTTTGATTGCATTAAGGCTCATATCTTGCTGTGAAAAATACATTTTTCAACGTCATGCTCCTGTCTACGAATATTTTGATTTAAAAAAAAAAAAAGAAAAGCAGACCCAAGGCTTGTCATTTCACAGCGCTCTGATTACAAATGCATTTTGTATAGAGAGCTGCGTGGAGATCGACATTTTGGTCTAGATGAGTCAACCCCCTGGTAAATGCGTCATAAATCATAAAAATATCAGATCTATTTGAACTTTTATAATTCTTTGTGAAAAAATGAAAAAATAATGAAAAAAATGTCACGCAGATACGAGATCTTACTAACACTTGGGCTCCCTTTTTTTTCTTTTTTTTTTTTTAACTAAATATTAATTTTTAGCTTTTTGTGATACTGTCCTTTTCTGATCGACCAACCGCTAAGGTGGTTTGTGTCTCAGATATGCCATGTTTCTTTAAAGATCTACAGACGGCTTCGTAAAATAGGCTGCCAAGCGCAAAGATGTAGTGTAGATATATTTGGTGTTCACTGTCTGTGTTTTAAATTCATTCATTTTAATAAGCTACAGAATATGCTGAAACCTGAATCGATGAAGGGATTGCAGGCCTGATGTTCTTCATATTTCGGAATAGCAAAATTTAGCTGTGTTTTGTTACTGAATGAATCAACTCATTTGAGCAAATGCTCGTTCATTCGTGAATTCATTCGTGCGATTTGAGTTTTAGCTTTGTTTATCGTTTAAACTTATCGGTTAAGATTGCTTTTTACTTTTCCATCATATTTTTATATCCGAAATGTTACGTTTAAAACATATTAGTAGTTGTAGTGTAAATTACTTTGAGATTATGCTTGGTCTCAACACCTCAAAGTCTTGCTTTTGTTTTGTTCTCACTCTGATCTTAATAATAATAATAATAATATATAATACACCTCAAATCAAAATGTAATTGATTTAACGTATTAATTTGGATCCGAAGATACTGCAGCAATTATTACAGTAAAAGCTTAAGTTTTATTCTAAAGAATATTTTTATGTGGGCTCAGGGATGAAGATTACACAGACGAAAAAAGCAGCATAAAATGATCAACATGACTTCCACATCTTCTGAGCTTCTCGGTGCGGAAAAAAGCAGACCTCTTTTGTGTGCAAACAGGAAAATATTTTTAGCCATTTTTGCACCGTATTTTTAAGACCACAAACGTCTTTCTGGAATTACAGCTGCCTCCCTCGGCAGGTGTGCTGTTTTGCATATTTAATGCATGTGCGTAAGAGCTGTCAATGTCTCGATTTTGAATTTACCCTTGGAGCCTGTCGCAAGTGTCTGACAGCATTACATGAAACAACCGTGTCAGCGTGAAGGAGGCTAGCCACTGTGAGGCTCAGAAAGTTGAATAACAGAAGCAGATCTGACACGCAGCCAAAATATTATTCGTGCCAAAGCTGCGAGATGCATCATTAAGGAGAGAATAAGCCCTGCAGAGGGCAGCGATAGAAAAACAACTTGTGTGGCCGAGACATCAGCCGTTGGATCCCAAAGGTTGCTCTCTAGTGAGGACAAGCTCCCTAAACATTTTCAAGGTGACAACAGAAACGAGCTTTATCACGTTAAAACAGATTGTATAAAGGAGGATCTGATATTAGGTGAGGTTTTTGTGGGCAGAGGAGATGAACCCGGGGAAAGGTGGAGTGAAAAAAGTAATTGTGCAAAGCAAACACTATTATCTGTGATATAGTGTAACTGTATAAAAGGAATGGGAAGCTTTCACATAACTATCAAACGTGCTTGTTATGGTGAAGAATGACGAGATGGCTATTGAGGCGTCTTATTTTTTAAGCACTTCACCAAAATTCTACATTTATTTCAATGATTCGTCCTGGAACTAGAAAATAGGCCTTAATGCACAAAGTGGAAATGGTCCTCTTTCTACTATGATTCAGGTAAAAATGGTTTCAAATGAAAGTAGCTGTCCAAATTTCCCAGTGCTATTTTCAATTTCAATTTCAGAATGGACTGTAAAAATGAGACGTTTTCACATTCAGAGGTTATGTAGCTCTCGAAGTATATGGAGATTTTTCCTGACACTGGTATGCCCTCTTGTGTCCAAAAGAGAGCACTGCACAATATTATTTAGGATTTATTTATTTTTACATTTAACTGTGTTTAATGAAAGAACAATTATAGTTGTAAAATTTGTAAAATTAGTAAATCTTTAGTTTCAAAGAAATAAACAGTGAAATGTTTTGTTTTTAAATTAAAAAGTATTGTTAGTTTTATGATGTTATATTAATTTAATATTGTTATATTAATATAACATATATATTTATTTTAGTTATAAGATCTTTAATAATGTAGAGGATAATCTAAACACAATAATAATACTAATAATAATGACAAAAATATTAATAAAAGTATCTCTAAAACCTTTATTTTACGCATTATCAACACAACAATCATGATGTGTAAAATCTTGGAAAAATAATTATAAAAACATGAATTCAAATTAAAAAATAAAATTATTTGTATCTAGCTGATCATAATTAATATTTTTGTAAATAATACTTTAATAAATTTAATACATTTTTGTTCATATACTTTTTAAATATTTAAATATTTATTATGTGATAAACGTGTGTAGTACAGACTAATATAGTTTTCTAGGTTAGTCATTTGTGTTTTCATTACAGCTAGATCTTTAGTGTTGCTGCTGTAATGTTCGTTTGGGTATACATGGACATATGTTAAGGTTACTACACTAAAGAAATAACAAAGAAACCTAGTAAGAAAAGAAAAAATGGATTAAACCCAGTCGTCCAGTAGAGGGAGATGTTTTACTATAATAAACGTTCATGTACGTTTAAGTCATACAAGCCTTCTAATGCTGCTTGTAAATTGTGGGCATTGTGAACCACCAAAAAAGTCAGGATTAGGAATTAAGGAATAGTTCACCTGAAAATGAAATGTTAATTTTTGGTAATGCTGTTTCAAATTCACATGCTCCTATTTTTTTGAAATAAAAAAAATAGTTACAGTTAATAAATGATTACATATGGATTTTTGAAGGAGCTGTTCCTTTAAGTAGACTGTTCCTGTCCTTTTCTTTTAGTCCGTGTGCTGTGCAGATGTGGACTGGAGCGACTTTGTTCTCGTGGTTTCTAAAATAAGCTCGTTTGTTTTAATTTCTAAATTTGCTCCATTATTCCTATGAAAGCTCGCCAGCACACAACAATGCAGTCTAATTTTAGTTCGTTTTTTTATACCTTGATTTTTGAAGTGCTGACAGCACAAGGGTATGACAACCTCTGTAATAATGATAAACTCACAAAGTCTGTGAAGAGATGTGTCACTTCTTCACTTTTGATTGAACTTGTTTGAGGACATCCTTTTTATACTAACGTTCTCTCAGCATGTCAGACTTTAAAAAGGGTCTTTTTTATACCGTTGTGTTTGAAGGGTGCCACAGCTATGATTCACACAAAGTGCTCTGGCACAGAGTTCTCCCTTATCAGCTGGAAGGCAGTTAGTCAGTCAGTGCGAATGAACTCCTAAATGGCCACAGAGGTTGTGCAGCCTCATCAGCTCTGCACATAAAAAGACAGACACTTTGCATTTATGGATCTTCAATATATAGGCTTCGTGACTGTCTATGCACTTTTGAGCATTGTTGGGGCGCCACCAATATCACAAAACGTTCAGGTTACATTTCACCCTGAAAATAAGACATTGAGACTTGTTGTTGTTGTTTTTTTTTAGTACCAAGCATTTTTTCCTCCCAAATTTCTTATTACATTATGTATCTGGAGGTATTACTTATGATTAAGTAATTTTAAAATTATTCCTAATATCGCTGTCTGATGAGAAACAGAGATGCTTAAATGTCAATTTATTTTTTATTCTCATTGAAATTGCATTAATGTAACAAAACAATTGTTAAAAGTATTTATATCACAATAATTTGTATCGGTAGCTAGTGTAACAAATACTATAATGTCTCAGTTTAATTGTAATTGTAATTCAACATGAAATATTATTATTATTATTATTAATAATAATATATATGTAATAATATACAAGAATAAAAATAAATTAAAAACAGAATTAAGTAAATATTGCTATTTTTAAAAATCTTAATAATAATAATGTATTAATATTATCATTGATATTATTATTAGTAGTAGCAGTATCATAATTAATAGTAGTAATATATATATTAATGTTTTTCATAGATTATTATGAATACAAATCAAAATCAAAATGAATAAAAAATATTATTATTATTATAAAACAGTAATTATTTGTTTTAATTCTATTTTAACAAACTTAATTTTTTTTTCTTTTTACCTTTAATGACCTATTATGATTATTTTATAATAAATAGACTTTGCACTTTGAATTAGTATTATCTGCAAAATATGTTTATATAAATAAACTTGCACTTTCTTGTGTATTATTATTATTATGCCATCAAATTATAATGGTCATCACTTACCTTATGGTAATGAGAATTTGAGGGGAGTGTGCTTAATTAAATTAAATAAATGTCACAACAAAAAATTTAAAATATTTATATATATAAGCCTAAATTAAGCCTAATATTAGGATATATATATATATATATATATATATATATATATATATATATATATATATATATATAGGAATAATTAGGCTTAATTTTATAATTTTATAATTAGGCTTAATTTTCATCAAGTGCTAAATATATTTTCTTTTGATTTTAAGGGGAAATAATATCTGTGGATGGGTTTTGAGAGAATGACCCAGAGAGTGTTTGTTTGAGGCATTCATGCATGCATATGTATGTGAACATCACCAGCACTGGGTTTGGAGCTGCATTCTGCGGATTAGTCTCCTTTCATTCCTCTGTTAAATCTCTAGCTCTGAGTCAATTCTTACCACACACACACACACACACACTTGTCTCTCTCCATCCATGTTGCCAAGGGTAACAGTGGAGAAACACACACAGACGTCATGCAGGGAGAAGTGGGGAGGGGAAAAGCGAACACACAATGCAGTGCTCTACCAGTCATTATGACACAACCCAAAGAACATGCACACATTGAGGTGGCCTGATGCCAAACTGTGCATACTGACAGTCCAAAAAAGACTCAGGTGTGTCAAACCAGTAGTTAAAATCATGAGATCCCTTATATTCCTTCATATTTTGCAAGTGTATTGTGAGATTTGGAACCCAGTGAAAGCAAGTAGAGACGATAGATCTCACCTTATGGTGCCCATTTTGTGAGCATTCTTATTTATGGTCCTTTTTTGTGGACTATTTATTAGATTAGAGATTGATAGCCCAGAACTAGCTCTTGTGAACTTCTATGTCCTGTGTCCTTGAAGTAATGAGCTGAAATCCAGAGGCAGTTTTCAGACGGGGCTCGGTGAGGCCAGGGACCAACATCTTATGAGCAGATCCATAGACAAGCGCACACTTTAATAACATGGTCACCCTGAGACAGATGCTGTTTCATGATAATATGAGATTTAAATTTACTGATCTGAAGTCACATTAATAATTCTTAACAAGAGATTAAATGTTAACACTTTTTCCAATTAAACATACGCAAACTTGCTAAACGTTTAGGATCAGTATGTTTTTGCTCTGTGTTTTTGTATTTGACAGTGATGCATTTAATTGATCAAAGTGACAGTGAAGACATTTAGAATAATATAAAAGGTCCGTGTTCGTGTTAAATGCACCCATTACTGAACACTAATGACTTGTACATATGGGTACAATAACATTAATTTCTGTTGCAATATACTTTTGTCCATATAGTGTATGTACAAGTTTTTGGCTTGAAGTCACACCAGAGATGTTCAGCTGTTCCACAAGATTTTCCACCAATTCAATCATTTTGTGTGTTTACATATATACAGTATATATATATATATATATATATATATATATATATATGTGTGTGTGTGTGTGTGTGTGTTATTTGTATGTTAAGGTTTTATTTTTATTTTTTTCTACATTCTTGCTGTCACACCATAGGACACAGTCCAATTTTATTTGTCATCTATATATACGCTGTATGTATATATGGTGAAAATAAGGTGAAAAAGATCTGACAGAATCGTAGGCTGCACATAAGAACATCAACAGGCAAAAACACACTTTAATAACTTGAGACAGATGCTGTTCATGATATCAAGAGATTTATTATATAGTACAGCTTTTGCACATTCTGCTGATCTGAAGTCACATTAATAATTTTTAATGAGAAAAAGAATTGATTAAATTTTAAACATTACTTCCAATAATGTGTGGTAGTTCCACGGCAGCACCACTTAAGATGTTGATATATCTGTTAAGGCTGTCTTAATTGGTCCTTCACACTATGTTAATATATTTCTCGGAGTATTTTGCTTTATAAAGTCTTTGTATTGTACGTGCTTTTATATTGATTTTGCATGATTTTAAGATGGACTGTCATAACCAGTAAGATGACACATTTGTACATCACATTTCATTGGTTCTTTTCACAATGAACTGCTCACATTTCAAGCAAATTGCAGGTTTCCTGCGCAATCACCGATCTTCCTCTCCATTTAGCTATTTTTGTCTGTCTTCCTGGATTTAGTGTTAATTCTCCCCTGATCTTCCAGCTAAGGTGTTCCTCCTGTGGTGCAGACGTGGTTAGTCACTCTTAGGGAAGTGAAGCGCAATTTTCAGCTCGGGGGGGCAGTTTGAAGTGCTCGCTGAGGTCATGCTTGCAGAACATGGAGAGAATTCATGAAGGATGTTTTTAAGTGCACGCTTACTCATTTTATACAGATGTTGGATGTAACTCAATGAGTATTTCTTATTGAATTTTATAAATCAACATTTTATGTAGTGCGCAATCGCAGATCTGTGAATATCTTTTTAGTATTGGCTCAAATGAAGAAACTGATTATAATATGAAATATATGTCATGTATGTGATTTGAATTTTTTTAAACAATTTTGTAATCTTTTACTCACTTATGTGGTTCCGAACAAATATCAAAACTTTAGGGTCTGTAAGATTTTTTACATGTTTTTGGTAGAATACTCTTGCTCACAAAGACTGCATTTATTAGATAACAAAAATATGCCTATCGTTACACTCCTACAGTATTTTGTGTCAGATGATCCTACAAAAGTCATTCTTGTATGCGGATTTCTTCCTCAAGAATAATTTCTTAAAATAAGTGTTGAAAACAACTGTGCTGCTTAATATTTTTGAGACAATCGTGGTACATATGTTAGGTCAATAAAATAAAATAAAATATAAAAATGTCTTTAATAACATTTTCCTTGCTGTCACTTTTGATTGATTTAATATATCCTCCCTTAAAAGAAATATTATTTCATTGAATAAAAAAGCTAAGAGGTATTCATTCATGATTCTAGTCCATTTTAGGGAACGTTTAATTTTTAATATTTAATTTAAAATTTTCTGGAAAACATTAGCTTGTCTGTGACAATCTGGCTAGTTGTTTCTTTGATGATAGGTTTTTTTTGTAATTAGATAGTCTGTTGCTCTTAAATGCTCTTTAAATTGTGTAAAGGAAAGGTGAGCACATCTTTTTGTGATAACAGCTGGCAAGCTGACAGTGTATTCACACAGACGGATGTGAACTAATGAAACGTTAGCATGCTAAATGCTTCCCTTCTCAAAAAAGCCCAGAGGGTTATCTAAATGTCCCACATAAAGTTGTTATTTTTTATTAGGGATGTTATTTTTTTTTTTTGTAAACCAATAACAGTCTGTTTCAGTCTGCAAGGGGTGGTGTGCTGGTTAAAGATCTCTCATTGAATTACCATTGTGCCCTTCAGCAAAACATTTACAGCAGCCCCGGGTTTCTCCCTGTTAGAAGTGCACTTTAAATTGCTTCGGGTCACAGCACCTGTTAAATGACTAGAACTCAGTAGAAGCTGATGATAGTATCACTAGCTCAGGTGAGTGAAGGTGAAAGGGACAGTCAGAGAAGTGGTATTGACCCAGAGCAATGTTGTGCTCGATGTCTAGTTAGTATGATTATGATTATTTATGGGATAACAGAGAAAATGCAAGTAAGCATAGAAATAAGAGAATTGGAAAAAGTTCTGTCGTTGTTTGATTTTATGATTTACACATGGGAGAGTGATCATACAACTAGATGCTAATACAACAAAAAATTGTTCTCCTGTTGAGGACTTAATACATTTATGCATTTGGCGTTTTACCCAAAGAGGCTTTGATTACATTGAAGGTTGCATTATATTACATTCTATCAGTTCATGCCTTGGGTTTAAAACCATTCCCTACGGTTTAAGCTACAGAAATGGTGATACATATTTGTAAGCTTCAGAGAAGGCACATGTAATGTTACCTCTATTTTAGTCATTGGAAGAAAGTCTTAGGAAATTTAAATAGATATTTCACCCAAAAAACTGGAATTGTGTCATCATTTCCTCACCCTCATGTAGTTACAAAACTATAAGACTTTCTTCTGGGGAACGCTACAAAAAAATATCTTGAAATACAGTGGAAAGCAAAGAATCGAGGGCGTTTCTCAAAACATCTACTATTATCTTCCACAGAAGAAAGTAAGTTGTAGAGGTTTGGAAATGACACAAGGGTAAGTAAATAATGACAGATTTTTTATTTTTGGCTGGACTATTGCTTTCAGCAAGGCCTCGGTTTCATTTTATTTTCTAGGAGAAATGATAGAGATATAAAAGTGATTTTCCTGCAGCTATTAAAATAAGCATGCTGTGATGATCATAAGCAACATTTATAGCCGGCTCCTGTCAGGATTCATTAATCTTTCATCTTTCCTTACCTCGCGAGGCTTTTGTTTTTGTGACATGTTTGGCAGCATAAAGTCTACATCGTAAAATCATATTTAGAACATCTGCTGAGTGATCAAAGGATAAGCAAATACGCACACTATTTTCTTTGGGCCGCACACGCGCATCCCTGTCATAAATTAGTCAGATTTAAACATACGGAGAGGGAAAAAAGAGAAAAGTTGTTTTTTGGCAGCATTGGCCGCTTACTTCATACTGTACACACACACACACACACATGGCTCTTTAGCGAAGTGGTGGCTTGCAGTCAGCAGTTAGTGAAGCGCTGCAGATCGACAGCTCGCTCTGTCTCTCCCCCCTCCCTTCCTCTCTCCCTCTCCTCTTCTCTCTCACAAGCACACCATCACAGCTCGGCAGTCGTCCTGACAGGAGCACGCACTCTTCTGCTCTCCCGCTCTTTCGCCGATTAATTCCAGTCACTCATTCGTGCGCCGAGCAGCCCGCACGGGGGTTTGCAGAGTTCGTCCGCCCACCCCCGCTCTCCCCCGTCCTGGGGAATTTACCGCCGGATTAGTGGACGTTTTTTTTTGGTTTTGCCCCCAGCAGCGCGAGGAGGACGGGCGAAGCGTGAGGATGGCCCAGCAAGCGGCCGTGGGCCACCAGGACACGCTGGCAGTGCCGCCCATGCCCAAGCACGTTGGGCTGAACGAGGACCTGGTGAAGATCCTGAGGGAGAACCTCCTGCAGCAGGAGCGACCCCGAGGGCACCGCCGCTCGCCCTCTTCCATTTCGCCCCGGCTGTCGCCACGGAACTCCCCCCGTCTCCTCCGACGGATGCTTCTCAACAACAACATCCACAAGCAGAGGCGCTTCACCGTGGCACATACTTGGTAGGACCCTGCCTGCATCGTTATCAGAGTTGGTAAAAGAAGCGTTTGTGTGTACGTTTTGTCAAACAGTTTTTATGCGTGAGAAGTTTGCTGTGTCTTTCGGAATCGTTTCCATATGCTTCCTACCTGTCACCTGCTGGGTTCTGCGTCACTTTGAGTGCCGACTGCCGTTTTCAGCCCGCTGGCGCTCTTTTTGGTGTGCAGGCAAACAAATATTAATGTGCATGTTCTCCTTTGATATTACCGGTCTTTCCATAACACCTGGCAGATGCTCTCACGCCACTGTTGAATAAATCATACCTGCATAAACGCTCTTTCAGGCTTTCCCCCTTAAGGCGAACGCTGAACGGATTAATAACTACATATCGCACTTCATCCTCCAGTATCCTAATCTTCCAATTCCGTGCCAGCAGAAATGAGATGGAACTAATTGTTTTTTGTCGTTGTTGTTGAAGGTGTCAGATTATTGGGCTCCAGGAAGGATTTTTACATCGCCTTTTACTGTGTTCAATTTCACACTTCCTTTCCTGCCGCCCCCTTGCCATCCGGATTACTGTCACAAGCCACTTTAGAAATACATTTAGCAGAAATTCTGTGGTGTTCTTTGGCCTTTTCTCTTTTTCCGATCCAACACTGGAGAGATGTGTTGAGCGGAAACATTACTCTGTGCCATTCTTGTATGTAAAAGGTGGCGCTTAAGTCTTCGTCCTGACAAAACGGAAGTAGCGATATATCTTTTCTTCCCTTTTGTGATGTTTGTCCAGGTGTAATAGATTACCGTAGGGCGGGACTTTGTTCTATGCATCTGTGGTTGATTGGTTTTTGAAATGTGGGCATTGCTCTCAAACCTTTTCAGTCTGCTGCATACACTTTTAAGCAGTTTAAATGATTGGAGTAGCCCTGCATACATTATCAGAGAAAAGGTTCAGTTTGAGTAAACATTGCAAGGTCAAAGAATTTTTTTAAATATAAAACCCATGCACTAACGAACTGTTTGCAGTAAGATCAATCAGATGCATCCAGTTGAATAGGGTTATTTTGCATTTCATGCCGACCTTAATGCAAATGAAATCACACCTCTGTACATTCTCACTGATTTTGCAATCATTTGTATTGATCCCTACCATCAAGTTGATTTCTCTTCAGAGAAGCGCTTCAGCCGTTCTTGAAAGGCTTTGAATTGATGCACTCTTCCGAGGTCTATCAGCTTGTTTGGTTAGAGACGGCTTTCTAGAGAATATCATCATTCAGAACCACAGGGGTGTAATCAAGGTGTCAGCGTCTATGCTCATTAAATCTGCTTTAAATGTAGATGGCCTTGCGCATTTGCCCTTATTTTTCCAGCATGTCATATATCTGCAGACATAATTTGCAGTGGTAACATACATACTCGGAATTCTAAGTCAAAGGTACATGGTTTTGTCGATAATGAGAAATATGCCCTTGTTATTGGCAATTAGCTACTGCTGGTGTGCAGAAAGCGCTTCTTGTTTGTCAATTGATTAGGACAGCTAGGCATTATTGACGTATCTGTTTTCTGCTCTCGAGAGATCCCTTTGTAAATGTTACCCATCTAAAAGAGGAAAAATCCCTGCTGTGTTTCAGATGCGATTAATTGGCCCACATTTCAGAGGTGTGGGAGCTGTTTTGTGTAAATGGTAAAAAAAGGAGATCACTTTGCTCAACAGCTGTTGGATTCGAATGCCTGTTTTAACGCTATTATTTTGCCCCTGCACAGGAAAATGGTTCCATCAATCAGGTGAAATGGAGCCTGAGGTTTTGCCGTTTGGGGGGTGATTTTCTAGGATGGCCTCAGATAGAAATCTCTTGTATTTCGGGTATTTAAATTTTACAGTACATTTTCATGTCCACATCATGTCTTAATATATTGGATAAAATATGAAACATGCTTTTGACATGTTTTTTAACATAAACATGTTTAATTAAGATTAAAATAGCGTTGTCGCAATATTCCAGTTAAGTGAACATGGAGTGAATTTGAAATAATTATAAACCAGTTCACTACGTGTAAAACACAGACTTATTGTGTTAGTACTTTAATCAGGAAATATTCCAGGTGTTTCATTTTTCTATGCCTTTTTTGGTTTTTCAATCAAAAGGTTTGCAAGAGGGTTGGTCATAATTTAGCAAGTGTGAATTTGAATTAAATTTGCCTGTTCATCTAGATCGATCCATTCTTCTTTTTCCAAAAGTTTTTTCAAAAGCTTGTCTCGACCAACTTTGCCTTTCTGGTTGATTTTACGTAGAATTTCAGTTTAATTCTACTTCCAAACTACTACTTCAGTTGGAGCACAACTCTGGTTTTCAGCAAGAATTCTTTCTTGTCTTTCTTTTTTTTTCTTGCTATTTTGTTACGTGTAAATCTGTCACAACCTTAAATATGTTCTTAAATTGCAACACATGTGCAAGTTCAGAAGGTAGTGCATAACAAGAATGACCCGCATGTGTCTTGTTAGCAAGAGCAGATGGTCAGATGACAGAATGAAATAATAAGTTATTGCTTATTAGGAATCGCTTGTAATCCTAATGGACTTAGGTCTCAATTAATCCTTCTTATAAATCATGGTCTAGAAAGTAGCATGTCTCGAATGTAATTCTTTTTTTAGATTTTGCCAAGCCAGATAGGACTTTCAAATGTTTTATTCAGAATCGTGTGGTTTACATTGTATGATGCTGGATGCCCACTGTGACAAAAAGCAGCACTTCACAGTCATGGTACGTTTTTGAAATGATGAGAGGAAGCAACGTTTACAGCAGTCCTCAAATCAAGTCCCCTTGTTATTTTTCCTCTCACTATCACCGAGACAAACTAGAGATATTTTTACAAATGTACGATACAGATCATCAGCACCACTGCATGCACGCTGTGCGCTCGTTTTCTCGCTCGCTCGCTCTCCCCCTCGTTCTCCGGCATAGTCATACTCTCGCTCACACAGGAATGCACAAAAAAACAAACACAGAAGTACACACAGTCACGATTCCATCACCTCCCTTTCTTTCCTGCTCGCCAGCGCCGTGAGTTACCTTAGTAATAAGTTAGAAAAAAGGTTTGAGAGATTTCCAGAGGCCTTGAACTGAAGAATGTGAGGAGTGATGTAAGAGGCACTGCAGGTTGGGTGGAAAAGATGGAAAGGGTGCATGCAGAATGGAGAAGACAACAGAAACGGTATAAGGACAAGAGAGAGGATCTATAATGCGGGCAGCTTTTTCATGACATGTGAAGATTGTAGTTATGTTGAAATGGGTGTTAACCAATATCCAGAACTTATTTTTAATGTGTATTTTATTATTAGTTAAAAATTGTGACGTGTGCACCATGATGTCCATATATGTTTGGAAACTGTATTTTGGCTTTGTATGCCACCAGAACATACTATACCACAAAATGCTTACGGATCACAGCCATTTGCCATTTTTATACTCCTATTTACAGGGATTGAAATGTAATTGGACAAATAAATATAATCAGAACTAAAACTTTCATTTTTATTATTTCGCTAAGAATCCTTTGCAGGCAATGGCTTAAGTTTGGAACTCATGGACATCACCAGAGACCGGCTGTCCTCCTTCGTGATGTTTTGCCAGGTCTTTACTGCAGCAGACTTCAGTTGTTGTTTGTTTGTTTGTGGGTCTTTCTGCTTTTTGTCTTCAGCGAGTGAAATGCATGCTTAATTGGGTTGAAATTAGGAGATTGACTTGGTTATTGCAAAATATTCCACTTTATTTATTTTTTTTACCTTCAAAAGATCATTGGTTACCGTATGTCTTGGGTCAATGCCAGTTTGTACCATGAAGTGTATTAACTATATATAACTATAACTATGGGTGTGTTTCACCAACAAGGATTAGGTTTAAATCTAGATTAAATCAAGGTGTATCTTTAAAGCTTGTTTAAAAATAAGATAATAATTGAATAATATTGATCCTGAATTTATTTTATATTTAAAATAGGTAAAAACTTAAATCGTGTTGCTCCATAACTTTAAACTCAGATTTAAATCTTAATTAAGGATCATCTTTAAATTTACAGACGAGGAGGTTTACATAAAACAAAAAGAGAAATAGTGGGTGTGTCATCAGGTCTCAGGGAGGTGTTTATTATAAATAAAAATGATAATTAAAGTGTACTGAGCTGACAGATTGTGAGGGTCGTGGCAGCCCCTAGTAAACTTGTGTCTGCTACCGTGTCCAGGATGTGAATCTGTCACTTATCTCAGTGCATCTCTGTGTACAACAAAGAAAAGAAGACAGGATTACGGCTGCTCCACACACGATCAAACGGACAGCGCAGTTTTGTCATAATATATACTCCATTAATTGATCCGGTAAATGTATATTTCCAAAATTTTGAAATACTCACAGGCTACAATTATATCCCTGATTTGTTAATCTAAGTTTAGATTTAAGTGGTGCAAAACAACTCGATTTAAAATAAAACCCAGAACAACAAATCCTTGCTTAGCTCTAAACTTTGCTTTATTTAATCCTTGTTGGTGCAGCGTACCCTCTAATATTATAATAATCAAAATAAAACATATTGTTTATTATGTTGCTGTTATTATTCATAGCAACAACAATAAAATTGTTATTATTGTTGTTAATACTATACTACTATTATTACTCTATTATTTATTATTAATATTATTATAAAATAATACAAAATAATAAAATAAATATATGATTCCATTGTTGTCAGATTTTATTGATGGTTTAAAAATATGCAAATTATTTTCACTAATATTTTTGGAGAGTAGATAATAAAATATAACATTTACTTACACCACTAGTACAGTTTGGAATGATTAATATATATATTTTTTAAATAACGTTCAAGTCTTACCACGGCTGCATTTATTTGATTAAATTACAGTAAAAACGGGAATATTATTACAATCTAAAAGAACTGGTGTCTATTTTAAGATATTTTATAGTATCATTTTTTCTGAATCTTCAGCAGTCTGAATTACTCCACTCTTCAGTGTCACATGATCCTTCAGAAATTCAGAGTCCAATCACCCAATCAGCACAGCAGCTCACCCATAACCCACCCCACAGCTGAAGCTCCCATACCGACACTGCAATACCTCACACATCGATTTTTTTTCTTTCCTGTCGTACTGTATGTCCCTTTTCTCATCCTCTATCTCATTTCAGCTGAAGGACTCTGAAGCGTTGCTGAAATCACTGTTAGCTTTCACAGCAGCAGAGCAGAGAGCGTTGATTCCATATGGATGAGGGGTGAGCGTGCATCGTGCTGGAGGAAAAGTTTCCAAAGTGCTGGAGAGGCAGAAAAAAAAGGTGTGGGTGGGAAGAGATGGACTTCAGCAGAGGTGCCCGAGTCAACCAGCAGCGAGCAGATAGCAGGCGTACATGCAATATCGAGGTATTACAAAAAAACGAGGCAAACTCGCAACACCGTTGCAGTGCTTTCCACCAAGCACCCTGCGGAACAGCAATGCGTGGGTGGCTTGAGCTGTACTCACAGAAGGCAATAACTTGATCAAAGCGATTGTTTTCTCTAGAGATGCAACAGGGTGACTATCAGCCAGAGACAACAGAAGGTCATGGTGACGACAAGCAGCAGACATTTGTGCAGAAGAGAGGTGCCACGAACTGCTGCATAGCTACATAAACGGGCGCTTCAGATTTGTTCTAGCTAGCGGTTTGATTCAAGCCAGTGCACACAGCTGCTGTATTGTTCCACACACACACACAAACACATGAACGCAGTAATGTGCGTGTGCATGTTAGAGATGGGTCAGGAGGAGGTTGGACTAGTCATCCACCAACTGATTAGCTGATTTGTGAGGTCAACTAGATTTAATATGTTTAGCAGCAGTGCTTTTAAGGGAATGAATTTCGGGGAGCAACTTTTCAGAGATTTGTGGTTTAGTGTAGATTTCACTTGGATGCAAAGGAGGCGTTAAGGAGTTTGGAGAAATAACAAAAACATACAGTCAAGTATTAAAGGCATAGTTCATCTTTGAAACACAAATTGAGTTATTTTTTTGCATTCTGGGAGCTCTCTCACCTTTTTAAAGACAGCAAGGATCCTTACATGATCAAGAGTCAGAAACGTAGAAAGGATATCTATAAAATAATTCATGTCACATCAGGGGTTCAACAGTAATTTCACAAAGCTATGAGAATAGTTTTGTGCACAAAGCAAACTAAAAAATCATCTTTCTTCAACTGTTCGTCTCATCCAAGTCACCCTACAGCATAATTTTGGAGAGTATTACATGCATAAACAATATATTCTGTTCTGCGTGAGCAGCACCGTCCCTGGATACACTCTTTAGGTTGTTTATTCTTTGGTCTGAATGTAAACAACATACCTGCGTATACAGTATGTTGCATATTTTGTTACTTATGTGATACTGTCCAAAGTGCTATAGGGTTAGGAGACTAACTGTTGAATAAAGTGATTATTTTAGTTTTCTTTGCGAACAAAAAGTATTTTCGTAGCTTTGTAAAATTACAGTTGAACCACCGATGTCACTGATGCAAATATTTAATGACAGAATTTTAATTTTTGGGTGAACTAACCCTCTAACATATAAGTATGACCTTTTTGTATAAAATACATAAGTTTGTGACATCATTAAGTTGAAAATCCACTTGTTTGTTCTGTGTTGTTGCTGAAGTTGACTAAATTCATCCTTTTTAAAGCACAGCTGCAAAGCACCAGCTGTGTAACAGATCCACAGGCTTCAGCAATAACTTTCAGGACAATTAGTAACGGATTTTAAATATCCTGCTGTGACCAATGTACCTGTTATCATAATTAATCCATAAGTCTCTGTTTTTATACAGTTTTTTAGGAATATGGATCTTTGCTGCAGTCATAGTTTTGTTCAATAAAATACTTTTTAAAAATATGATACATATTTTGCTCATTTGATTCAATCAGTGTGTTTTCTTAATGCGTTTTTGTACACATACAGACATATTACTTCTGCAATTAGGTATATTGTGTTTCTCTCTATTTTTAAGATTTTTATCACGATGTGCCATGTTAAATAGTTGAAGTATTAGAAATGTGATAATGTTTAATTCCTAAATTTGAATCAAGGTTGCAAATGGGATGTAGAGTTTCAGTTAGTAACAGTAAGGAGAATTAAAAGTAATTGAAGTCCATGTGACTTGACTGTAATCGTAAAGTTTGAATGTTTGCTTGGCATGGATAGATGGAAATAATTTCAGAGAGAGAAACAGAGAGGTAGAGTTTTAACAGATGGATAAATAGACGTACACCAGATAAAAATAGGTAATTTTTCTCAACTTCAGCGCATCTAATTTTAACAAGACAAGAGGGAAGGTGCTTGTATCGGTGAATGTCACATCTAATGGAAATATGGCAATTGGCATGTGTTTCTTTGATTTGAAGACGTGATAGCATGTGCTAATCATTTCTCACATCTGCAGCACGCAACGTGTTTATTAGCAGTAATTATGCAAATGACTTTTCCTTCATTTTCTCTATCTCCTCCACCCATGTGTAATTTGCCCAGTAATGAGCGGCAAGTCGGATTTGAGCAGAGGAAACACTAAATTAAATCTCCTCTAAATTATTAATCAATTGAATTAACTCACAGACCAATCGTTTATTCCCAAATAGAATTAAAGTCATTCTCTAACAAACAGAGCTACTGTAGATGAACTACAGTCTGAGAGCGAGTCTGTTTCCATGGCCACACCATAACAGAGAGGTCGCCATCCACTTTCTTTGTGCTTTAAGGATCCTTAAACTGTATGTGGATTTTCAGGGTGTTTTTTTTCCGCAAACTGAAGGTCTCCCGGAAGGAACTGTGAGGCGTGTGTGAGATTGGGCTTGGCACTAGATTGGAGTACTGAGGGCTGCCTGAAAAGAGAAAATAATGAATCAATGTGGGCAGGAAAAAGGAAGGGCATTGGCAGCCCAGATGCTCCGCTGCACTTTCAAAGCTTTTTAGAGAACTGATTAAGCTGTGGTCTAATGAGCTGCAGTGTCCCTCCACTGTTTCGGTCCTTTGTTCTTTTCATTTCAGAAATGAAAATCAAGGCTTTGATTGAAACCAACCTAACCTTTGTTCTTCTCACTGCTAGAGATTCTCCTTATTTATCCCTGTGCACCGACCAGAACTGAACAGGGCTGCTGAAATGAAGGTACAATTTTGTTTGAAATGGAAATGATGCATAAGTGATCCCTGGCTTTCCGGTCATCATTCCTGAGTCGTATTGTGGTATCCTGTGCCTGGGAGGTGTTGCAGCGTTTTGCAGTTAAACTGTTTTTCCGTAGAGCTTTTTAGTCATGACATTGATTTTGCAGGCCGATCTAGAAGGATAATTCACCACTACATTTATTTTAATGCATTTCTGTAGTTTTGTAGATTTTTTTTTATTTTTTATATGCATTTTTGTTTTTAGCATTTGTTTTTAATATTGAAAATATGTATAATATACTGTATCATTAAATATTTAATATGATACATTAGAAGTGTTAGTGTTGTCAAATGTTTAATTGCATCCAAAAGCAAAGTTATAGTTTACGTAATATATATGTGTACCTTGTACACGCACTCATGCATGTATATAATATAATATAATATATATATATATATATATATATATATATATATATATATATATATATATATATATATACATACATACATACATACACACACATATACACACATTAAGTAAACAAAAACTTTATTTTGGATGTGATTGTTTAACATCACTAATTATAATATACATTTTTAGTATACTAATACTTAGAGAAGCTGCGTATTAAAGGGGTCATACGATGCAAGATCAACTGTACGCGTGGTTATTAGTCATTATAAATAGTAATTATGTGCCTACTAAATGCCACAAATGCCTCATTTGAAATGACATTTATTGTTTTTGCAAAATTGCCGCAGGACATGGCATCAAGTTGTGGTAAGGGGCATAACATTTCTGCAACCCATTTCAGAAAGGCGGGGCTTTGAGGAGCAACAGTAATATACAGTATGTGAAAAATAATGTATTTTTGGAACTTGAAACCTCATAAACACATTGCATTTTACCAAATATAACCAAACATAATGTTCTTTTTAGCAACGTCAAATGAATAGGTGCCATCCAAATGAGTGTCTAAAAAACAATAATCCACAATAAATGTTTTTAATAATCAGTATTTACATTTATAATAAGCTCTACCTTTTCACATCCTACAGTCAACTTTGTAGTTTTGAAGAATGAAAGTCTAAAAGAATTTTCTAAATGCATGTTTTATTTTACATTTATCACGAACGCAAGCTCTTTCTGATTCTTCTCCCTGAAAGTGGGCAGTAGTGTTGGTGCTATTTTCATTTTCACGTATTCAAGATTTGAAAGGAATAAATAAAGAAATAAAAACGAACTTGCCCACGCAGTCCCCCAGCGTCCAACTTGCTATCCAACTCCAAAAAGCGAATCTCTGGGAGTCATGGCTGTGTCAGCATCTAGTGTCATTCAAAGATGACCAAAAGAGTTTTGAGAGAGATTTCTTAAAGGCTGTGTGTGTGTGTGCTGCTTCTATTTCATTAAATTTTTTTTTATTATCTTGAATACTTGTGCTAATGAGAATGCGCGTCATTTATTTTGCTTACTTTTCTTTTAGTTTTTCTTTTAATTTATGTAATTGAATTAATTTACGGACTCTACTCGTACATCAAAACCACTGTTCTAGAAACTCTGCAGGGAACCCTTGCTTTGAAAATGCTAATTTGCTTCCAGGTTTTAAACTGAACAGCTGTAGCCTAAGCAACAAACACGCACAAAGCTTTTTTCAAAGTAAAATCTTAACATCGCCATTGTGTGCTTTGTCAGGTTCAATATTTGACTGCTCGGGCGAATGTTTGAGGTGAAAGCTGCATATTCTATCACATGTCAGAGCAACAGATTGAGAAGGTTATCCTATTCATCCACTTTCATTTTCTCAGTAGTTGGTTGCTGCTCCATGTTGACATCCCTGTGCATGTGGGATGTGCAATCTCTGAGAAATCCTTTGCCTGCTGTATTGATTAATCGTCCAATCTTCATGCTTCTCGCTGCACTTGAAACCTGTTAGTCATCTCTCGCAGAGACATTACATTTTAGTCTTTCCCTGCACTGTATAAATATACAAATATGCCCTTATCTTTGCTCTCGGTTCACTTTCTACATCTCATTACCGACCACTTTCCACTCATTTAAGATGTAATACTAAGAAGTACACCTACTCAGCCATATTCTTGAGAGGACTTCAAGTCTTTCACTGTAGTTATTAATTTTGTGACCTTTGGAAGATTGTTCCGTAGGACATGTACTGAATGCAGAACACAGACTGCTTAATAATCTCAGCCTTACAATCATATATTACATTTTTACAGTTGATAATGATCATTTCTTTCAACATAATTGTTTAGGGCACTGCCTCATGGTGTTAATTTAGCTGGTGAAATTGCTTTTTTGGGTAAAATGAGAATCATTGTGGCACAAATCAATAATAATGCACACGATTTTAATGAATACATACTGTATGTAAAAAATGATATCAGCAGGTTTGCATAATAACACTGAGGATTTGGTGTTGGATTTACAATTTTAAATGTATGAGTAAAATAAAGTCAATGCTTAACATTATTTAAAGAGACATATAGTCATATTATATAGTCATTCCTGAAATATATTTTATATATATATTATACATTTTTGACATTTTATTAAATAAATACATATTTTTATTAATATATATATATATATATATATATATATATATATATATATATATATATATATATATATATATATATATATATATGTATGTCTATATAGAGTTTTTTTGAATTAATTATAATGTGTTTTGTATGTATCTTATATATTTATGACATTTTGGTTACCATTTGCCATGTTTCAACTGAAGTGATATTTCTTTCACAAATATGAAATTTTTAAATGTTGACTTTGAAACTGAATGACTAAAAACAACTACAAAAAACCTGTGTAAAAATAAAATCTGTGACCTCTTCCCTGCTGGTCATCGAAAGAAACAGTGATGGGGGCAGCTGTGCTTCGAGAATCCCATAAAATTAAAGTCAAGGCTCAATGAAGTTTATTGTTAGGAGCGCCAGGTAATGATTGAAGAGGAAAAATCCTAGCTGTGCTGCAGATGAGACCTGTGCCCGTCGTCTCAGTACGTGCTGTGTCATATATTATGCGGCACTCTCTTTGCTCTCTGAGTGCTCGCAATGTGGTGGATGACATTTTGAATGCAATATATCTTCCACTTCAACCGTTCGATTTCTTCTGAAAACACTCAAAGACTCATTCTTGGAAATGTTTAGAGATTGATCCCGTTGTTCCTTTATTTAAAACCATAAAGAATATACGAGGCTGCAAATTACATTTATCCATATATACACCAGTTGGAGGAACTAACCTAATCTAAGATACTGTAGCTAAAATTGGAGCGATCTTTTAGAGCAGTAGATTTACATGCGTACCCTACCCTACAATAATAATAATAAAAAATATTATTTATTTGTATTTTGCATATTGGTGGCATGTTTCTGTTATTTCTAGTCTGTACAGTGACCTTGAGCTTGAAAAAGGTGCTTATTAATTACACTTTATTAATAATAATAATAATAATAGTAAAGTTGCATTATAAAACATACATTTTCACAAATGTAGACTACCGTTCAAAACAATAGGATCAGTAAGACCTGCCATGTTTTTTAAGGGGTTTCTTATGCTCATCAAGGATGCATTCATTTGATCAAAAATACTAGATAATGGAAATATTGTGAAATAGCTTTACAATGTAAAATAATATTTATATTTATATTATTTTAATATACATTAAAATCTACTTTATTCATGTGATGCAAAGCTGAATTTTCAGCATAATTTATATATAATTTATTTATAACAAAGATTTATATTGTTATAAAATATATATATTTTGAATGAATAACACTTTTTTAAACTTCAAAGAATACAAAGAAAATATTTGGCAGCACAACTGCTTCCAAAATTGATAATTCTAATAATAATTCAGAATATTACAATGATTTCTATAGAATCCTGGGACACTTTAGACTGGAGTAAAGGCTGATGGCAATTCATCTTTGCGTCAGAAAAAAATATTTTAAAGTATTTAAAAGAGAAAGTAGATGAAAGGCTATATAGACAGCACCTATACTTCTGCAAAGCTGAGTGGTATTTCTGTAGTCTTTTGTTCTTAATAGCATGGATCCGCTGAGAAAAATGTCATTAGTGTCAGAGAAAAGACAAGCAGAGGAAGCATCTTGCTGAGGATAAGAAAGAGATACTGGAGATTGAGACAAGTTCACCTTTCTTTAGGGTTCGTTTCTCTCCTAAATCATGACCTTTGAAGAGACACATGTGACAGCACATGCGCTGTGGTCCTTTTATACTGAGTGCATCGAAACAGTTATGTACTCTTTTGTTTGTGTTTCGTCACCTGATTTTTGTATGCAGTCATTGTGGGGCTATTTGTGTGTTTACATGTTTGGTTGAATTTATGAGGGTCTTGCGATACAAAAAAACACCTTGGTAGTATAAACTGGTTTTAAATTTAACAACGTAATTAGGTTTGTGTGAGGGGCAGGTTTAGTGGTGTTTTATAGTAAATATCACTATTCGGAGCTGGTCCCTGTAATTGCAAACTTTATTTGATTGATCTGGATGTAAATTCTTAAAATCCCTCAGATTGACATTTTAGTGTTTTTAAGCAGTGTCACACCCTGAATCTAGAGACTCATGAATATGTGATCAGTTAAAAGTAGACCGAGAACATGCATTTTTTAATCTTGACCCTTTTAATAAATTATTCAAAAAGCCTCGCAAACACCTCGCAAACGTTGCAGTTATAATTCATCTGAGTGTTTGACTGAATGAACTGGCCGCAGTTGAACTGCATAGTTTGGGATCGGTTGTTAATTTTTTAAATTTTATATTTTCATAATGCAACATTTTTTTTACTGTGGGGGTGGGGGAGTTATATTTTATATGTAATCAAAATGTACCAAATTCAATTACATCGAAATAAGAATCGACTTGAGAGCAGAACTCAATTTAATGGACCACTGTGTATTGTTGTATACTAGCCTATATATCATATGAAAACCATTTCTGTCAAAGCTGTATTCTAATATATCTTTGTCCTGTGCGTGTGTGTGTGTGTGTGTGATTGACTGTGACGGGAGTGTTTTTCACCATATTGGATAATGAACGCAGAAAAGCATGGATCACTCACAGGGGAAGAATTGATGTGCACCTCCTCAACTCTGAGAGCATGGAGGAGTTTAGCTGGCTGGCTAATTGCCTGATTAAAATATGAAGGCTGCATGACGCTCATGGAGCTGATTGAGCGCTCTCCGTATTGATGGAGATGTTCATCGCTGTGTTCGCACAATAATGCGCCCAGACTTCTACCAAAGGCCTCAGTCCTTCAAACGAAGGTACGACACTTCCAGATAAACCCAGGCTATTAGATATCGTCATTTCTTTTCCCAGTGCCCTTTTGTTTTCCCACTCAACAGGTGGTATAAAGCTGAAATCAGCTGAAATTGTCTCTAAAGAGCTCGTGCCCTCTGCCAACTCAGTCTTTTTCGGTTCTTGTCTCAGAATAGCTGATAAATGTCAGGTGCTGTATTACCTCCTCCTCTGCACACACCGAATTAGCCCCCTGCATTAGTGCGGTAGGTTATTTATTTCTGCCCCTGCCGGACTGACACTCTAATCCAGGGAGAATAGAGACAACATTAACGTCAACCTGTCTGTTCCCTTATGTGTTTTAGGGAGAGGGAGGGGTGACGGAATAACCTTTGCGCTGACAAATCACAGCTTCTGCCTGTTCACTGCATTAGACCTCTGTCAAAACTGAGCAATGGCTCCGCTGCCTAGATGTACATGTGGTCTACATTTGCGGTTACGTTATTAGGTGATTAGTTGTAAAGCAGACTTGGGAAACGGATAAGAATAACTCTCGTAAAACATCCAGATGTCAACACTTAGGGACGCCAGTAGTTGTTCACTAAAAAAGAACATTTGCTGAATGTTTATCCTCAGGCCATTCAGGGTGGTAGATGAGTTGATCGTAGATGATAAATACTTAGCTTTTGTCTTCACAAGACATGAATTGATAGACTAGAGTCTGTGATTTTTTTTTATCAGCTCGCATTTTTGAAGTCACCCATTCACTGCAGAGGATCCACTGGTGATGTAATACTAAATATCTTCAAATCTGCGCCAAAACAAGTGACAGTGAATAAATTGTTAGTTATTTTGGTCTGTTTAACTTTTGTGTGAACTATTCCTTTAATGAAATGCTATATTATTAAAAGACCTAATTTAAAGGTCTAATCTAAACGTTTTTTTTTATATCACATTTCATAACTATGCCAGGCGGTTTAAGCAATATTAATATGCTACAAAGCATGGCAGAGTCAACATTTGCTCTGAAATAATTGTTGCCCCTCTCCCGGCACCAGTATATCATTAGTGGAGAGGTCCAAGACCCCTCTTTTCTCAGAAAGTCTATTTATAGAAATTCATTTAGATCTGTTTGCAGTGGGCTTGCCATCACGATAGAGAATGGATATCACCTGGCTCCTTTTTTGTTTTTTTTTCACCCCCACTCCACAGATTACTGGTTACAGATAACAGACCTGCATCACCCCGCCATCAGTCTGGTGTTGCTATGTGCTTTGTAGAAGTGTTGCACTGACTTAAGCAACCTTCACATATTGAATTAACTCGGTTTCCATGGTGAGCAGCAACAGTTCACATAATCCCAGAGTGCTTGATTTAATTGCAGATCGAATCAAAACAAAGTAATGATGCACGGAAATAACGGATAAAATGCACCGTCTGGCTATTTTTAGCTGCAGTGAAATATCTTTCATGGCTACCCGCAGAAATAGCAAGATCTCATTTAAGCATGCTGGATTAGTATTTTCTTGTGTGCACTGCGATCTGATTGAGCTGCAATCAGTAGAGTAAATAAGTTTTTGTAGAAAATAAATTTCACTTCTGTAAGGGATGCTTTAAATTGTTTGCGCTGAACTCTAAACTAATTTTGCTGAGCCCAGAAATTAACAGAAGACACAAGGGAGAAAGAAAGAAGCAATGCAGCGATTTTCCTTTTCCAGTTAATTTTTGTTAGTGCTAGAGGCCATTTGGAAATGTACTACTAAAGTCATTTACTTGACTTAATTGCTTTTAAATTTAAGATTAATAACAATTTATTATTAAATGATGTTTTTTTCCTAATGCCACCAGAAATCAATGTAACCCAATTTTAGAAGTGCTGCCTGAAAGCTGTAGCTTAATTACATTTTCTATGCAAAAAAAACTTTAAAGCATTATAAGATATTTTCAATTTAATAATCCATAACACCACGTATTATGAGTTTACCGGAAAGCCTGGTGGTCAGTGTTGGTGTGTTTGCTTGTGTGAGTTTGTGTTTGCCTGTTTTTTTGTGTGCCGATGGTGGCAGACGTGGTTTGGATTCCTGATTTTTAATTGGCTCTGGCAGACATTCAGAAGACATTGAATTACTTTGTTTAGCGTAACAGAGGGTCAGACTGCAGCCCCAAGAGTGCTGTTAGTGCTTATAGAGGGTATTTATCATTTGTAAGAAGGTCTGTGCAGAGAGCCGGTTAGATACATAGAGAGATGAAGAGAGAGGATAAGGAAGCATGAATGTTTGCAGATGGTTGAAAATCCACAGTGACCGTTCAGTGAGAGCAATATCATAGATTTAGATTTTTCATTTTAGTTCTGAAAATGTGCTGAATAAAACCTTTTTAATACAAACACAGCAAAAAAAGGGCAATATGATAATAAATGAATAAATAATTAAAAACATGAAATGAAATAAACATAATATACATAATTAAAGAATATAAACTATGTAACTATAAAAACTATATAACGTGATGCAGCGTTTCGAAAGGTGTTGGAAAGCCCTAGTTAGAATCCTGTGTAACTACGGTTTGAAAAAATGCACCAAAGCTGCGTAAAAGGAAGTTAAAATGGCACGGTCGCATCAACAAATGCCTTTTGATATTAGTTTTGCATTTGATAATGGTATTGGGTAGGTTTGGGCTTGGATTTTGTGTAGGGCGTATTTTCAACATGATAGAGCATTGACTTTTAGCAACACGGATATTTGAATTCGGATCCGTCGCGATATTTAACTAAACAATGCAGTAAGGTACATGAAAACTGTTGCACAAAAAGTGCACATACAGGTACATATTTTTATAAGAACAGGTTGTAAAAAACACAATAATATTACAGAATGCTATTTATATTATATATGTTATTCACAATATGAAACTTTAAAAAATTAAAAAATGTGATTAATTGCTGTGATTTAAAGTTGAAGCATCATCCCTCCAGTCTTCAGTGTCACATGATTCTTCAAAAATCATTCAGATATGCTTATGTTGTGCTTTTTATTCCTAAAATTGGAGTCAATTTATTTTTGTGGAAACTGGTGTCAGGATTCTATGAATCAAAAGAACAGCATTGTAAATGCTTGTACTCTTTAACTTTTGATCAATTTAATGCATTCCTGCTAAATAAAATAATTATCATTATTATTTTTTATTTAACTGACCCCATACATTTTGAATTACTTGGTCTAGCATTGTGTCTAGGCTAGTTTAGCAATTTTAACCAGCTTGCCTCAGAACACGATCTGCTAATATGTGGCAAAAACCACATTATAAATGTAAACCATTTTTTTACAGATGCACAATCAAAGTTTAATTCAAACGCACAAAGACCACCAGAAAATGTTCAGTGTGTGAATTATTTATTAATCTAATTTGTAGATGCTTTCAATGAAGGATTATGGCAATTCTAACACACTAGGAGGCAAGAAACCATAAGGAAAAAAAAAACGATCTGGAAAACAGGAGATTATAGCTTAGCTGGCATTCAGGACGAATGCTGCTGAGGAGTAAACAAATTATTGAGCAGTCGTGTGGCATTCTCAACAGTCTGCCGTGTGATACCCCCGTGTCATCTTTACAGTTCAATAGCACAGAACTGTTCGCAGCTGTTGCATGAGAAGGTGATGAAAGACATTTACAAGAGATCTCGCTAGGCCAGGGATATTGTGTGAGTAGATCGAGAGAGGGAGCAAGAATTTGTCCAATTAACAAAAATACCAAAGCTTGACATTTCTTGGTGCGTCCAGCATTTGTTTCTTCCTGGAAATGTCACTCATTTGAATAGTTCCCCAACAGCATTGTCCTGTCAAGCTAGGGGCCATCAGTCTGGAAAAGAGCTGTCTGTTAACATAAAGAGACAGAATCCACAATGAATTATTACCGCAAGGAAAGAGCCTTATTTTTAGACTCCACCACAGAGATGAATGCATTATGTATGAATCTTCAAACCTGTAAGGTTACAATATTTATGACGCCATGTGTTATCTTAATTACTTATTACATTGATATCATGCAAAGCCTTATATCTGTATTAAATGCTTTGTTTTGCTTGGTGTGACATTGTTTGAGCGAACCATTTGCGTTGGTTTAGCACTAGATTGGCTAAAGTAATTATGCAGATGAGCTAATAGTTCTGATTCACTCAAAACATATTGAACCAAAGGAATCTTTTGCACAATAAACTTCTCACCCTCAGTCAGCTTTTACTTCACAAGACTGGAGTCGTGTGGATTACTCGTGGATTATTATGATGTTTTAATCATCTTTTAAACTCTCATTCTGACGGCAAGTGACGTAATGCTAAATTTCTCCAACTCTATTTCAGTTTTTGTTGAAATAATTCTTACTTCACTTGCGGTAGTAATTGGTAGATGTTTAACAATTCCAAAAAGTCATTTTATATACAAGTGCATCTTACATTTTGTTTTGAGGTGTTTTGTAGCTGGTACAGTATCTTTGCGGCATTTTAATCTTTAGTTTTGAAGATGCTATGCCTTTGTTAATCGTACTGCGGTAAAATATCTCCATAAAGGCAGTGATTCAGAGTAGATCTGCATGTAAAGAACTGAGATGCGAGGGTTTAGTGCATGAAAGATCAACAGATCAATAGTCAACAGCCGCTGAATGTTCTCCTTTGACAGCGCTGCCTTCTCAGCGAAGAGCGAGTCTCTCATCTGCCTCTTCAGCACTCACTTCTATGCAACGAGTGCACAGTTAGAGCCAGTCGCATTATTTAATCAGGAGTGTGCTGTTTGTGTGCTGTCGTTAATGCACCCTGTGTCCACCATAGTCTGTCATGGCATTGGATGTAGACAGTTTTAATGGCCTTGCAGCTATATTGGGTATGCGGTGGCCCTTTCCCACCTCCGTTTTCTCCTTACACTTGACTGCATCGTTCTATCTTTTCCCGAACTTCCATTTTGCTCCTCGCTCAGTAATGCTTCCTCTGGCTCTTCTCTTGATTTGTGATTTTTTTTCACTTTGAAGAAGTATTAGCCATGTTTTGTTTTTTTTTAAAGGGGTAATGCACCCCAAATGCAAATTTTCATGAATCACTTAACCCAAGGTTGTTCCAAACCCGTAAAAGATATTGTCAGAACAGTCCATCTGCCATGAGTTGTTCAAACCGTAACATTATGAAGCTACAAGAACACTTTTTGTATATATAAATAAAAAAATTAACAAATATATTAAATGATTTACGTGACCGTAAAGCCATTTTTTTGAGCATCCTGTGAACTCACAGGAAAACTCTCTTCTGTGTCCGCAGTAATGGAAGGATACATTGTTTTTTGTACAGCACGAATCAATACATAGAAAACATATCCTTTCTTTCCGTACAAAAATATTTTCATAGCTTCATCACATTACAGTTGAAACACTGATGGCACATGGAGTATTCTGACAATGTCTTACTTGTCATACTTTTCTGGATCTTGAAAGTGAACATTTTGATTTTCATCCAAAATATCTTAAAAAGTGATTTTCAAGGACTAATGAAGCTTTTACAACGGCATGTGGGTAATTGATTAATCATAAAATGTTTATTTCGGGATGGAGTAAAAGCTGTATTCATTTATAAAGATGATTGTGATGAACAAAATGTGTAAAAATGGTAAACTTTTATTATTCACTGAGCTTATGTTCGAACCAAATTGGATTTGTTTTTTTGTCAGGGGAACCAGGGCGATGGTTGTAATATCCAAAATGCTATAACTGCAAATACATGTAATCACCACAGCACTCTATTCTTTTTGGTGGCGCTAGAAATTCCACACTTCACCTTTGAATTTGGTCTTAATCTAATTTTTGAGAGCAGATGAATGAGCCGTCATCTGTAGAGCGAGTCAGTGATTAGGGCTGTCTGTCAGAGGTGCTGATAGTAACTGTGTGAGAGAGAGAAAGAAAGCCACTTATCACCTTTGCAGCCTGTAAGCACTGTGCTAATTGTACCCATTGTGCTGTATAATGTCAGTGTACACTTGGTGAAATCCCCTGACTGATGCTATTTCTGATCGTTTGGAGCAGAAACGAGCCCCACGCACCTCCTTGGTTTAATAGCTGTGCTTAGGAGAGCACTGAATTGCTGACTGCTGAAGTGTTAAGAGATGGAATGGAATATTAACAAATTGCTTACACCGCAAATGCTGCAATCCAATTTATGGTATGGAATGATAAAAATTTCATAAACAGTTTATACTACACTACACTGTGTTCACAGGACTTTACATCTTTACTTGTTCAATTTTGGGGGTGGAGTTTAGTCTGTAGTTTTTGTCTTTTTTTTGTCTTTTTTTTCAGATTTTGGGAAATATTAACTTGTCCAGTAATGATGGTTCTTGACAAATGTAAAGCATATTGCATTGTAAATTTTTAGGGTTTTAAGGGTTTAAAATGATGTTAAATATATTGCAGCATTTTAGTAATTTTTTTTAATTCACTGTATTATAAATGTATGCAACTCAGAATAATTTAATAAATGCATTACACGTTAGTGCTGTCACACGATTAATCCCATCAAAAAAAAAAAACAAACATGTAATATATATATATATATATATATATATATATATATATATATATATATATATATTTACTACTAAGGCTATATTTATTCAAGATACATATATATTTGTGATTAATTCATCATTTAATTGAAATATATTTTAGATCAACTTACATTTAATGTTGTTTAATGTTTATGCTTATGTTAACAAGCATTAAGGATGTTTTTGTTTAATAAAGCAGGGATTATGGAGGATATTTAAAAAAAATATAAAGCTCTATGCTTTTCAGCCAGATAAAGCACCTGTGTGCATGGAAAGAATCAATAATAAATCTCTCTCCACATCCCGCCCCAACTGAAGTTACAAAACAGCTTATTCACACCGACCATGAGGATCTATGAGGCGAGCACTGAATAATTCATCGCTCCCCTCGACTACCAGGGTCTTCCTCACAGCTAGCACTCCAGCATGAGCTTGCATTATATGACACGCTTTTTAATGTATCCTGTTGATGCAGATTTTACATTCGCCAAGCCCTGCATCACGACTCAATTCCCCCGTGTGTTTAGATGATGTCCTCTCCCACATCAACACATTTCGACAAGTAAAAACAATAGCCTGCTACGACCTGTGTTCATGTAAAAAGAAATCAATAATAAATGGAAAACATAATTAAAATGCAAGCTGCTCCTTTAAAGCAGCTTGGTTCCGTAAGTTGATGAGGTGACAGACAGCGAGAGCCGCATCAGCACGAATAACAATGAGCAAGTTGGTTTTGGCCCCTTGTCTCAGACGCTGCCTGATCGCACACCCCATCTCTTTGTCTGTCTGCTCTTACATAATTCTGCTCCTTCTGCTATTTATATCACTTCTGTTTTTAGGGCTTTCCACAAGATACCCACAATTCTCCCTGTTTCTTCTGCCGTTGGCGTTGGAGGTGGGAAACTCGATAAAGAGTCATTCGATGTGATTAAAGTTAATGAATTGGGAAAAAATGGGACTGATGGACTGAGGTGAGATAAAGACTTATTGGTTGGGTGATCGTGTAGCACCAGAGGGCTTGTTTACTGGGTGTTGAGCATGAACATGCGGGATTCCACATCTGTTTCTGACCAGAGTCGCCCGCGAGGAGCGAGGTTATGGTGTCATGGTGTAACGGGTTTGGTTTTGCACAAAGAGATGATTTGACAAATGTGAATCAGCTCTGCGTGGCGGTAATTGTTAAACTCCTTGAGGGATAAAATCTGTCATTTCTCTATAGGACACAAAAAAATAAATTGCAGTCGTGATAAACTGCATAGTAAATGGAGTCCTGGCTAAACCTTTTCTCGGTAAGGGCCTTTGAAATATTAGAAATATTCCACCTCCACAATGTTGAAAACAATAATTTCCTAAAGCCATTGCTGGATATGTTTTTCTTTCTTTTTTTCAGTAAGGTGCATTGCTTGTACAGTATGTACCATACCTCTATCTTTTAAAATGTAAGTATATATATATAAAAAAATTTGTATGCAAGTAAATACAATTAATCTTTGACAGCACTAATATATACACATTAGTGCTGTCAAAGGATTAATTGTAATTACTCGCATACAAAATAAATAATTTTGTCTGCATAATTTGTGTGTTCTGTGTTTTATTATATATATTTATTATGTATATATGTAAGCACACACATACAGTATGTATTTTGCGTATCTAAAAACATTTACAAGTCTATATTAATAATCATATAATTTCAATACTAAATAATATATTTATATATATATATATATATATATATATATATATATATATATATATATATATATATATATATATAAAAACAACATATTTGATATATAAACAACATATTTTTCTAAAAATGTGTATGTATTTATATATACAATAAATATACACAGCCAACATACATATTATGTGAACAAAAACTTGTTTTGTTAAATTTTAATATATATAAAGCGCATTTTAAAAAGCGTGGCGCTCAAGTTAAGAGAAGTTGAACTCCCATGGTCAAGCATGTTTTTCTATTCCTCTGCCCATCTTTATCAACACAGAATTTGGGTGAATGGCACAATCATGTACGTCAGTCACGTGCTTCAATGTGCGGTTAATCATATGTGGTCGGATCATTGTTTTTTCTTTACTGTTATCACCGGCATATCGTCAAAGTGTCCAATTCTGCCATTTGGTAATGTTTATATCCAAAATTGTGATTACTTGATTTTAAAAAAAATCATTGCAGAACATTACATTCTAATTAATTGATAAAATCTTAAAAATCACCCATCTATGCATATATTTGCATTCTTCATCACGTGGAAAAACTGCAGGTTGTAACACTGACCCGTGCTGCACACACAACATATCTCTGTATGATTTATGTTTATTAGACAGGGAAGGGCGTGGTCTCAAGCAGGGGTCATTAATACTTTATTAAATAAATAATTTAATTTAATTTTGCCGAAAAGCATAATACACAGAACAGTTTTATGCTGTATTATTGATTGTTTATTTTGCTAATGGTGGTTGCTCAGTGATACACAATATACAATATACGTACATATTACGAAGTATATATACTTACAAACGACTTAAATACCAATAAAATGCACTTTTTCAAAGATTCTTTCTCTTCCTTGATTTTATGTTTTTCTTTTGATGCTAAGATGTTTTATTTCTTTACTCATGTAGCATTTTGACCCGTGACATTTAAATGCCATCTGCGGTTCACCAAATCATCTCCCAGACCGTTATCGGACATGGCTGTACACTTGCTTCCATTGTCAGCGCCAATATGCTGTGAGCACCCAAGTATCCATCAAGACGAGGTGAAGGTTAATTACATTGTGACAGTAATTACACAGTCCTGAGGACAGATAGCAGACGAGTCTCGCATGACATCGATAGCCACGATATTATCTTCCTTTTCATTCCACTGGCCCTTTTGAAGATTTCTCTCAATTTATTTTACCATCTCCCATCTTCTTTACACAGTGGGGTTTTGTTTTCACAACAGTAATAGAATTCAGGAATCATAAAAAAAGCCAGCATAATGCCTTTGGGTGAGAATTGGAATTATGCAAATTAGTCTCTGGACTTGAGTAATTCATTAGTGCCTGCAATACAACAAAGATATTCAGCTGCTGCTTATTTCAGGCACATAAATTGGGTTATAACTTTTGCAGACAGGTTATGTTTCGTATGATTTACTCAAGATCTCATTTACATGTATTTCATTAACAACAGAACAATGTGGCTTGTTTTAGATTTTGTGGCTGTCATTGCAGGTTAAAACATACCTTTGTTTATTTATTTATTTATTTATTTTTGACTCAAGTCGAACACCTGTAATCAATTATGAGAAAACATGTTCCTGAACAGCAGTTTCAACATGTTCAGTAAAGCAAGACAAAAAGCATTACACTGACCGTATTTAAATGAAGCAATTATCATTCAGAGCAAGTACACCTTCTTTCTATGTAAATTAGACTCATTTAGGGATGGGAATCACGAAGAATTTAATCCTTCTAGTTCCAATTCATCTTAACAATTCATATCCCTTTATGGTTGAAACGACTCTTTTAATACTCTTGTTATGAATAAATATTTGCAAAAAAACTAACAGTTTCTTCACGAGCTAATAAGATTATTTGAAAAATACTTCACTTTTAAAAACAATTCTTGCAACCAGTCAGTGCCTATTGGAAGCTGTATGCGTTAGATTCACTAAAACTGACTCATGATTAGAGTAATATGATTGTGGGTTAACCTACGATGTTTGAGCTGTTTGATTTTTTGTTTTGATCACTTAAAAAAACTGAAGGAATCGTTCTATATGTTTGAGATTCACAAAAAAAGTCCTTTGTGAATCAGACTAGCCTGGTTGTGTAGTGTGTTGTTTGAGTCAACGTAACAAACCAGTTCATAAAAGTCATTTGTGTATCAGACTACTCTGTTAATGCAGTATGTTGTTTGATCCGACGAAAAGAACCGGTTCGTAAGAGTCATTATGTTGTTTTCGATTCACTAAAAAGGACCAGTGCATAAGAGTCCTTTGTAAATCAGACTAGCCAGGTTGTGCGGTATGTAGTTTGAATTATCAAAAAGATCCGGTTCATAAGAGTCATTGTTTTGTCGCACAGTTTGTTTCGATTCACTTACAAGTTCATGAGAGTCATTTGTGTCATCAGACTACCCTGGTTGCCCAGCGTGTTGTTAGATTTGCTAAAAGGAAGCAATTCTTTAGCCATTTTTTGTATTAAATCCACGTTGACTGCACTGTCTGTTTATATGATGATGTGTGTAGTTTATAGCAAAATGCTGGCTAACAACGGTTGTGGATTGGCATTTGTTTATTTCATTTAATGAAACCATGCTGTTGTTTATAGACTCCTATGAATCTGTAAAACCTGAGCCGAGAGTCTAATAGATCGCCCTGCGGTCATGATGCTTTTAAGTTTATGAAGTGCTTTTGTTTTAAGACTTCGGGAGCTGCTATTTGACTTTATCCTGGTGGCCCTGTTTGTGAAAATGAAATGTGAAAAAAAGCAGCGCTGAAAGGGAGAGAAAGATCTTACTGAAGAGAGATAACAGCAAGATAAGGACCGCTGGCGCAATGCAGAAAGTCTATTTTAGGGGCTGGGAGAAGGACTAGTGTGAGCAGCCCCAGTAGGACCCTCATTCAGGAGTCATAACATCTCCCTCTCTCACTCTTCAGTGATCACGCCCAATGCAAATACCAGCATGCATTTCATTTAGCTCTCGCTGTCAGTAAGTGCACCGAATTAACGAGTGAATGAAGTGGAAACGGTGGAGATTGATAATGGTCACAGATCATGTGTAAAAAAGGAAAGAAGCTATTGCATAATGCACTATAACCAGGTTGCAGTTCAGTGGTGCATCTATAAATTTATGCTCTGTGGATTTTTAACACTAAAAGCTTTTATCCTAACGGATGTTATGCAATGAACAGTATAAAATGGGACTTGTGGCATATCTGCTGTAAATGCATTTGAAGGGAAGAACGGGGAGTTGATTTTAAGCAGTTTTATAAATCAGCTATATTTGACAGATATATTATGGAAGAAGGCAGTTAAAGCTGATCTGGTAATGGGTGTAGGTATTTAATGATAGGGTCGTGAACTGCTTGAGAAAGAAAGAATGATGAAACTAACAATATTATTATGCATAATTAGAAGAAAACTGTAAATAAGCTAATAAAGATGTAAATGTTTCTGCCTACCAACACGTGTTTTGGGATAAATTATGCCAACAGCAAATACATTCATAAGCACATTGAGTATTTATGCAGTATTTTGTGTGTTTAATGTATTCAGTAGTTGTTCAGAAGTTGTTTATTGTTGGGTATGCCGTTCACGGTAATGTTTAAAAAGAACGTTTTTTGTTTGCTTTTGTACATTGAACAATAGCCACTTGATGTCCAATGTTAAGTCAGTTGAGAACCACTGTGTTAAAACAAGTGTGTAGGTTTTTGGTGCTTAAAATCTACAATGGCTGTTGTACAATAGCAAATGAGCTATTTTGCGACAAGCCTCAAAGAGTTACATTGCTGAATATAATTGAAACGTTCTTTCACAAAGAAAGAAACACTCTCTTCTGTTCTGTATGTTAATCTACTCCCAGGAGACTTTTTAAAATTCTCTTCTATGTCTTTTTCTGTCAGATTTAGATGATGTTGACAGATTTCGATGTCATGTAATGTGTGTTATGTAACCGTATGCATTAGAACCATTGATATGGAACACTTAACATTGAATTTTTTTTGACAAATTGATACTTAAATATTCAGGATAGATTAAGTTGATCAAAATTGACAGTAAAGACTTTTACATCAGTTAAAAAAATTCAGTCTGAAATAAATGCTGTCTTTTGATCTTTCTGTTTATCAAAGAATAGAAAAAATGCCAATATTAATATTATTAATAATAAACATTACTTGAGCACCAAAGCAACATATTAGAACGGTTTCTGAATTGATTGTGTTATACTGAAGACTGGAATAATGTATGCTGAAAATTCAGCTTCGCCATCACAGCAGTAAATGACCTTTTATAATCAGAATAGGAAATTTATTCCTATTATATTTCACAGTATTACTTTTTTAAGGGCATTTACTATTTAATAATCCAACCAGGCCAATTATAGCATTTGCTGCCAGATGTTGTGATATTTTGATATTTAAATTTTTCCTTGCCATTATATGAAAATAGAATGAAATAAGGCTGATGAGATGGCTGATATTGCGTCTGTGTGGGTATATAATAAAGAGAGAGAAATCAAATCACAGATCAACGTATGAGCATCTCACTGTCTTGTCACCATATCCCAGTGCAGCATCCAGAGATCTTCTCTCTTTCCCTCTCAGTTTGAGGCATCATTTGTTGTGTTAAAAATCTAAAGAGTGTAGCTTGCAATGACAGAATCGATACGCTTTAGCTACTGGAACGAAGAGGGCAGCAGGGGCTCTCGTTATGGGGTCGAAGAGGGGACCACATGCCGACAGGGAAGTAGATCTGCACAGGAACAGTAGTCTCACCCAGGCCTGCAATGTGTTTTCCTCCCACACAAACACACACGCGTACACCAGGGATGCTTTGTTCAAGGGAGACATTGCCTCCGCAACGAAAACCAGATAGCAAAATGATTTATAATGCAGTAACAAAACAAAAATTATTACAAAATACATGAGCAGATTGTGTGAAAGCAACGGGGTATCTATTTTTTTTTTAATCTATTGACTGCCCTAATTTTTATTTTTTTTTTTTTGAAGAGATGCTTCACTCAAAAACCATTTACTCACACTAATATCATTGCAAAACCTGCTTTTCTTCTGTGGTAAGATATTTTGAAAGTCTTTTAAAGTGGGATTTAAAACAACGTAGTACCCCACTGACTTTAATTTTATGGACTGAAAAGCACAGGCTTCTTTTAAAATATCTTGCAGGCTTGGAATGACACAAGGGTGAGATTGATTACAATGATGACAGAATTTAAATTTTCGGGTGAATATCTTTATTTTGGGTAATGAAAGGTTCATGATTTGGTTTTGGAAGTCGTGCATGCAAGATAAAAAAAATATATATACTTTTGATAAATGACTTTATACACGGTGCACTTTCAGATTTAAAACTTTGCAGGACGTTTTCATTCACTTGTTTTACAAAAATCCATAATATGGGCATTTTGAGAATATCTATTTTATATGATTAATTGCATAACATGCATTGTTCACGACTTTTAGAAACCTAATATTTTGAAAATAGTAGAAATTGCCCTTACTTCTTAGAATTACCTCTGAGGTATTTGAATAACTGACATAAAACACCAGGAAAACAAAAACAGACTTCAATGTTCAGGAAAAAGGTGGATAAAGCTGATGTAATTGAAACACTGAAGGATTTAGGGCAGTATATACTTGCTGAACTCTAGCACCCTGCCCTCTGTTGATGTGAGAGGAAATATATCACTGGCAACAGGAAAAAACAAAGATTTGATATCGTCATGTGGATATGGAGGAGGAATGTCGTCAAGCGTTTTCCATATAAACACAATGTACGTCAGTTGGGATGGGAAGAGCTCGACACGCATTGTCAGAGTCTGCAGTATTTAGACTTCATGGAATCCACTGTAAATTTTAGAGCCGTATATGCTTAACGGACTTGCTTGATTATTGATTTTGTAAAATGTTATGGGTTTTTTTTCTTCATCATCAGTAAAATATGGCAGCGGATTAACCGAACCAGACTCCCCATGGCACGATGGGAGTAAGAAGACATTATGGACACAGAGACCACTTAAATCCAAAGTAGTCATCTGGTCTTTTCTCTCAATGAGAAGGATTCATGAAGAGCTTGTTGAGAAACTCTTGAAAGTCTGTCGTTCAATGAAGTCCGGCCGCAATCACAGGGTTCGAGAGGAGAGAATGATACGCTTGAGCAGCCTTCCCCTCCGAAGGCATTCCTGGATATGGTGAGAATTTCCTTTAGCGTGTGTTTGTGTGGTCGGTTAGGCAGCTTCCACAACTCAACAGTGCGTTAAAGAGCACCAAACACTTTTATACACCGTTTTGATTGTGTTATGCTATATGTGATTGAGAGCACATGTCCGTTAGAGTGTGTATGCGTGTCAGTCACAGGTTGCCTGGCTCTCATCCGCCAGCTTGCCATTCAGGGTAAATTTACTGTTTAATGGTGAACTCATTTCCTGCGGCCTCATCCAGCATTAAACGCCTGAGCAGGTTCACAGATGAGTGTATATATCAAAAGCAGATTAGCAAGGGAGGCGGTTATAATTTCATCAAAGCGGTATATGTTTGTAAGCCTATAAGAGCAGAACTTCTATAAAAGCGCTGTATGATTTTGCTTAGTTCATTTCTAGGTCATAGTCTAGATGCACGAGATGCAGTGTTTATATTTAAATAATCCAAGTTTCATGTAGAATCATTTAATGTGTTATTATATTTGTATATAATGTCATTTTCATACACACAGACGCACATACAAACGAAAAGTGCATGTATTGTTTAAAATGATGTAAAACAGTAGTAGTGTGAAATATTATTAAATATTTTAAAATGGTAATCTATTCAGTGATTATTCAGAAATCATTTTAATATGATCATTTGGTGTTCATGAAATATTTCCTAATATTACCAATGTTGAAAATCATTTTTTATTAATATTATTTCATAAATGTCTTTACTGTCACTTTTGACCAATTTTATTTACGCTTAATAAACAAAAGTAACTTTTAACCCAGTAGTGTGTATATAACTTATTAATTCTGTATTTCTATGTGTAAATTAGCATATAGATTTTAGGATTTACTAAAAGGATTTACTAAAGATACACAGTGAGGAATTAGCGTTGAAAAGCACGGTTATTTCGTGACTGACATTATTGAATATGCATTTATAAGAGCATACCTTTCTGACGCAAAATTAGTGGGAGAAGAGTATTAAATTTTATCACGCAAAAAGATTTACTAGTTAGCTACAACTAAAATGCAACTTTATTGTTAGACAAAGTCTGAAATTTCGACAAAAAAACCAACGATATTTTCACAATCACAAAAAAAAAATGTGTGAGACTTTTTTAACAATTAATTTGTAAATTTGTAATCGCTTTGAATAGTCGGCCTTATGCTGTCTGTTGTGGTGTTAAATGGATTTAGTTTTTTCAGAGCTTTCTCGTGACATGAAAAGCAAAAAAAATGGCACTGGTTTCTTTTCTATCATGAAAAATATGACTGCTTTACAGCAGCCCTCTCTTCTTTCAAATACAGGGACATTCACTGCAGGCCCATCACGTAATCCCTGACCGTGGACTTGCCAAGGCTCTGATTTTCTCTGGAAATACAGGCGCTTGTGTAGCACTTCTCATCCCTTTAGCTCAGCGGAGAGGCTTGGCTGATAGATGCTTTATTGAATCTGCCGCTGGGCTCCTTGACAACAGTGAGGAACGAGTGGGTGTCTCGCTATTAGTTCACAATAAGAACACAGTGTCAGCACAGTCAGCGGGCGGCAATCAGCTCCGTCCGTATTTCCAACCCTGTTGATGCAGGAAGAATAGCGCCTGAAGCGGCTAGCATCGTTAGCGGCCCACCAATGCTAACCCGATTCGTCGCTGCCGTCATGTTTCCTTTGCGTTTCAAAACGTCTCTCATGTCAGTGTGTGGGCTGCCGCATTTCATACACGGATATTCAGGCTTACACAATCTGTTTGTGCACTTGACGATAGGTTATTGCTTAACGGATGCGACAGGAGCACGCGCAAAGGATTTGCGCCGAAACCCTTAAGGGACAACGAGTTGCGTGACTAACCCAAAAAACAGCATTGTTACTTTACGCGCAACTTTCAGCCCTACTCAACATCTACTTTTCTGAGTTGTTTGTTTGTTTGGGTTGACTGCATGTCGCTATGCTAATTTTCGGTAATTTGTGCGATGCTTGTCTTTTTAAGTCATTCATTTAAAGTCAAAAACAACATTGTAGCAGGATAATTGTAATAATGCCTCTGAGTTGTGCTCTCAATGGCGTATTGTGAGCTCCCAGCATGCACTTTTACGTGGCATATCGCATGGCACTAGAGGTAATCCAGAGAACAGCTTGCTCGGGAACAAATAAGATATAACCCCAATTCATTTACAGCGCCCCATGTACTGAAAGACTTCTCAGATGGTGTGGAGGTGTCGAAATAGGCTTGAAATAATGAGCGGGAACACTTCCAATGTTCTCTTGGCTTTATGAGGAATAGAGATCACTCAGAGACCCCCCTCCCATGCCTATACTCAGGGTTCATGGTGCTGTAAAATACTGTTGTTGATCCAAGGTGCCATCCGTCCTTGAAAGCGAGTGACGCACAGCCTTCCGTTTCATCGCCATTAGTGCTGTTCTGTAAAAGCCGTCTTACAACTGCAGGGGTGAGATTGGTGGCTCACATGTGTGAATCCCATACCGAGAGCCTTTTATTTTATTTTGACACCTTAAGTGGCGAGGAATATGAAGACGATTCACTTTATTCAAGCTTATTTGGCTACTGTTTATCTGTGGAGGAGAAGGGTCGCATGCAGTGTGAATAATTAAATTAATGACATTTTAGATACTTGATCTTGTTTTTCAGATTGATTTGAATAGCATAATGGTGTGCCCTATTGATATAGAAATACAAAGAGTAAGAAAATATATTACAATTGTTGTTATCAACATCATGAAGTGCATTAAACGTTTGTAAAGGAACTGCCAGGGGTGAGTTTAAGATTAATGAAACGCTAACAATAAATTAAACTGGAAAAAAAAATAAATAATTTTTTTACCTGCATGTTGTGTGGCCATAACCAGAGATTATATAATTAGAGAACTGTGAACATGTAAATTTGATACTTAATTATTCACATATTTATTTTATATTGGTTTGTACTATTTACCACTATATATATGTGTATTTTAGAAAGTAGAAAAAAAGATCAAAACTAGAGGCAGTCAAGTGTAGAAAATGAGTTCTGAACTCTCAATCAGATATTTCATAAGTCTGTATTGATTTGTCAGTACACTAAACTAAACAATACAATTCACATGTGATTGAGAAGTTTTATCTTCACAAACAGAAAATATTCCTTTTCACATTCAGCTGCAACCTATTTTTTACCTGCTACATTACTTGCTTTTGTACATATTCTATATATATATATATTAAAGAAAGAGAACAAGTAAACAAGCTAGAGCAATTAGATAAGTTAAATCTGATATTCAGTACATTTCAATATCTTATTGGAACAAAATGTGATGTACTGTAATGTGTCTGTTTTTAGACAATTTATGCAGTTTTGTTCAAAATAAAATAGCCAGCATAGCAAAATCATAACGTACATAAAAACGTATATATATATGGTATACATCAACCAGATATGGTTTTCAACAGTATATCATTTTCTAAGCCTAAGCCCAGGAACCCCTGCAACTTTTATTCAGCAGCTTTCAAGAGGAAACAGCAATTTGCCCTTGACTTTTTTAACTTGCATTGTGTTCTAATTTCCCCACAACATCCTCCCTCGGACCATTTAATCTTCAGAGAGAGAAAGGTCAGGACTGCAGTGTGATTATTGTGGAAATGCTTATAGCATAACACAGCATAAAAAAATGAATCGTGACATCACACAGAAAGAACATCCATGAAGCATTTCGACAAGGAGCAGCAGAGAGGCAAAGAGCAGTTGTAAGCATTTGTTTTGAGATTTACATTCAATGACACACTTCTGTGCCTGTGTTTCTTCTTATCTTCTCTGGTCCTTCCTCACTGATGCTGCCATTTAGCCTCCAGGTTTTTCTGAATCGCAAGCCAGTAAGATTTACAATACAGTTAAGATACTGTGTTGTTGGTATATTCTGCTTTTATTTAGTCTTAAAGCCAGATTCCCAGACACAGATTACAAACAGCAGCAAAATACATAGGGTTTTCAATGGAAAAATCACGGTTTACAGTGCAAGTTAATCCAGTTTTCTGCTCCTACAGTGAGAACATTTGGCATTACTGGTTGAAATGAAATATTCAGTCTTTTCATTATTAAAACCGTTCTGGCAAAAGGCAATGTGAGGGAATATATGTGCAAGTCTCACATTCAGATGTTTATAATTTAGTACAATCCACACTACATCCTTCATTCTCACCTAGCAGTGCCAAACCTTCTGTTACGCATAGCTTTGAGACAAAGATAGCATGTTGTCTATGCTAATAATTTGTGCTTCTATACTAAATCATAATAGCTGATTATCAGCGCTGACCAAAAATCGAACAAAAGAGTGAAAGTTAAAGTCCAGTTCATAGTTTGATTTTATTTTCAAGTTCTTGAAGAAGACGGTTTTAAGTTCATTCTTGCTGTGTTTAATTTAGCTGGCAAAAAAATTACAAAAGAGTGGAAGTATGTTTTATTGTATCTAGAAGAAAACACTCCTTGTTGTAGATGCATTATGCCATTGTTAACTTTTCAGTCAACTCATTTTCATGTTTTGCGTCATTCTCAATTCAAAACAAAGTTGTGCTGGATTTAAATTACGCCGTGCCTTTCCTGTTTAAAAAAAAAAACAAGCTGCTCTTGCCAATAGTTTGAATTGTTGGCAACATGACAGATAATAGATTATATTTGGATGTCACAACAAGTTTCGCAAATGTATGGGTTTATTAAATCCAAAAAAAAAGCATCAGGTGTATAATTAAAGGTCTGGATGTTTGTCAGTCAAAGCAATCTCTGTTTGCACACTCAATTTAACTTTTTGTAATCAGTGTTTTTTTTTTCTTTTTTGGATAAATGACTAAAATGTAAATGTAAAGTAAATGCTCAAAGCTGATAGCATGATGGGAAGGGATGTTCTCATTGTGGAGCATCTGATTGGACCAAAATTTGTGCAGTGCTAAATAAGTCATCAATGTCTTTTAGTTTTGGAAAAATACTATAGACTAGCATGGGCTAAAAGTGCTGATTTCATTGGGTCCTGAATTCTGAATGGCTTTCAACTGCAGAGTTTTGAGCGGATGATGTCATTATGTTCTCATACTGACACTGATATGACATCACTTAGCTTTGTGTCAGTGTAATCCTATTACAACAGCCGCATACTGCTAGTATCTTCACACGAGAACACCAGCTACAAAACAAACTGCCACATGAATAGATAGAATGCTTATTTGACGCTGTGTGATTTTGTGCTTTGTGACACTTGCGCTGTTGTGCTGTCAGTGTCTAGGTGTTCTCTTTTGTATCCTAGCTTCGAATCAAATAATATACAGAAATGTGGGCTGTGTTTGCCTGTGTTAGTTGAATATTCAAACGTATGTCCAACATACCCATTTGTACTCACAGCACTACAGTGCTGGATATTGCTCTCTCTTGTCTGTCTTTGTTAGCGACTGTCTGTAAGACTTTGTTTTTGTCCTTTCAGAGACTTGTCATTTGGGTTTTCCTTGAATGCATCTCCAGTAACCTTGGTAACATTGAATAGAGTTAGATTATTTTGTTGCTCTCGCTCTGCTGAGTCTTTAAAAGATTATAAAATAAGCTTGAATACAGATGTAATAACATTTGACTTGGATTTTAAAGGCCTTGATGGTTTTAAAAAATGTCATTTTACATGAATATTCAGGGATGAAACAACATTTGGGCTTTGGAAAAAAAAAGTCACTTGTTCATTTTCTTTGTGCACCATGATTGAAATATGTGTTTTTGAAACTGACTTTTATCTGTGATAGAGCCCTGAAGCCTTACACTCGGAGCTCCTCGAGCGTATATAAGATTTATCACAGAGGCTGAGAGCTCTTGACTCCACCCAATGAGATAACAAGCCTGTAACATTTTCCTGATTATTTAATGCTTAAATGAGTCATATAATTACACATGCAAGGCAGCAGGCTGTTATACTTTGATCTTCTGAATCTGAAAGAATGGAAAAAAGAAAGCTTTAGCTGCATATCCAAGTGCTAAAGGTTTGATCCAAATCAAACTAAACTATTAGGTTCTAAAAGTCTGCTTGACCATCCATTGAAAGTCATTCAAAATTACACATGGATTCTGAGAAGCCTTATTTTATTAGATTTTTTTGCAACGAACAAATATGATACTTGTTGCAGTTGGTGTTTTTGACTTTGCTGGTTTCTTTATGGAGCCTCTTTTTTAATAATCATTTTTATAGAATTTTTACTGTAATACAAAAATAGCAAAACATCATCCAATCAAAAGCAAAAAAAAAAAACCCATCAGCAACACATAAATATGAAATAAGAAACAAATTTATAGAGCAGAAAAAAAGTTAAATGTCCAGAGAGTTACACGATTACAATATTGCTTGTAGTTTAATAGGGCTGAGAGGAGCTTCCATATAGTCTAGATATGGAGTCTAGACTTTATAAAAATGGACTGTTTCTTGATGTAAAACATAAGAAAGGAGCTCCTAAAAATGATCTTATGCCAACCTTTAAGTGGTGGAGATTTGTCACTAATCCAATTAAGTAGAATATTTTTTTCTAGCAGCAAAGGAGAGAATGTTACATAATTTCTTGTTAGCAGATGAAGCAATGCAATTATTAGGTATACCAGTACCACTGAGACTGGGTCAAAATCAAACTGCATGTTAAAGATCTTTTTTATTGCCCCCTGCACCAAAAACCAATACCTTTGCAATCTGTTGCATGACCACAGACAATGTGTTACACTACTTACTTCAGCCACAGGCGACATGGAGGCATTAAACAATATACAATATTAAGAGAAATATGCTGTCTGTTTAAGATTTTAAATTGTATTTCTCTTGTACGTCTACAAACAGATATTTTCTCAGCCTAAGAAAACGTCGTCCCATGTTTCATCATCAATATCAGTAACTAACTCTTCTTCCCATTTAGTTTTAATTCTTTGTGTATCAGTAGAAGAAACTGAACACATAGCACCATAAAATCTACCCAAAGACATTTTTTCAGATGGTAAAAAATAATTCTAACAAGTGTTGTGTTAATAGTAATATAATGTCTCAATTGGAGCAATCACATTTATTATTCGACAGTTTATTACCTGAAAACATATGCCCAAATCTGATCCCAAATTAAACTAGTGTTTAAAACCATCATCTGAAATTCCTGGAGTGAAATCAGGATTGTGTAATATTGGGGTAAAGAAAGAAGATTTTAGATCTAAATTCAAGCCTACAGATTGATCTCTATGCTTTGAGATTATTAACTCTAATTGGGATATCGTATTTCTTTTTTAGATTTTGAAAGCTCTTAACAAACACAAGAGCTCTAACCAAGTAAAGGAAGAATCATTCCTAACCCACTTCGCAATGTATCTCAGGTGGGAACTGATACATGTTAATATTTGAATATATCTGCCCAAAAACAAGAAGCTAAATCTCCAGCAAATTGTCATTTTTGTGTGAACTGTCCCTTTAAAGGGCTTCTGCCGCAGTTGAACAACTGCCATGGAGATGAATGTGAATACTAATGGATAGTTTTCCTCAGGCGTTATTGATGTCTTTGATTATACCATGTTGTCTTGAGAGTCTGAAACTGATGAGACAAAGAAGGTCCCACAAATCCTTGTTATTTCGCACAGAAATTCCCATGGAGGAATGTTCATCGAGCGGTGACAGAAGTTAGTGACTGTCTTATCTGTCTGTTTTGTCGTTAACGTTTCAGTTCACACTGTGCCTGCCATAATTAATTCATATGTTTGTTGAATTCATGGTCAGACGCATATGGCATTCAAGCTGTCTTGTTCATTTAAACCCACTACCAGCAGTTGTGAAAAATGATTCTTATTCTGCAGAGCATTTTTAGCTCAGTGGGTGCACAAGGTGAAACTGAGGATTGTTTCTTTGTGCGCTGCAATACAGTTACTTAAAATTTAAAGAATAATTCATAATGCTCACAGTCATGTTGTTGCGAACCCGTGTAGCATGTATTGGCAATAGACATATAGGAATTCGTATTTAAGCCATACCGAGAGAAATGTTGTTGACTAACACACACTCACAAATCACACACCATCACACACGGGTTACAGAGCAAACTGATTCCCACACAGCTTTGGTCAAAGGCCAACGCTGTGAAGTACGTCATAAGCCAGTCAGGTGTGCGACAATTGGTCACATGCAGACAGGCTAATTAGCTGATCACTCTTCCTCGACAGTCTGGCTGTGTGTGTGCAGCCCGACCGGTCTGCGCGAACACCTGGTGACTGAGGAGAAAGCTGTTTAACCCCTCTGCTCCACTCGGGAGGTCATGAAATCCATCATGTTTCCGAGGTACTGCACAGTCTACAAGCTAGGGCATTACTTGCATCCCCAGAGGGCATGTGCAGTTTGTGGGTTTTTTTTTTTTTTTTTTTGATCGAGTTGTGTATTTTCGAGACAAAGCTGATTGAAGCAGTAGAGAAGACAAATTAGATTGAGTTGCACCAGCTGGAAAATTAGCTTTAGACATGCACACGTAGTTGTTAGCTAGGTGTGTTAAATTAATTCATAGGATGAGGGCTAGTGCCTTTTTCTTCGCTTGTGATTTATTACTAAAGGCTTATTGCTTAATAGTTATTTTTAAAATGTAAATTATGTTTTGCTGCCCCGGCCTAATGTAAAGATGTGTCTGAATTTAGTAGTGTAAACTGAGGTTTTATGTTGTTTTTAACATGCTCTTGTTTATTTTAAAGGTCCAACATGTCAATTTCTGGCTTGACAAATGGTATGAGTTTGGGGCGGGTTTATTTTTGCATACTAACAAGTGATTGGCATATCTGTTTGGGAAATTTCATTAGTTTTGCAATTCCATTTAGTGCTACTACAATATAAATTTTTGCTGTCAAATAATTAATTGACGCGATTAATTGCGTCCAAAATAACAATTTTAGTTTGCATAATATAGGTGTTAAGCTGTTATGTATATATAAACACATGCATGTGTATATTTATGAAAAATGTGTTATGCTTTATATATAATACGAGAATGTAAATATATACATGTAAATACATAAACACAATAACATTTATTTTACAATAACATTATTTACAATAACATTAATCGTTATTGGTTTGCTTTTCACAGCCCATTACAATTTAGAAACACATTTAATGCACCTTTTATTTTTAATCGTTTAATTTTTTTTTTTTTAATTTATTCAGTTCAAACGACAAGGACAATAACTGTAATAGTAACTATAATTCTAAAGATTTAGGTGTATGATTTTTGTATTAAAATACCCAAAAAACAAGTTTCTTAGCAATCGTGTAGTAAGAAAGGTTATAATACTGTTCAGCTACCTCCGTGCCTTTAAGCAAGTTATTTAGCCTTAAGATACTCCAGGGGGAGTTCCTGTTTCTGACCATTGCTGAATGATTTATACAAGTACAAGAATCATGACCAGATCTTTGTCATCTCTCAAGAAAATAACTTGAAGATAACGATAGACGTTGTTTCCAGGAGACTAGAGAACAGGGTTTCTGCGAGGCAGACGAGACGTCAGTGACGCTCGCTGACATTGAGAGATGGCGTGGCTTTTTCTCGCCTTCTACTGAGGAACAGTGATGGATGATGGGAACTACCTCCCAGCCTACAAACAAAGCTGTACAATTTGTCTTCAGGAAGGGCAGTTGCAGTGGTATTACATAGCAGGTTAGCCTGGATAAGCTGAGTTTATTATAGGCTATACTTGGCAGAGCTTATAGGGATATTCATCACTAGCAGCTTTGATTGTCGTTTGATGGTAATGAACGATAAATACGCATGTTAATGTGGAGGCTTTGCCACACTTGGATGCCTGAAGCTCATTCTGGAGCAACTCGTTCAATTTATGTGTGAATAATATATTCATGTACTTTGTAGCAAATTCGATTTTTGCTATGAAACACTATGATCATTACATAAGTGTCGTGTGGTAATGGGTTTTTGGCCTTGGACACATTTCTCTATCACTGTGACTGCATTCCCCCTCCTCCTGTTGTGATGAGATATTCAGTCTCGGAGTGAGAGACCATTTTAAAGGAACTGTTTTACAGCAGGTGATAGAGTGCTCTCTAGTGGTAATAAATGGAGATAGCTACTGCAAAGATCCTCAGGTTTAGCCGGAGAACCAGATAAGGTCTCAGTTAAAAACATAGAAAAACATTTGATTTTTCACTTCTTTTTTTTCACGTATTATTCTTTTGTGCAAATACTGAATATTGCAGGCACCATTTGATAATATTGTTAATATAATGTTTTGTTTCAAATTATTATTTAATATATTCATATTACATGTTATTATATTCTTCTTTAATCTGAACTATAGTTTCTAATTGTAATAATTTCATTATGAATAATTAAAATGTTTTTATCCTGTTAATTACATTCCAGCTCTGTTTATATAATTTATATATATATATATATATATATATATATATATATATATATATATATATATACACACACACACTCACTATATGTGTGTGTGTGTGTGTGTGTGTGTATAGGCAAAATCATTGAAAACGAATCGATTGTTTGGAATTAGATACTGATTTGTGAGAAATTATTGAGAATCGTTTGATTGTTGAAGGTTGAGATGTATGAGGTGGCAATTGTTTCTCTTTAACAGCTTTTAATAGACAGAGAACACAGTTCAAATAACAATCTGTTTTAATAAATAAGTGGTATATGCATATTGTTGTTATTTTTAAGGAACACAACAGGAGAAACTGCAAAATATATGGTTGAATTAACATCATAAAATCACTAAGATGCAGCATTTCTCACCTTAATTATAAATATTCGCATTTATATATTTTCTGTAAAAGATTCTGTACTCACAGAATGCTCTTGGTTTTGAACGGCTGTCTAGAGATACTTGATTTGTCTCTATTATGCTGTAGTTATGGCATCTACCAAAAACCTGTTGGTCTGCTGCCATCTAGTGAACAAAGAAGAATTCTTAGCGATATTGTTTTATGACATAAATCAAATTTATAAAACTAAACATGCTGGCAATTGTGTTTTTTAGTTTAGTTTTTAGTTCTGATATTCACACTGTTTTCCGTACAAACCGTAAGCAGTGCTTGGTCACAAGAAGTTGAGGTTATTAGGCCATTGCTGTGCAGTTGCTAAGGTTTTCTGCTTGTTATTTTCAAGTGCATTTCAACCCAGTTTCCTTCGAAATTGATTATTTTAATGGCTTTAGAGGGCCACCATGTGGATTTTGACCTGTAGTCTGATTGCTTACATAAGTAATAGCAGACAACAAATTGGAGAATTATTAATGTCTGTAGCACAAACAATGTGGCATGCGTTGAATGCCAAAGTTTAATTGGTTACATGCATACAATGTGTAACAAGACATTAGGTCCAGTACACAAGAAAGACTATTAACAAGCTAAAGCTGTTGCACTGGGTTAAATTGGCTGAAAGTAGAAATGTAATGTCCGTGGCATCTTGTCATTTGCGAGACTGTGTTCTTGATGTGCGTCAGCCCCGTCTGTCTGATTAAGGGCAGAGAGTCGGGACATAAAAGCTTTTTAGAAATGCCACCGAGTCAATAGAAGTATGATTGGAGCAGATCAGGACAATTCCACGAAACGTGTGTGTGGTATTTTATACGCTTAGACACTCACACGCTGACTCTGGATGGCCTTCATTAAAGTTCATTAATGGCTGATTGATCCCGCCAATGATTTCAGCACCTGCCTGCTTCTTGTTCACCCACCTCCCGCTCTCTCTCGCTCTCTTTTTCCCTCCTCTTCCTTTTTGCTCATCCTTCAGTCCTCACTCAATCTCTCCGCTCTCCGCTGTCATTTTCACTCACAGTACTGAAAACTGGTCAAACTGACCTCGGAAGTCTTGCTCGGCTGTAGTTGGACGTGTTCAGCTTTGATTGTTAACTTGACGATGAGTTTGCCAGCAAACTCAGAACTTTGTTCTCTGGAGAGGATCGCCCGTTACCGTAGCGCTTGCATCAATGGCTCGCCGTATGCCATCAACAAACCTATTGACATCAAACCCTGGAGAAAATGGTAAAGTTTTATGTGTGTGACGTGCATTAGTACGCTCAGCTGCTATGTTTATAATTCGATTTAGGATTGGATTATAATGTATGAGATGTTAGCAAGTGAGATTTGATTAGTTGTATTTATTATATAATATTAAAAGTAGCCCAGATGTTTTATATTTCATAGTGTTTATCCTGGCTAATTAATGACTAAATAAATATTTTTCTGACAGTTTGGATCATGTGAATGCTGAATTTGAGCTTTTATTCATATGTTGTTAAATTTAAACAATTAAAATCTGCCTGATGTTCTTTAAGGCTGTGGTTAATAATAGGATGTGATAACCAGCTGGGTATGAGCCCATTGATTTCCTTAAAGATCCTTTAATGCTTCTCTTCACCGATAAACCTGTTTTATCTACAGCTCGGTTAGATAAATGGCAATAAATAGGTCGAATTGAGTGGCACTTGTGACCTGTTCTGGGCAAATATCAGATATTGTGGAAACTTACATAACAAACGTGTGTTAATTTTTATTCATAAAGGTTTGTTTTAGTAGCATTAGTAATAACTAATATATGTCATTGTTTTGAAATTTTCTCAGTCTAATAAGGAGCAGGTTTGTGTCAATAACTACAGTACACATTGAGAGAAATTTGAATGTGTGTGTTTGTATGTGAGAGAGATTAAGTCAGTGTGTATTGGGTCAAATACAAATGCTTGGCAACAGAAATTCGCTATCAGATACGTACCTTATGCTAATGCCAATAAAGCTCACACACACACGTACACACCCCCATTAAAACACAGAACGGACAGGTAAAGGACACATCAGATAAGATGCAATGTGAAAATCCACAGTTTTCAGATGAAGAAGAAGGGAAAATCAAGTTAATGTTCTGAAACTGTATTTTTGTTCCAGTATAGTGGCGTAGACCCATTTAAATCATCTGCATTCTGTTCTTCATTCAGCTAATGTTGAGTCTCTCTCTGCATGATTTTATTTAATCCAAGTAATTATGAGTAGGAGGTTTAGCACATTTATCAGATTTAGAATATATTCAGCACTTTTAAAAATAGCATAGTTTATCTTAGATTAACTCCTGATGATATATTTTTATAAATAATTGGTTGTAGGTGAGTAGGAGTGTGATATGGGGGTGAATGCATGTGGAGATGCAGCAGTCCATTTCCGCACACTTACCATCTGCTCTCCAATACAGTACTTTAAGACCAACAGCATGGAAAGTACTTTTGGCCTGAAAAAAAACCATTTAATTAATTAAATACTGCAATGCTATGTATTACAAATAATAAATATGTCATTTAATTAAATGTGTATAGAGAAACATCATTTAAACAGCGTACTGTATTTTAAAGATAATAAAATTAGCTTTACAGATCTTTATTTGGAAAAACATCTCATATCTCATAGAGCGAGCTGTATTTTCATGCTTGTTTATGCATGCTTGTGGAACCGTCTTTTAGGTCGTTTTCAGTCTCTTTTTTTGGTTCTCTAAAGAACTTTTCAATAAACATTTTGAATCTAAAAAACTCTTTACTGTAAAGAACCTTTTGCGCATCTTAAAGGTTTCATGCATGTTAAAGATTCTTCATGGAATCAAAGATGCCAAAAGCTTTATTTTTAAGAGTGTAGGGTAGGGTCAAATTTTAAACAAGGGCTAAAGACTGGGCAAAAGGAATTTTTATTTTCTCTTTCAAAGCACTAAATGAAAACAAATGTGACTACAGAACATTTCAACCAGCTGTTTATCATTTATATTTGTGCAGTGTAAAATGTTTTTTTTTTGTGGATGTCACATTTCGTAGTTTTTAGTCTAAATTTCATAACAGCATTTCATTTTAATTTGTTTTGGAGACTTTAGCTCACATTGAAATAAATTAAGGTGCAAGAATAAAAGTTTAACTTGGAGTAATAAAGATTCAGATATGCTCTGAACTTGGTTACATGTTTAAATGCTTGGTTTGAAAAAATATGAACAGTTGTGACATATACATTGAGTATCTTGATTAACCAAAATTCAGTTAATCCCAAACCATAAAAGTAAAAAGTTGGAATATAAAGCTCCCGATTTTGGCTTTTTAAAGATGCATAGAATTGTTATTATGAGTTTACAAAATTATGATTTGTATTTAAGGCTGATTACTTTCTTGACATAGTTTCATGTTCAGTTTGCCAGCACAGAACCCTGTGTTGCCGACATAGCAGCTGAATGCGAGAAGGCCAGACAGGTGTTATTGGATTATGGGATGAGGTCAGAGTAGTGACGTGGGCATTTTCCTCACACAAAGCTGAAGCTCTCTTATTTGGGGTCAGTCAAGCTGTCAGTTTTCTCAGGACACCATGGCTAGTGAATCTCCTGGCGGTTCTCCTCTTTCTCTCTTTCTTAGTACTTTTACTTGGAATGGCTGCCAGCTTGATATAAACTCACTGAAAGGCAAGAAAAGGAAACGCTGGTTCAAGTCACGCAGGTACATTGCACATTAGACAGATATATGGTTTACAATGTACCTTTATTCAGTTTAAAATTGCACACACTAGTTTTTCGACTTAAGTTTCGTAACTGTCTTAAGAATACATCAAGTTATATTTTAAATGTATATTAATGTAATTGCTCTTGTGTAAACGGATAAACATGATAAAACCGCACTGGTATACATTATATAATTGAACCATGGCTTAATTTTTATAAATGTCAAATGGGTCATGTTGATATTGGGTTTAGCTGTCACATGTTTTATGATGTAATGTTTATTATCTGTCTGTTTATTACAATTTCTGTTGGCCAAAGCAGTATTATTTTTTTTGTATATTAGCTTTCCAATGTTTTTTTTCTTGCCATGAACACAGTCTTTGTTGTTATGGCAATCATTTATTTTTTGAATATTACCAAATTATCAAATTCATTTTTTAATACATTTTTTGTATCTTTTTTTTTTTTATATATATATATATATATATATATATATATATATATATATATATATATATATATATAAATATATAAATCCAATCATTTAAATGAATAATAAAATTAAATTAATAAATAGCTAATTAATCTTTTTTTATATACTTTTTTCCCCATGGTAGTTAACAAAACCATTAAACTATAAATAATATAAAATAAATAAATATAAATATAAATGTTTATCAGCTTTCTATAGTTCAGACTTCATAGTATGTATTTATATAGAAATAATTATTTGAAATATTTACCAGATTAAAAAGTGTGTCAGCTTCTGAATCAACAAATTGGTCGGTTAATTCCATGGCATTGAGAATAAATACTTAATTGTGTTTACATTCTGTTTTTACACTCTATAATTGACTTTGTCAGATGTTCTTTTATCAAGTTCTATCTGCTTTAATCTCTTGTGAACACAGGGGGGCAACGATGTGCACAAACTTACATTAGCTGTTGTGTGATGGTTATTGAGCCGTCTGTATGAAGTGTCACTTTTTCTAGTGCCTCTTTTAATTTGTTCATATTTAGCACATACAGATTTCTCCCAAACTGATTACTTTATAATCAGATCTGTAAAGATCTGCTTGTTGTCTAAATGTTTACTGAAACCATCAAGTGAGCAGAGCGGTAAGCGATAGGCTGCTCCCTGCTTTGCAGTCATTGGTTGACATGTGTCATGCATCACTGGAACACCTCTAAGAGCCCTTGGCAGGGGTTAATGTGTGAACCGTTAGACTAGCTCCAGCAAACTAGTCAAGCACAGCCACATGCATTCGGTTTTCTTTGTTGAAGAGTTCTCTAACTGATAAGTGGTGCATGACACTGAGTGCTTGTTTTGTTTGAAGAGCCCTCGTTTTCTGTTTTGCCCATTAAATGACTCTTATATTATTACATGCTGGTCATCGCACAGTATGTGAAAGTTCATTGTGAATGACCTGTATGGAAGTGGCTTTGAATTTCCAGACTTTACTAGATGTGTGTCTTTTGATTCGGTGTGAATTCAAATTTCTGGGCAACTCCTTCCCACCACTTTTAGGGAGTATAAACATCCATTGGGACTCCTTACTCCCTGTCATCTGAAATCTCACAAGTTGAGGTGTTAAGTTGCCTCCTCCATTCAGGCTTATCAAACATGAGGAGCGCCCTACCCCCGACTACGTCATTACTACATGAGTCCAAGCAGTGAGCCCTGCCGCCAGCCAGGAAGGGAGGGAGGAAAGTACACAGGGTGGGAGTTTCAGGAGAGAGAGAGAGAGAGAGTGGGGGAGAATTATATCAGCCGGTTGCTGAGGGACAGAAACACTGGAACTCCTCTCTGGTCAGTTTGAGAGTCCCGGGACACGAGGGGCTCCTGTCAGTGGACCAAACGGAGGCTGGGCTGTCTCGACCGAGACATGTTCACTCTTGGAGACACACGTGAGGACTGAAAACAAACACACACTGCTGGGATTAGCTGTAGCTGCTAGCAGAGGGAAATCCAAGTCCAGAATGAGCATTATCATGAAGCCCCGGTCTCGCTCCACCAGTTCACTTAAGAACACAGACGGGTAAAGAACAACTTCTTAACTATATCCTTCTACCTCCCTTAACCTATTACCCTGTGCTTGCTGTTTCCTTCTCCACTCTTACATCAACTGTTTGGCTTTCCATATCTCTTTTTAACATCTTGTGCAACTCTCTGCTTCCTCTTAAGTATTAAACCCCTTTTGTTTTTCCACTTACCTTCCACAAATTGAGTTTCACTGTGCCTAAGGAATTTGTCCTTTATTTACATTCTTTTCCGCAAGTACTCTTCCTTTGAGTTTTTCATTTACTCTGTCTCACCGACTAGTTAAACGTAACTGTGCTTTATGATCAAAGATTTAAACATTCTTTGATGCATTATGTAGCCCGCTTGTCAAATAAGGGTAGAGATGATTTGGCCCCAAGTCAGTTTTACATCATCATTTTTATGTTTTTTACTTTAACATATTTCTATTTTACCTAAACAATTATTTTTTATACATTTAAAAGTATAAATATATACTTAATCCAATGTTCACACCATTAAATTGAATCAACTTTAGTCAATAAATTCATTAAGACAATATGTTTTGCACATTGCATTTTGGGAGCCATTGACTTTTCACCTGAATATTCTAATTAAATATTACTTATTCTATTACATATTACAGTTATAATTATAATAATAATTAAGTATATATTTATTTGTTATTTCATTATTTCATTTGTAAGAGCTGTAATTGTTTTTTTTTTGCAGTTACCACCTTTTGTAGATGCAGCCGTGTCTATTAAAGATGAAATTACGTGCATTTTTCATAATTAACAAATTAGGAAATTTGCTTGTTTTATTTAATTGACCTGAAAAAAATATAGAATATCGACCAATATTATATCCAATACACATATGCAATCACCCCAAAAAAGAAAAGAGAAAAAGAAGTAAAATAGCAAATAGTGGACTGATATTTCCACATGAGAAGGTGCTGCTGGATTGCAGCGTATTTGCAAGCATTGCCAGAGGGCAGATACCTCACCCTTATTTCTCTTGTCCCATCTTGTTCTCCATTTGTATTTGCTTATTTTAGAAGCAAGTGTTGATTGTTTGTGGAGAACTGATTATTTTGGTACAGCAGTTTTGAGTCTGTTTAAATGCACTGCGTGTGTGAAGAACAATCTGAGCAGTTATCCGTCACCGTAGGCTCTTGAGGTATTGCGTATTGATGATTCACGAGATTATTTTGATACGTAATAATGTTGTGTTTGCGTCTGAATGTTTATAAAGTAGGCTAGCAATAAAAGAGACAGGTTACGACCCCCCTTTGCTCGCGGAATGCTCCATTCCGTGTCCATGAATAACAGCTCTCAGCAAAGCAAATACGGCCTTGCTTTGAGAATGTTTAAGTGTGTGTGTGTTAAGATGTCAGAAGGAAATCTCACCGACACCGTAATGATATCATCAGTGCACGGGGAGCTACGTGTGTGTGTCAGTATGTTTCCTTCACCTCATATATTGACCCTATTGTTTGCAGTTCCTGTTTACGTTGTTTTATTTTAATGCATGACAGTGACTCAACACGTCATACACACCAATCATTAAGTAATAGTTGCCATCTCATATCCTGTCATTTGTACTATAGTCATTTGGGCGAGTTTAATAAAATATTACCATCATTTGTTATGTTTTATTATATTATATTATGCACGCACATCCAACCAGTAAAATAGGCTTTTCATTAGTGAACAAATAGTTTCTAATTTCCATTTCATGGCTGTATTTAACTTTTACATCTTCTATCTTGTGGAGTGCGTGCGTGTTTGTGTCTCTGTGTAAAAAAAGAGGTTTGCGGATTTATGTTTTGTATGACACCTAATCTGATGGAATAGATGGCCCGTTTCCTCTCCTCTCGCTTAAGCTTTGACATCACTGACACATCATAGTACCTTTTTAGATAAACACATCAAGAGCCATCCAATTACAGTGGCTTTTATGTGGCAAAGTGCAATATTTGCATTTCATAGAAGTGTGTGTTTAAGTGAGCACGTGTGTTTCTGTTGTCAGCAGCAGGCGTTAAATATGATAGAGGCGGCAGCCGCTTTTTAAGACCTACTTAACTCTACTTAACTTAAAATTTAAGGCAACAGATTTAGGATTTTTTAAGTTTACTCAAGTTATTGAAAATCGTACACATTTAACACATATTTGTGATAATGGAAAAACCCCCCGGAGGTGACACATAACACAAAGACAAAATATATATCTCTACATAACTCTACAAAATATAATTAAAAACTCTAAAACATCTGTTATTTCTGAACAACACATATTCATGTTATCCCCATGATTTCATTATTCTAGAGCAAGCATTTAAGTGTTTGACACTCACCACCAAAATTGACAATTCCTTGTTGTTTAATATTTTAAGTCGCTCAAAATAAATGGCCATGTGATAGTTCAGAGAAATTTCATTTCAGAAACATTAATTAAGTCGCTTCCAAACTTTACTGCTTGATTATTCAATTCACTTCTCTATATTTCTTATACTTATTTTAGAGCATGGTAATTTTAACAACAGTTATTTTTATGCGTTTGACAGCTTGATTTGATTCATGAATTATTCCGGCCTGCTATTTTTATCAGCTCATCTCTTTTATTTGTCTATTTTGAGCATATTCCTGTTCCGTCTCATGATTGACAAGAAAACCAGCAGTGTTTTGGAAACAGTCTCATGTGATCACCAGAAGAGAACAATGTCTTCTACATTTTTTTTGCATGTGGTCTTGAACCATTGGGTTCCACTTACAATGTCTCACAGTCAGGCTCTATATTTCCTGTGCTTTTGTGTTTTTCTCTTATGCTCTAATGGACCACGTGCCATTAAACAGAGCTTAGGAGAGCAGGCAGTCATGTACACTTCATCAGCGATCAACGTTTAACATTAAGAATAACTCATTTTGGACAATTCACAAGACTGAGCAAGTTGTTTCTGTTGTCGTTTTCATTTATTATAAATATTAATACTCAAAGTATCATTTCAGCTCCTTTAAGAACTCTGTGAACTCTTTGCATTGTTATTGTTGTCTACTATTCTAATTGGAAAAGATTGGTTTAGTACCAAAAACAGTTAGTTGGGGAACAGCCGGTCTCAATTAAAGTGGCTTAAACTGCATGGCCAAAGGGATTGGGCAGAGTGACCACAACAATAGAGCTAGCCAGTTGGACATCTGAAGCCATAGACAGCATAGTAGTGATTGCATCTACTGTAATTATGCCTTTGATTTTTTTTTAGTCGTTAGTTTTGTTGGGATTTGTTGTATAGCAAACCACTTTGGTTATATATATCTTGACTTTAAATTATGTTAAAACGTGCAGTTTTAAATCATTCTGCTTTTGATCCTCCTCGTCTAGAAAGAAAAATAACTCATGAAGAAAACAGAATCTATACACCCCTTAAATAGAAAATATACAGTGACCCCAAAAAGTCAAACCTAGCCCCATCTGCAAAATAATTATGCTAGAGATTTTCTCAGAACTAGCTTTAACTTCTAACTTTTCTGTGCTTTTTTCTACTATTTATTTATAAACTGGTCTAATTTTAGGGGCTATATGAAGCCATTACACACAGGTGCAGAAAAATGTAACCACAGATGCACATGAACTATGGGCATTCTCTTTTTTTTAAAATTTGTATTACTTACAGTTTTAAATATATCATAATTAGCAACTACTTTTATTATTTTATCAAATAAATTTGATGTTTCTTTTTGTGAAATACTTTGCTTCTTGCTATAACGTTCATGTATTTTTGTGCTTTACGTGTCCAAATACTTTTTGGGTTCTCTGTAAATGTTATATGATGAAAGTTAACTGGCGTACAGTAAATTCTCTTAAAGAAATTTCTGCTTACATGAAGAATTTCCTCTTACATGCTTTGATAATATCATTAGTGTCTGGAGAGAACCATGCTCCATTATGCTTTGAAATAACTGGAAGTCATTATGATTATCTAGAAATGACTGTTTAATGTATCATGTGCGTTGCGTCACAGAGTGCTGTTTGACGTCTAAAGAGCTTAGAGTTTCTGTCCAGTTCCAGCAAAAAAGTAATTAGGGATTAAATTCAGACTTCTACTAATCTCCCAGGTATACCAAACTGTGGTTAACACTACAACTTTTTTTTTTTTTTTTCATATTTTGACATTTAGGAGTGCGACAGAAATGCTTCTCATAGGATTAATGTGGTAGAGGTTTTTATCGGACACTGATTTCATGTTTCTTAGGTTTTCTGTGTTTGTGTCACGTTTGAATTAATTACAAAGTGTTTGTATATAAAGAACAGGAACACTTCAAGATAATTACCCTCAAAAGTACACACAACGATACAAGATATGTTGGTGTGTGTTTGTATTTTAAGTGTAGTTTAAGCAGACAGTGATCTTTGTACAGGGAACAGATGGAGACCTTCGCATACTGTTTATTTGATCGAGTGAAATCAGGGGAGTGAAATTAGAGCGCAAGGAAAGTGAAGACGAGAAGGAAGGAGAGAGGATGGGAGTGGTTTATTTTACCCTCTTTGTAACTGAAGACACTAGACAAAGCAAATTGCGAATACAGAACTGCTATTTGCTGATGGGCTTTCCCTTTATTGTTCTCTTTAGTAGCAGGACATTTTTATTTACATTGATAAGAAATGTTTCTTGAGCAGCAATACAGCATTTTATTTTTCATTTCTAACAATACTGCTGTTTCTTGTTAAATGTAAGAGAATGTACAATTAAATATACAGTTTAAAAACAATAAAAGAACCTCAAACTTAGTAGTAGTGTATAGTAGTGTACATGAAAAACACAATTTTTTTTAAAGAAATTATTTTGAATTAATCTCCTTATCATATTTTGAGCTATAGATTTAACTTTTTATAAAAAAAAACCAAATTATTTATATATATATATATATATATATATATATATATATATATATATATATATATATATATATATATATATATATTTATTTTTTTTTTTTTTTTTATATATATTTAACCAATTTTATCCTGTCAAATATTTTGTGGTCTGAGCACAGGTGGTTTTGGGGTAATATAATAATAATATAATATAAGTAATTGAATATTTATATTATGAAGGTTCTAGTGATAATCTGAGATCAATCTCAAAAAGCAGAAATGTTGCTGTTGTCAAAACTAATCACCGGACATGTTTTGTCCATCTTTTTAGAATCAGCGAGGCATTTTAACATGCTTGTTGATTTATTTATGGTTATTATAAGAGCCCATATTCCCCTCTGTAGCGTAAGCATCAGTGCTTTTGTGTGGGTTACAGTAAAAAGAGAACAGTCTCATTCATAATGCATGTCTGGAGTTGAGAGTGTGAGACGGTAAGCCTGTGCATTCCTGTGATATGACCCAAGAGAGATGAGGCCAGCACATCAGCGGGCCTCTCACCACCAGCTCTAGCTTTAACTGTGAATAAGTCACTTCTCAATGAAACAAAGTCAAAAATAAAGTCAAGTGCCATGATGTGCTGGGGTGAAAAAGTACAGGACGCAAACTCCAACACTGTGCGTGAGGTTTGTTGTTGCTTACATATTTGTTCTCAGTCAAAACAAAACTAATTCCCTGTTTTACCTGGATCGTGTATCATTGGCCCTTTGTGTGTGAGACAGTATGAAGTTACCAAGGTGCAGACCGAAGCACTAATATGGATTTATCCATCCGCACCACGTTACTTAGATGTGAGCCTGCATGCAGGTGATGACGGCGGCTAAGCGAGAATAAGACGTACAGCCACGTCACTGTTCGCGTCAGGAAAATACAGAGGGCAGAGCAATTATATTAATGCTCCCCGAGGATTATGGGTCAGCTTGTTGTAAGCACAGTTGGGTGGATCTAAGGACTAGGAAGATGAAGGTTAAGGACGGCGTTCCCGCTGGTCTGGGGAAGCCCTTTAAATTTAGACTTTTTTGCACTACAGTATTACACAACCTTAATAAATATGTATTTAAATATCATTTCAATCACATTAATTTATTACATTGATTTTTGTTTTATTTAACCCCCTATGGGGATTATTTCTGGGGGGGTTTTTCATGTCTACATTATTTGATTACATGTTTATTTGGAAATAAGTCCTCGCAGTTTTGTCCACAGGAGGAATTTATTTTTCATTTGGACAAAGAAAAAACACTTGTATCCTTGCTAAGTATCTTGTGTCACTTGTTAGGAGTTGTTTCAACCAAAAACGCTATTTGGTATAAAACTAACTTAACACACATGTCCTTTATAAGCTCACAGAAAATAGCAAACAAACATCAAAAAAAAAAAAAGACTAGAAATTGTCAACACTGTCGACCTGAGTAATATACTACTCTGCCTTCTTTCAGTTTTCTCATTTAACATCAGGTTCTAACTGTCCCGTTGTTTCGTCTCCCCAGCTTTGATGTGGACAATGGCACCTCATCAGGACGTAGTCCGCTGGATCCCATGGCGAGCCCAGGGTCAGGTCTCATCCTTCAGGCCAACTTTGTGCACAGCCAGAGGAGAGAGTCCTTCCTGTACCGCTCTGACAGCGACTATGACCTCTCACCAAAGTCTATGTCCAGAAACTCCTCCATCGCCAGTGACATGTGAGCAAATGCCCTGAACTGGTTTATTAGCAAATACATTTCTTTTTATTAACATTCATGTTTTATATAGTAAGACAAATAAGGGAAACTATAAATAGAAAAAGCTTGTGCTGTTGTAATTCGCATTTCGTCCTTTTTTTTGCAGACACGGTGATGACATGATTGTTACCCCTTTTGCACAGGTATTGCGATATTAAAATATGGCGAGATTTCGACATTTCAAAAACTACGAATCTAACTCATTTTAATGCGTCTTCCCTCAGGTTCTAGCAAGTTTAAGGACTGTCCGGAATAATTTTGCTGCTTTAACAAATGTACAACAAGAAAGGGCCAATAACAAGTGAGTGTTTTCAGTTTGTTCACGAGCACACTTTTTTTATCATGACCGTAAATCTTGACAGAATCTGTATATGTTCAATCAATCAGTTACTTTTGTTTTGCATCACGTACAGTTCTTTGTTTCCTTTTTTCTCAATCAGGAGATCCCCGATGTGTAACCCACCTCCCATCACAAAGACCTCCTACACAGGTGCCGTACCTTTACTTTCTATATTTTCTATATGCCAGTTTAACAGCATTGTTATTAAACTATTATTTCTGTACCAATATAGAGTTTGTTAACATTTTTAATTAACTTTTACTTTTGTATTTTCAGCTGCTTTAGTTGTTTGTGTGTTTTTTTAATTACATTATTTTTTAATTACATTCTGTAATAGCTTTAATTAATTTTTATATCAGTTTTAGTTTCAGTATTTTGTACTTTAAATAAAACAGTTCTTTGCCAAAGCACATCTTCTAATTTTAATGAAAAATATGTTTATTTTATATACGTTTTTATACTTTTTTCAGCTTTATTTAAATGATCTCAGTCGTCATTTATAATTCAGTTTACATTTTATCATAAGTGTTGCTTGGATAAATGTTGTTTTAATTTGTGGAGAACTGTTAGACAATGTCTGATATGAGGGATCGTGTTGTCTTTGTGTGGCACCTTCAGTTTTGTCTAACCAGCGTTAGGGCAACCTCCAGACATCCCATATCACAGTGTGTGTGTCATGTACTCTAAAGGAGATAAGAAATATTAATAATAATATGTCGTAGTAACCTCCATGTCCAAATGAATGCTTTAAAGATACCTTTTCACTCACTTTAATAATTTGTACATGCTTTATAGAGCATCATGGGATAAGACAGTGTCTTCGCCATAATCATGAGGCACTGGTATCGATTAACTTCTGTTTGTGGCCTATTTATAAGGTCTGCCACGAAAAGCTTGTTTTGAGATGCAGGTGTTTGACCTAGAACTGTAGTACAGAGCGCTTGCTGGATGTTTAGCATGAGCAGAATGTTCAGCTGCAGAGATAAAAAGCACCAGTGTTATAGATTTATAATATTGATTTGTACTAGAGGCAGCAGGCAGATGGACACATTATACAATTTAACTCCCCGTGCTGAGTTAAATGTCATGTGACCGCTAAAATTGTCAGAAGACCCTGGCGAGTGTTGAGTGTGGATTGGATAGCCACATACCTTAATGTAGAATGAAATGATGACGCCTGCAGCTGAAGATATGACCTGGTCGCCAGAAGGCTAAAATCCCTTAAAGGGGTGATGTGTGAACAGTCACCGTTCTGGCCTAAAGCAAGACACTTAGCTTCATGCTTTCCAGGGAGAAAGTCTCTCTAATAAGTGTACTGGAAGTCACTGTGGGTAAAAGTGCCACCTAAATGACTAATTAGCGGGGCTTGCTATGACATGATTCCTAAACTCATGCAGCTTGTTAAGAAGAGTGTGATCAGACTTGTGCAGACAATAAAACAAGTGATTAATAGACTTACATCGAAGCAGGGACCCGAGCCGTGTTTTACAGGCCAGAATACCAAAGGGAAATTGTGACCAGTTGACCAGTGGACATCATCTGGCAACCCTGAACAACATAGAATTATGGGATATATTTTTATACTAAAGACCCATATATAATTAAATTGTGAAAAATGTGCTTCCTAAAATATAAAGTGTAAGAAAAGTTTCATATTATCAAGACATATTTTCTCATTGTGATTTCTTAAAATATTTTTCAGAAAAAATTCTAATTCAAATGAATTTGTATTCATTTAAATGTTATATTAAAATTTTGTAATATAGCACCTTTAACCATACATATTTGTCTAATTTATATACTAATATAGTATTTGTTCACATGTTGAATCAACTTTTATTTTTATATTTTTCATTTTTGATATGTGCTTTTGCCAGTTTTATTAGTTTTAGATCATATTTTCTATATAAATTCAAGGTTTAGTAATTTAAGTACCTGGAATAAAACAGTTCTAATTATTTTAATGTATTTATATAGCACCTTAAACCATACATACTGGTCTAAAGCCTTTTTTTTCATTTGAAAAACCCTTGCCCCTGAAAATGCATATGCATAATGTACATAAAAAAAATATATAAAAAAACATAAAAATAGAACTTTTGACTTACTAGAATTAAGTTGCATTTTAGTAAAGCCTTAGTGAAGTAAAATTCTGCTCACAGCTGCAACTTAAAAAAAAAAATTATCTGTATATTTTAAAGTTTATTTTTGGTCATTTCTAGTGTATTCAAACAAATCCTCAAGTGTTTTGCTGAGGATTTCCTTAATGATATTCTAGTGAGAGCCAGATTGGAGGAATCCAGTCCAGCTTTTCGCCACAGCTCTCCTGTCTGTGGAGCCAGTGCCCTCTCATGGGCTGGTGTATGATGTCGCGCTAAGCACGAGAAGAATGTCATTGACGTCAGTGCAGTCTCTTTCAGAGAAAGTGGCACCCCAGCCCTGTGTACTTCACCACACACGCAGAAAGAGAGAGAGAGAGACACACACACACACATACACACACACAAACACACAGACAGACAGGCAATGAATAAGATAATGTATGCTTTGTTAAAGGAGTGAACATGTGGCACATGCATTTTATCTGGCTTTGTATTCATAGTTGCTTCCAGTAAGCAGCATGTCTAACATAGCTGCACTGACGTCTGTTTTGTAAGTCTTTTGTTATTTTGTTTCACTTATTTTTATGCCCTAATATGGATGGTAACCGTTTTCGAAAATGCACATGCAACAGATGTTTTGCATGTCATAAATGCTCCCACCTTGAAATGCTGACCTCAAAGTCAGTGCTAAATTATTTGCAATCTTTATAAGCCTAAATCATAAATCAACCTCTCCAAGAACAAAAAAAACCCCACACGGGGCACCTAACCTTTCTCAGACTGTCAGCTATGAAGGACCCGAGCTCTCAAGCTCCAAATCCTGTAAAGTTTACGTCAGGTTTTAGCTGAAGTCCTCTCTCTCCTGCATGCAGCGGCACTGGCAGGCTTTAGGCTTCTGTTTCAAGAGGAAGCTCGGCTCACGTTCGGCTAGCGACGCTCCACGGCTGCCCCGTGCTCGTGCAGGGCATCCACCGCTCTGAGAAAAGGGGGCAGGCAGATGCGAGCACCTTTGTTCTGTTTTGCGGCGGACTGGAAACAGGGACAAGTCACTCATCTGTTGGCGTCAGCCCTCTGTGTGCTTTGCGTTTGTGCTCGTGTGCGTGTATGAGCGAGTATACGTGTGTGTTATTGTTATGACACTATGCCTGTATGCTTTGTTATGGGTCGGATCGCATGCTCCTAGGGGCCAGAGCACGCTCCTTGGCTTCTTGGATGTAGACCGGCATCTGTCACGCAGAGATGGGCCTGCCCACAGCAATGACATTCTCCCCGTCCCGAGATGAGAGGTTCGACTCCGGGCTCCTCGACATGTAGGACTATAGATTCTGCGGTGACTGTCGTTTTGTTTGTGAGCGGCGTGAGTGTTGGTTTGTGTGGCTCCTTTGTATGTTTTCGTAAGGGATATAGTGTTCCCCGCTTCTCACGAGATCTGACTCCCACTCCTCGTCGTTACGGTGCCTCTTTCGGATTACAGTGTTTTTGGAAATCTTGTTTTTTGGCTCGATTTGGGGCCCCATCATTCACTGTGGAGGGCTTCAGCACAGCATGAAGAATCACCCATGCGTTCTGTCGGGATATCCCAACATGGCGGTCTACAGCAGTTTGGGCCCTCTGCTGGGAGCCTCAGCTAGACCCCTAAAGCATCTGAGATCTGACTCCTTGCCTCCTTCTCTTCCTCCAGAGGAGGCCTACCAGAAACTGGCCACAGAGACCCTGGAGGAGCTTGACTGGTGCCTTGACCAGCTTGAGACCCTCCAAACCAGGCATTCGGTCAGCGAGATGGCATCCAACAAGGTAAGAATATCTAGGCGTCTTGGGTTATTTTTGCTTTTTAGGATTCCCTAGGATAGTTCTGCAAGTTGATGAAGTGCAATTTTTGTGTCTCAGGTTTTCAGTTTCCACTCGCAATCACAATTGGGGCAAAGATTGTGGACTTTTTTTTTGTTAACTTTTTTTTTGTCCATAATATTTATAAAATTATTTTATTTAATTTTATTATCTTTTTTTATTTTATGCTCAATCAGTTTGCACTTGTGCACAATATACAGTATGATAAAGTGCCTTAGGGTCAAATGACTATTTTAAGACTTGATAAAATAGATTTTGCATTTTTTTTTTTTTTTTTTTTTTTCATTTTGTTTTGGTAGACTTGATCATTCTGTGATTGTAGTTTTTTTAGTATTGTACGTTCTTTTAAAAATGAGTTCGAGATCATTAACATTCTTAAACGACAGCCTGCTCATATAATAAATGACTAAACTGCTTAGTTGTTTAGAAAAATAAGCTGATTTAGATGATTGAGAGTCACTATATGGTCATGGTTTGGTGTCTTTTAAGCAGTGCACTGTTTGCAATAACAGCAGCAGAATCGTCATTCAGGCTGCACTGAGCATGCTCACAGTCTCCAGCAAGGCCCCAGTACACATACAGCATGCTAATCAGCCTGTAGTGTGTATCCCGTCTAGTCCATTTAGCCACAAGACCTTATAAAAAAACTGTATTTGAGATCCTTCTAATATTTCTTAGACAACCGGCCTTAAAGTCTGCCAAAGGTGACCAGACATAAGTAACAGAAGCGCCAAATACTCACATTTTCATACGTCTCACTCGACCGAACCCCCCTCCTCCCTTTCCCTCCTCAATACCCAGTATCCATGGAAACGAACAAGGCCTGTCAGTTTGCTTTGTTGCTTTAGCTCAATAGCAATAGTGGCGTATCCCGTATAAAACTGCCTCACACTCGCCAAGCAAGTGTTATATCCTGCTGGACTGTTATAAATAACACTGGTTTTGTGTTGTTTCAGAACAGAAATAGCTAGACTGTTATGAAACACATTTTTAGTGGTTGTGTGGAGATGTCCAGCTGCCATTGTTTTTATGAATTATTAGCAGTGCTTGAATACATCTTCCATTTCAGTGACAGAAAAACATATCTATTTCACCATAAGAATTTGATTTAGATCTATTTTATAACTCTAAAATGTATTATATAAGTTATATTAATCTGTAACTACACTTTTTTTTATTCAAACAGTAACAAATCAGTCCAGGTACATAATTTATATGAGATATTTTCAAGTAGCTGTATGCTATCAACAGCAATGTTGTATATATAGTATATAGTATATATATATATATATATATATATATATATATATATATATATATATAAACTTTATTTTTAGCATTTTATTTATATATATTTATGTTTAAACATATTTTTTAAATAAAATATCATTTTAAAAATATTTTATAATTATATAATTCAATATTATCCAATCTGTTTATGTAATATAATTATTTTTATTTTGTTATATTTATTTCTTGTAATTTGTGTACAGTTTAGATATTATTAATAATAATAATAATAATAATAATAATAATAGTTAATTTTTGGGATGACTTTGTGTTTTGAGTAATTTTATTGTTAATTACTTTTGATTTCATTGAACTTTCATGTAACTGTTGAACAGGTGTCACTTTAGGAAAATGTACAGTTTACATGCTGTCTGACCTGTTATTTAATAATATTGATATTGGCTTATTTTTGTATTGTTGATTTTTTTTGTCCATCTAATTTGCATCTGAAAAATACCCATTTTCAAAGCTGTTTGCGTGTTATTGAAATTGGAGAGGTCTGAAAACGTATGCATAATTTTAATTCATCAGAGTGCTCAATGGCTGTGTTGTTGTTATTTAGTCTGCTGAAAGAGTGCAGTTTATATTAGAATAAGAATTATGGGTAACACTTTACAATAAGGTGTCATTTGATAACATTAGTTAACAAGCATTTATTACTCTTTTTATCAACCTTTGTTAACGTTAGTTGTCCATTGGTTCTTCATGTTGACTAATGTTAACAAACTGCTTTTAATAATGCATTGGTAAATGCTAAAATTAAGATGAACTCAGATTAATTAATACCGTAGAAGTATTGTTTATTCTTAGTTGATGTTTCCTAATGTTGTTAACCAACTTTAACTAATGAACCTTACTGTAAAGTGTTACGGAATTATGTTATGTTGACCTTAACATTATGTTTTTTTGAGCTCACGATTCATAGACATCATCAAATCCCTTGCAAGTTCAGCAGAAATAATGAATGAATGTTGCTTTTGATCTACAAGGCATATTATTAAACTAGAGGGATGGATTCGGGAACAAATCATTATTTAGGCCTCTGTCCCAGAAAACACATTTCGAAGGAATCACAGCTACAAATTGTGTGATATCTTTCCATTTTTTGCTGGGAGACGTGTTTTAACACCCTCTAGATGTTCCAACAATAGAAACACAGTCACCTCTGTCCGCACGGACCCGCAACAGCCTATTACCGCCGGCTCATCTGCTCCAGTAAAGCTGCAAATTACTCAGCATCCCACTAGTGGTACACAGGGACCAGAAGTGTGAAATAATCCCTGACCATGTTCTGTCAGCTCCACTGCCTCAGCTCTTTATTTGCTGCCGTTCAGTATGTATTTCTGCCATGGGCTCTGTCCAGATCAGTGTAAAGACAGGTTTTGGTGCAATACCTCAGTGACATGTTTCTAAAAACGTACAAGGCCTACAGGTACTATTTGAGTCACTTGCTCTCTGGGTAAAGTTTGGTTTTGGATAGTAGGTCATTGGAAGTCAGTCATCATACATCTGCAAAATGCTTCAGATGCTGAATATATATTTATATTTTTGCATAAAGATTGCTGTTTTTTATGACTTGATTAGCAAAATGTAGATATTTTACAAATTTGACATAATTGTTGCTAATTTGACCAAATTCTGCTAATAGATATGTGCATAAATAGGAAGAAGCATTGTTATGTATATCTTCATAATGTATATATTTAAAATGTTTATTTAATCATAATTACAGTGCATAAAACACATCAATGTTAACTTTTTAGTTTTTTTTTTAAATAAGTAGTATTTAGTGTTTTTTTTTAAAGATGTTTAGCATGCATGGAGCAAATTACAAACTAAAAAAAAATATTTATAAATTAAAGTGTCACTTTTAATGGTCTTGCCATAGGAAAGGTAAAAAGTAAAAAAGTCTAAACTACTTGGCCAGTAGAAAAAAGTTATTGTTTAGCTCTCAGAAATGTTTTTTCCCCAGTTACGATCGGTAAAAGAATAAAATGGCACATTTCCCGGCATAGATTTTCCTTTATTCAAGGGCTCATTAACAATTTACCAGGACAAATCTAGCACGGCGTCATCAGTTTGTTTTGTTCTTCTTCATATGACATATGTTCTCCATTGACTCCCCTCTGTGGATTTATGTGAATGAACTTCACTGAATATTTTATGAGTCTGGCTGACACAGTGTCCACTTCCAAACCTCACGTCATGTCATGTAGATTACCTCACCCCTCCACACGTACACCCGCATCTGTCCGCACGCATAGTGAAACATAACGCGAACATGCATCAATCCAAACCACACATAATGACTGGGTGTCCTTTTGGGGAGCTATCTGCTGTATTAAAGAGCTCTCGTACAAAGAAGCACATCCTCCAACTGAGCTGCAGACATCTAGAGGCTGAGGTGGGAGGGGTCCTGAGGAGGAAAGCAATCCCAGAGGGTTTACATGCGATCTCAGCTCGGCCAATCGGCTGCAGCGATGAGCTCATTCTAATCTGGAGGAGCCGCCTGATTGGCAGGGCTGCAGTCAGAGACTCTCACCTGAACGATTGTGCGAAACGCAGCCTTATTTGGAAGCTGTTAACTGGGCACATTTTCCTTCCAAGACGCGGACATTTTTCAGTCTATTTGGTTTGAGTGCGCAGCTCACAGAAAGATGCTGTCACACAATGCCGTGGCTTCTTCACGCCCTCCTCTGTCTTAGATGGAATCTTGCCAGGTTTCTTAACAATGGAGTCGGCCATCGCAAGGAATGCCCTGGAATTTCTGCACTTTTCAGACGGGGTTTTGCGTAATATCATAACCTTAGTTCAGGAGGATTAAAGCATAAGCTTTGAGATCCTCTCGCTGAGCAGTTTGTGTGCGTCTTACCTATCAGCCAGTGTTTTCTAATCTCATCTGCTATCTGGACTTACTCATTCAAAATGCCTGAGGCAAATTATTTGCTGTCAGTTTCTTGGGGATACATTAAGGTAAGCTAATCGATCGTGAAATGCTGTATACTTATATTAGAATGTGGTTGGATGGGCTGCTATTGTTTTTTACTGTTGTACAGTATGTGGTTACATAAAGAACAAAGGTTGCGTAAAGAAACACTATATCTAAGTATCTAAATTAATTAATTTCTTGATTAAATAATGGCATATTTATGCTTAGATTAAATATGTATATTTAAAATCTGCATTTCATCATAATTGCATTGTCTAAAAAACGAAAAAAAATTTTTTTTACTTCTATTCTAAGCCTTGTTGTTAGTTTTTGCTTTCCTATTTTCGATTAGGTTGTATCACTATTTGAAGCAAGCTGCTATAAAAAGCACCAGCACATCGTGTGCAGTCGCTGGGCTGCTTTAGTTGTTTGTTTGTGCACATTAGCAAGTTTATTTGTGAGCATGAGGTGGTTTTCATCTCTACCTGGTGTCTGCAAATCTTGTTATAAACGGGGAAAAAGGTACTTTGTTTTGTGGCGTCTATCTGGTGCGACCCAGCAGGTCGTTTTGACCTGGCATTCTCAACAGTGTGAGAGGATTCATATGTTTTGGGTTGTTTGGAGGACTTAGCCTTGAAACCATAGTTTATCTGCCGACGGATAACGGCATAGCTGACAACGGAAAATCCATTTAATGATTAAAAAAGGTAAAATGGTGTCTAGAGCAGGGAATAAAAGAGGGGGTGTTTGGGCAATGGTGCTAAAATGTTACGCAACACCTTCACGCTATATTGTTACTTAATGTTTTTTTTTCAGTTTGTCTATAAATGATTATAGAAACTGTCTTTTTCAACTCAAAATAGGTCTAAATGGCCAAAAAACGCTAAATAATAGTTTTCCTTGTTTGTTTATCTCTCAACAGTTCAAGAGGATGTTGAATAGAGAATTGACTCACCTCTCAGAGATGAGCCGTTCTGGTAACCAGGTGTCTGAGTTCATCTCCAGTACATTCTTAGGTGAGTGTCCTAAGAAACCATAATACAAATCAGAGATGGATGTTTACATACACTGAGTGTAATATGCAATCATAAAGTCACGTGGCAATATGCATTTTAAAGGAGGGAAGCTGTGGGAAATTTTGGGGGAAACTAGAACTAGGACAACCTGAAATGCTGATTATGAGCAAAAAGCAGGTCAACAGCGGCTCTGTAGTGTGACGGTCGTGTAGCTAAATAATTAGCCACAAGCGAGACCATTAAATGAGCATTAGCACACTATTCTTTTGCAAACATTTCTAGAACGTTCAATGAGTGTTTTCTGTTTTTTTTAGACAAGCAACATGAGGTGGAAATGCCATCGCCCCAGTCCCAGAAAGACAAGGAGAAGAAGAAAAGGCCAATGTCCCAGATTAGTGGTGTAAAAAAATTAACGCACAGTTCCAGCCTTACCAACTCTAACATCCCTCGGTTTGGAGTTAAAACTGAAACAGAAGATGAGCTGGCCAAGGTAATTTTAAATAATTATTTTATATAACAAAGCCTTAAATTATATTTAAAAAAATACACTGATGTTTAGAAGGTTGAAATTGTCTCAAGAATATGTTAAATAGATAAACATGTTTATATTTTAAATAAATGCTGCTGTATTTAACTTTCTATTCAATAGATCATTTATTGTCTCACTGTTTATACAAAAATATTAATCAGCACAACATTCATTTTCAACATTTATTATAATAATTAAAAATGTTTTTTGAGCACTAAATCGACATCATTTTATAATTGACATTATTATTATATTTAAATGAATTAATCATATCCAAAATAAATGTTTTTGTTTAAATAATATGTGTGTCAGTACTGTGTATATTTATTATGCATATATATATAGTACAAGCACATGCATGTATATATTAAGAGAAATATGAAATATGTGTGTTTATTTATATATATATATATATATATATATATATATATATATATATATATATATATAACATAAAATATAAGAATATAAATATATACATGTAAATATTTTCTAAATATTTAAAGTATATGTGTGTGTTTATGTATACATAATAAATATACACAGTATGCATGCATATTGTGTAAACAAAAACGTCATGATTAATCATTTGACAGCACTAAATAAAATAGAAAAAGTTATTTTAAATTGTATTATTACTATTTTACTGTATTCGTGATACATAAATGTACCTTTGGTGAGCAAAAGAGACTTCTTTCAAAAACATTTTAAAAATCTTACCAACCTCAGTACCTGCCAACCTTTTTAATGTTAGTGTATAAAATATGTACAGAGATGTACAGAAAACCTCAATATAAGAAATCAAATTATATGTGTTTCGCTCATTTCAGGAGCTTGAAGATGTAAATAAATGGGGCCTTAATGTCTTCAAAGTGTCAGAATTTTCTGGGAACAGACCTTTAACGGTTATGATGTACACAATATTCCAGGTACGTTTTTTCACAGTTTGTTCCCTTATGCTCAAGTTTGCTTTAATGTCTTTTCCTGTACAATCACAAACCATATGGGCTGTCTTTCTGTAGGAGAGGGACTTGTTAAAGACATTTAAAATTCCCCTCGACACGTTTATCACCTATCTGATGACTTTAGAGGACCATTACCATGCTGACGTTGCCTATCACAACAACATCCACGCTGCTGATGTCACACAATCCACTCACGTCCTGTTATCAACCCCTGCCCTTGAGGTATGATACTGCTATCCCAGCATGAAATGCTGTTTCTTCTGATTGTTGGGTATTAAAATGACTATGATGTGAGATTTTAGAAGATCTTTCTGTGTCTTTCTGGTATATTCAGGCTGTGTTTACAGACCTTGAAATTCTTGCTGCCATATTTGCCAGTGCGATACATGATGTTGACCATCCTGGCGTCTCCAACCAGTTTCTCATCAACACTAGTAAGTCTCTAGCTCTAAGAACATTTGCTATTAAAATGTTTCTTTTGCTGCTGTGGAATTAAGTGAACAATTCACGCAAAAATGTGAAAATTTCTGAAGATTTACTCACCCTCAGGTCATCCAAGATCAGTTTATTTCTTCATCAGAACAGATATGGAGAAATTTAGCATAACACCAATAGAACACCAGTAGATCCTCTGCAGTGAATGGGTGCCGTCAGAATAAAAACACCAGTTAATAACAAGTAATCCATGTCTCCAGTCAATCAATTACCTTCTTGTAAAGTGAAAAGCTGCATGTTTGTATGAAACAAATCTAACACTTTTAAATTTAAACTGTTGCTTCTGGTTTTTTTTTCTTGATTTGTTCATATTTTCTCCCGATTAAGATGTTTTCATATTGGACAGCATTATTATGGAGCAACAGTTTGTTACAGTAATTGATGGACTGGAGTCATGTGGATTACATTCACTGATCACTGTAAATGATCCATTGGTGATGAAATGATGTAATGTTAAACTTCTCCAAATCTTTTTTGATGTTTGAGTGGCCTGAGGTTGAGTACATTTTCGTCATTTAAAAATGCAATTCGCTATACAAGGTCAAAGTTGACTGGAAAAAGTCTACACACTATACTAAATTTTTAAAAAGCGAACCCTATTCCTGTTGTATCCGTGAAGGAGCATCATGTTGTTTACATGTGCGTGATGTTTTTCACAGCCGTCAGAACCACTTTTTGCTTAATCACGGTTGTTCAAAGTAGCAAACCCAGACAAAGAGGAATCAATAAGCATTTAAGCCGTTATCACGTGCAGCAAGTAGTCAATCGGGTGATTTTCACATGCTATGGTTGCATGTGCTAGGTGGGCTACATGTGTCTGTGAATCACAGAGCTCACGTGTCCCACCCACACAGCTGGTAAAATCCCCTCAATGACTAACGGAGGGACCAGTGGTGTTTGTCACAAGCTCAGCAGGAACTTGAGCACAAGAGGAGGATGCGTGTTGTTTTATACCTGTATGCTGCTGTTTTTAGCTGTGGAACTCTAAACGAGACATTTTGATGAATCTTTACGCAGTCCTAAAGGTCAAGCTCCAAAAAAAGCACAGTGAAAGTGGTTCACATGTCTCGTGCGCTCTTTTGAAGCGCAACCGTAGCCTTCTAGTAAACTGAAATTTATTATTTAGGTTGCTATACATAGAAAGTCCACCGAGGAATACAAATACAAGAGCTGTCGAGTTAATGCAGTATAGAATTAATTATCCTTCCTCTTTTTTTCTCTCCCATCTCAGACTCTGAGCTGGCCCTCATGTATAACGATTCGTCTGTGTTGGAGAATCATCACCTGGCTGTAGGTTTTAAACTGCTGCAGGAAGAGAACTGTGACATCTTCCAGAACTTGACCAAGAAACAGAGACAGTCACTTCGCAAGATGGTCATTGACATTGTGAGTCACAAAGTTAAATGTGTCATTGGTCTAGGGTATAGCTGTAATTTATCACTCTGGCAGATTAATTGCACTGATACTTGTAATATGGAACTAAAAAAATTGGTTCTCTTCAGCTGCAATTGATGATCGTCCATCTTTTTTTTTTTTTTTGCAGGTTTTGGCCACAGACATGTCTAAGCACATGAATTTGTTGGCCGATCTGAAAACCATGGTGGAGACCAAAAAAGTGACCAGTTCTGGGGTATTACTGCTGGATAACTACTCTGACAGGATACAGGTTGGTCCTTTTTGGTCCTTTTATTAAAAATCATATTGTATTGGAAATAAATGATGAAATAATGATGATGATTTGAGCTTGTAATTAACATAGAAAATATATTGAATATTGAAACCAATATATATATATATATATATATATATATATATATATATATATATATATATATTTCCTTTTACTTTTTCTTAAAATGTAGTAAGAAACAGGTGACAAATTATTATAAAATGCTAGAACTTAATTATGAAGCTCCATGGTTGAGGAGTCTGGATGGGGGTCCCTGGGTTTATAAAGGTTAACAGCCTCTGCTCTGAAGAGTTCAGCATCCAAATTTGAATATGATAATATACTTCTGAATATGCAAATGAATGTAAATGTTGGTTTGAATGTCTCAGGTCTTGCAGAACATGGTGCACTGTGCAGACCTCAGTAACCCCACCAAGCCGCTGCAGCTGTACAGGCAGTGGACGGACCGCATCATGGAGGAGTTCTTCAGTCAGGGAGACAGAGAGCGGGAACGCGGCATGGAGATCAGCCCCATGTGCGACAAGCACAACGCCTCAGTCGAGAAGTCCCAGGTGAGCCAGCTACACCAACACCAAATAATCAAGCTTAGATATTTCGTATATATTTAAGTCTATATTATGTTCCTAAATTATTTCTAAATTCAGGCCGGGATGTTACATCCAAACTACCATTTCATGACCTTTGAGCCTAAATGGCTTTGCTTCTTGTTATTTTTGTGTATTATAATTTATTATAGCGTAAATCCCATGACTCTTTTTCTAGGTGGGCTTCATCGATTACATTGTCCACCCACTGTGGGAGACGTGGGCAGACCTGGTGCACCCAGACGCCCAGGACATCTTGGACACGCTGGAAGACAACAGGGAGTGGTACCAGAGCACCATCCCCCAGAGCCCCTCTCCGGCTCTGGACACCAGCAGCGAGGGCAGACGCACCGCCGGCCAGGAGAAGTTCCAGTTTGAACTGACTCTGGAGGAGGACGGGGAATCCGACACGGAGAAGGACAGCGGCAGCCCTCCTGATGAAGAGGAAGAGGAAGAGGAAGAAAACAGCTGCAGTGACTCTAAAACCCTTTGCACACAGGACTCTGAATGTACAGAGATCCCCCTGGATGAGCAGGTGGGGGACGCACAGGAGGACGAGGACGAGGAAGACGAGCAGGAGGAGGAAACGGAAATATCAGAACCCTGTGTTTTAGAGGAGGAAGAGGAGGAGGAGGAGGAGGAGGAGGAAGAGGACACTGCCAACACATAACACAGTATGACACGGCACCAGAACTTTTTTATATTAGAGATGAGAAACACTTATTTATGGTTAAGATATTAGTTTTTTTTCATTGTCTATTTTGCATACGTCGTTCAGAAGTGCTTTTTTAAATGTCCGCCTTTAACATGTTTTTATTTTTCATTCCTCACTTCCTTTTCTGTATTTTTTTTTTTTTTTTTTAGTTTTAACCATTTTTACACTCAGGAATATCTTTTCCACTCCCACCTGTCATTCATAAAGACAAACTAAACAAACGAAAGGTTGAAAAGCTCGACTTGTATTCCTGATCGTGAGGTACTTTTATTTATTCATTTTTTTTGACTGAATCAGTATTTCAGAAACGTTTAACTTAGAAAGCAGCTGTTTTTCACCAATGAGACACAATATTTTCCTGTTTATCTGAAGGAAAGTGGCAATTCGAAGCATTTTAGCAGACAAACACTTTAGAAGTGAATACTTCATGCTTTGAACTTCACGTCTTCCTGATGCCTTGAATGTGTTATTAATCTGGATTTAGCTGTCTGTTGTGTTTGTGTATCAGTCATTATTTGAAGTGAATGGACATGGTACCAAAGTGAAGAGAACTCATGAGACACCACTTTCACATGAAAGCACCCATTTTCATTTAAATGACCATATTGGGGGTAAATATGTAAATGTGGTAATTTCCACTTTTTTATTTGTTTTTACTTTATTCGCTGCATCCAATCCAGATCTCAATACATATATATATATATATATATATATATACACACACACACACACACACACACACACACACACACACACATATATATATATATATATATATATATATATATATACACACATATATATATATATATATATATATATATGGGTTTTTGCTCAGTTAATTAATACCTAATTATGACCAACATCTAAAAAAATCCCCAAGAACAAGAAACGAAATCTGTTCTAAAATAATAGCTTGAATAAGCCTTAAATGAGTTTTGCCTATCATTGTTTTCTATTTTGCTAGAAATGCAGTAAAATGAATCCTGGTGATCATTTTATATCAATAACAATATTATTACAAAGAATTAGAAATTACTACAATAATTATTATTATAATTAAATACTGATGATGATGAGGATGATAATGATAATAATAATACGTATTATTATGATTATTATTATTATGCCCCTGCTTTTTTTTCTCATAAATGCTGGCCAGCTGTTTGGTGCCATACGTCCCTGGCCAGTTAAACAGAAAACGGCTGACATAAATAATCAAGCTCAATTTAGTGTGTTGTCACATGATCACGGGACAATCAGCTTCAGTGCAAAGTCTCATTGTAAGTGTGAACCTAGTTGCACTGTACTTTTTCATTTCGCTAGGTTTTTGTTTTTTCTTTTTGTTTTTTTATTGTCATTAATATTTATTTTACACTGCCAAACATTACCAGTTGCAATGACTTTAATTGCTGCTTTACTCATCTCTGTCAAGTGTCTCACTGTGCAAACATACTCTTCGTTGTGTTACGTTAATGCTAGCATTATTTATTAATGCTCTTTGATGTGCGTGTAGCATATTAAAGCGTTTTAATCAAACTGTAGCATCGGCAATGCAGGCTTATCCTTAATATATTGTTTTGATTATACATATGCAGTAAATATACCTAATCAAATGTACAAAATTCTGTATAATATCGAAGCCTTTTGAAACAACCCCTTTCTCGTTGCTTTCTTTACTCTATTTAAAAACTCATTCTGTTGCCAAGTTTGCTTTTTTTGTCAGTAGTTTATATATTTTTTGAATTGTCTCCATTCTTTACATTGTTTTTCATTTCTCTCTGTTTACATACATGTATTTATTGTGCTGTACAGTACATATTGTTGCTCTTATCATGTGGTTGTAAATGATTATATCATCCCTTTTGGTGATGGTGTTGTATTATGGAACTCTTACTGAGAGAATGTTTGTTATTTTTAGTATGTAATGATCCCATTGATATGTGTCTCTAGAGAGATTGCGTAGAGAAAGGGAAAGCCAAATTATAGTCATTACTGTGTTTATTTTTCATTCTTTCTTTCTTTTTAAAAGAAAGTGGTTCCGTGGCCTGAGGGTTGTGCCTTACAGATAGCTCTTTAGATTTTATCCTCTTGCTGCACTAAAGAAACTACTGGCTGGAAACTGACCTAGATGTGTTTGTCGTGTTCCTCCTGTTTATGTGGCATAAACGCTCCCAGCATAAAACAAAAACAAAAAAAAAAATAGTTTTCAGACCTCACCGGACAGGGTAAAAGCAGGCCAGTGTGATGGGTTTGGGTTTGCGAACAGCTGTAAGAACCTCCATCCTATTTCCGTCTATGCTGTGTTCATCTGACTGAGACATTTGAAGACATTTGCGTTTCATGCAATATGAGAGAAAACGTGTTTCTGTTTGGGGGAAAACAGGGCATTTTGATTTCCAGATCCTTCACAAAAAGCCCAAACGCTCAATTTGGGACTCATTTTGACACATATACTGTAGATTCTTATTGATCCTAAATGGATGTAATCAGTGCGTCCTTCTTGTCTCTTTTTAAATCATGAGAAAAATACACAAACAGAATTTGACAAATGATATTTAGGGATAATTATTTTTTTGTTATGTGACTTGAATGACAAAAGTTGTCTGGAGGTTTCACAAGACCGTGTAGTTGTTTATTGGACTTCTTGTTTATTGAAGTCTATTGGATAGAACTGTAGAAATAAAAATTTACGTACGAAAACTGGTAAAAATCGAATAAAAATGTTTTTTTATATGCACCAAAATAAAAGCATGGGTTGACTCTATGAAGCTGTCTCTTGTTTCCTCCTCTGAAAATAATCTGCAACCTTTCTAGAATCAAATCTATTCTTTTTTTAGCATTATTCTATTCTTAATTAACATTGTTGAGATGGACTGTTCAAGTGATCTAATTGTGTGTGTGTGTGTGTGTGTGTGCGCGCGTTTGTGTTCAAACCAGTGTTAGTTTAGTGTCATTGAGATACTATCAATTTTGATATATAGTATTGTTATATGTTCTGTTTTCATTTTATTTATTTTTACTTTTAATAGCTTTTGTTATTTAGCTATATACAGATGTGTGTGTATTACATATAACAATAAAAAAAAAATTATTTCTATATATAGTTTTAATTCATTTTTATTCCAGCTGTAGCATGTTAAGATATTTTCTTGGCAGCCAGCAGAAACAAAATAAAGTTTATATATATCATTTTTTCAGTTAACATTAATGTTATTTCAAGTTATATTTGTAATGGTTCTAGCTTTCTATAATAACCCTGCTTCAGTCTGATTTTTAATTGTATTTATTATTTAATTTTAAATAAACATATACATTTAATAGCTGACTTTACAGGACACTGTAAAAGACTGACGAGAAAACCACTTCAAGGCCACATTTATTTTTTTTCATACCTTTTTAGCTTTCGCAGTCATTTTCCGTACACACGTCACACACAAACATCTCCAGCTGACTCACCAGCAAAATGCGAATACAACATCCTCTCAATCTGGTACACATGAGTTAGACAAGTACGTAGAATTTATAAATTTGCTAAAGTTTATAATTCCCCTGAGAGACATGGGAATGATTGCGGAGCATCTAAAGTTCAACTCGTTTCTGCTTATGCTAAAATGACTAACAGGAGAGATATTGCAGTGCAGGGAATACAGGTACACTAACAACCCCTGAAAAAAGACCTCTTTGCTAGTATAATGGCATAAAGGTAAGACAAGGTTTGACACTTGTGTTTGGCACAATCTTGCTAGTTTGCTATGTCATTAACACCAAAAAACTAGGAGTTAAAGCCAGGTCAAAGGTTTGAGGTTCGGTAACCTATTCTGTGTCAGAATACAGAAGCTTGGCAACAGCGCTCGAGCCACAGAAGCGAACGGCCTGGACGGTGAACACTAGCAGCTACAGTCAGACTGCTGCGGGGGTGACGGGTCGTCCGTCAGTCTGGTAGTGGGCGTTCCTGTGGTGACGGCGGGGTCGGCCTCAAGTGTGTCTGACATCTTGTCGCAAATGATGTCCACCAAGCGCTCGAAAGTCTGCTTGACGTTGATGTTGTCCTTTGCGCTCGTCTCAAAAAACTCAAATCCTTTCCAGAAAGAGACATTGGTAAGTAAAAAGAATGCACGCTAGCTTTTAAATGTTTGGGGTTGGGAAGATTTTTTACATTTTAAAATCTCTTATGCATAATAGAAGGCTTCTATTATGTGATTATTAATTATATATATATATATATATATATATATATATATATATATATATATATATATATATATATATATATATATATATATGTATATAAATATATGTAATATATAAACATAACATTTTCTTAACTATTTACATGTGTGTGTTTACATAATAAATATACAGATGTTATGCAAACAAAAATGATGTGATTAATTAATTTGACAGCACTAATATATATGTGTATACCTTTATATACCTATATATATACCTATATATATATATATATATATATATATATATATATATATATATATATATATATATATATTTTTTTTTTAACTCACCCAGCTGTTCTGCTAGCAGTCTCCCGCTGTCCACAGACACTATCCGTTCCTCCTCCATGTCACATTTGTTTCCTGCGAGGATTACCTGGGCATTGTCCCAAGAGTATGTCTTAATCTGGGTCGCCCTGACACAAGACGAGACAAAAGCGGGCAGACAAGCTTGTCATCAGTACAAATGCCACTGATACGTCTCCCAGCACAAGACGTGCCAGACTCGTGACAAACCTTTTGACAGTTTTATTGTATGAATATGTCATCATGCCACGTGGAATCAATAGAAACGTTATGTCGAACACGCTCCTTCTTGTTCCTGTTTCTCATCTCTGCTGTTTCTCGCATTTTCCAATCCAGAAATCTAATGGCACTTTATTACGGTGTATTTTTGTGTTTCGCAGGTCATTATGACTTCAAGGCGCAGTGTGTAATATTTAGGAGGATCTGTTGAAAGGAAGTCATTACATTATATGTAACTATGTTTTTTTTTAGAACGAGCTATTTATATCTACATACAGCCCTTACGTGGAAGCCGTCATCATGTTCGTACAGTAACTATTGTTTATGTTATTACAACACTGACCATGATGAACAAGTAACGATAATATTTGCAGTAACATATTGAATAATTAAGCAAATATGATTCATTTAAAGAATCGAATCTCTGCTGTCTCAGACATCTTAATCACCTTAATCCTGTCTCAGCCACCGTAGCTTCTCTAAAGGGAGGCGTGAGCGGAAATTAATACACTGCACCAAAGGATTTTTCATCTCACTACTAAATCAAGCTCATGTGTCATTTAGAGGAACAGTAAAATATTTTTCACACATTGCTATTGAAATTTCATTTGTACACAATAAAACAAAAAAGATTGAAAGTATGCTTGTAAACTATTTTTTAATAACTTTTTAAGCACTGAACCATTCTAAGCTAAAAAATATGCCTTTAAAAAAAATTTGACTTTAATGAAATAATTTCTTAAAAGCGTGGTTCACTCAAAAATGTGAATTAATTAGAATTCATTGTAATTTTTGCATGAACTATCCTATTACGTTTGCTTTTGCTCAATTGAGAAAATATATATATTTTGTACTGCTAAAACTAAGGTAAAATTCAATTTCAAACACTGTTTTATTCTCAAATGTTTCACTAAAAAGCAAGTGAGGTTTTAACAAACCTGTGGTTAAGTGATATTTCTGTACTTTCTGTTTACTTTTTGAACTGTGCTCTACTTTATAAAATCATTATGATATCTTCCTGATACGATTCCTGACTTTTATATATGTATATTTATAGATTTTGACTCCAGGATCGACAGACATGAATGTCTCCGGCTTTCAGACAGATGGAAACTGCAGGATCGCCTCTGCAATCCCACACAGTGAAAAGTTTACGAATGCTTCTACTGAAAGCACACAGTGTAAGCTTTAAATACACTTACCAGTCCTGTACAGCAGCGAAAGACTCCTCGTTAGTAATGTCGTACATTAAGATAAAGCCCATGGCCCCTCTGTAGTAGGCAGTGGTGATGGTCCTGTACCTTTCCTGCCCAGCTGTGTCCTTAAAAGACCAGCAATATTATATAAAAAAGTATCATCTAAGTAAAGAGTATGCGTAGATGTTTTATGAAGTAAAAAAAAATATTGAGCTAAAGGAATGCTTCACCAATTAATGTAAATTTGCTAAAAAATTAATCCACCTAAGACCATAAAAGTTTGTTTCTTCATCTGAACAGATGTGGAGAAATTTAATATATCACATCACTCGCTCACCAATGAATCCTCTGCAGTGAATGGGTGCCGTCAGAATGAGAGTTTAAACAGCTGAGAAAATGCATCAGAGTAATCCACAAGTAATCCACGTCACTCCAGTCTTAGATATTGGTTTTATTTAATCAATAGGTCTTTAACTTCAAATTATTTCTAAAAAACTAGTCGTACATTCATTATTTTGCTTTCTCCTGTGGAAAAGTTTAACCGCCGGACTGCAGTCATGTGGATGACTGTAATCTTTTTCTGTTTGGACTCTCATTCTGACGGCACCCATTCACTGCATTGATGAGCGAGCGATGTAATGTAAAGTTTCTCCAAATCTGTTACGATGAAGAAATGAACTCATCCACGTCTTTGATGGCCTGAGGGTGAGGGTGAGTATATTTTTAGCCAGTTTTCATTTTAGGGTAAAATACTCACCTAATTTAGCCAGGGACAGACAGTCAAAAAAACAAATGCGTGAAATGAATGAGCGCTCGAGTCTGAGAAACGAGCGAGACGGTGGTTTGTCACCTCTAAATGCAGCAGCGCTTTCACCGAAAGACTAAAATAGAAAAGTGTGCCACGATCTGATGAAGAGATCACTTTTGCTGATGCTGACTTAAAGGCCTAGATAAGGTTACACTGGCTTATGTTCTCTTTCCATACACCGGTGTTAATCATCAGCCCATGTGATATTTACATTGCGCCGTATGTGATTATCCAACCCTCCAATGCTTCACCAACCATGAAACGCTGATGCTAAGTTAAAGAAGATTTAACGTCTGCGTGGTTCTCGAGTGCCAGAAATTACCCAGATCTGAAGCTTGATCCTTTTGTCGTTCTTATACACAGTTTTGACCTTAAAGTCGATGCCCACCGTACTGACAAAGGCAGACGTGAACGTATCATCAGCGTAGCGGAAGAGGAAGGATGTTTTTCCAACGCTGCTGTTCCCAATGATCAACAACTTGAACATGTAATCAAAGTTTTGATCAGAGTTCTCCTTTTGTTTGTTGTCTTGCGTAGCAGCCATCTGTGAGGACACAAAGACACCGAGTAATGAATAGATCAAAGGTTTACAGCCTAACGATATTCTGCAAACTCTTAATATAGAAGAAATGTAATTATAGTGTGTCATATGATATTATAAACAGAGAGAGAGGGGGGCCTTCTGGATTTCATCGAAGACTCAGTTCTCTCTGTGTTTTTAGGCAGGCTATGCATGTCATTCTGTGAAAGTCAGCACCAGGAGCTGTCCATGACTGTGTCTCGAAGCCTAGTTAGTGTCCTACAGCATTTTTGAATGTAACTCCCGTTTAGCTCCATCTTTAACATTCATAACTTAAATGTCATTTGAAAGTTATAGGTTAATGTTTTGACACGCAATATATATCGTATATATTTACACGATACGTGTTGGTCTATGGCCTATATACAAACAATACATAACCTACAAAAAAAACAATTTTTGACTTTTTGCAAAAAATAATAGCACCACGTTTTAGAAACTTTATGTGCTTACATTTAGGGAAAGCTGCGAATAAATTGTTTAACAAGCGCGTGCAAACGCGGAAGGTGGCTATGATACACCAAAAATGTTGTCTAGGTAGGTAGCTCAATAGGTTATGAGACGCAGCCCGTTTGTTGTTCCGGGCTGAGCGCCTGACTCTTTTCAGTCAAGCCCTGGATATTAAACGCTAACAGTATTTAAACACCTAATGTTTATAAAACATAAAAACTATACATGAAGTGAGCCATAGATAACACAAATGAGAGCATATAACCATGCTTATATTCGCAATATCCTTGCATATAAATATTCCAGAATGTTTGAATTACCTGCTCCTGTGAATAAATTAGCTTTTACGGCTGATTGCTTTTGTCGTCACTGATGTCGCGTTTCATAAATTTCATAAACCTTTCTTGACCGGCCAGTATTACGCACGCTGTCAAATGACAAATCTCTTTAAACGACATTTATGTAAAATTAGCCATTTATTTATCTTTTTGCGTGGCAAAACAAGACCAAACAACATTATATACACACGACCAAACAACATTATATATATGTATATCGCTTCTCACTTACCTTTCCGTATAACTCCATTAACTATAAATAAACCCAACACAATAAACGGAGCTTGTTCTTATTTAATCCTAATAAATTATAGTTTTTTTCCGTTTTGAAGAGGTGGAGTCGGCTGCTGGGATAAATGTTGGATGCAGTGATGCTCGCAATGGACGTCAGCAGACACTCGCACTCTCCACCCATTCATCCCACATCCGCCCAGCGCGTGAGTGCGCTCTGCAGACAGCAGGGGGCGGCCGTGCTCCTCTCTCGCGCAGATCAAAACATTCAGCGAATTTCCTACAATAATAAACAGATTATGAGTACAATATAGCATATGATAATTACTACAAAAACTGAACAATATTTGGGGAAAGTAGCTAAACAAAAACATTACTCATAGGAAACCTCTGAGACAATATATATATATATATATATATATATATATATATATATATATATATATATATATATATATATATACACATATATATATATATATATATATATATATATATATATATATATATATATATATATATATATATATATATATATATATATATATATATAAAAAATAAATAAATATTTGAAGAAGAGACTGAAGTCCCAGTGTGATTCTCCTGGCTAAATAAAGAATAATAAATAAATAAATAAATAAATATATAAAATAAAGATAATCTTTTCAAATGTTTTTTTTTGTGCTGTCACACCTTAGTGCAGACCATTTGTATTTGTCAACTACCCATATATTTATTAATGTAATTAATATTCATAAGATGTCAAAGGATGTAAGTATGACGTAATTAATATTAATGAGCCAGGTCTTCTCAATAGTACAAGTGCCCGTCCCACTCACGCACGCGCACGTGTTGTTTACAGGAATTTCTCGATCCAAAAACACACTGTAAATGCACTGGCATGCAAAAGGTAAACCGATTTTTAGCTGTCTATAATGTTGTCGTTTAATTTGTTGCTTTTAAATTGCGCGGGGGTTTGCTGTTTGTCCTGTAGACTTGAAGTAAACGCATTCGCTCTTTTGTTGACAGGGCTTTTAAAGTAAATTGAATCTCTGTTACACGCGTTTTGGTGGTAAACCATATTACTTACGCCTACATACTCTGTTCATGACTACTATATAATAATCTGTTCCGGTAAACAAACGTTTCAACGTTGTTTCCTTTACAAACAGTTGATTTGCAGCGCTCTCTAGTGGTTTCAAAACTCCACGAAGCACTTTGTACTTCTTGAGCTGCATGATTGTCGATGGAGAGACATTTCATATAAAATGACTTACGACGCGCATGTCAGCATTGAACAGATTTATTTGTCACATGAGTCATGTGCATTACGCTGTTTGCTTTTTTTTCCTTTAGTGTTCCGTTATGGAGGATTCGGTGGAGGTCATCCTTCAGCATAAAAGTTGCGAGCTCTCCCATCATACTCAGGAAAAGCCACTTGTCACAGCAGCCTCTGGCGCTTTCCTTGTGGGAGTTTATGGCCTCTGGTCATTATTTGCCCTTCCTGGTTTTCGAAAAGTACCCATATGTCTCAAGGTACTGTAAGTCGTATATGATATAATGGCAGCTATTCTCAGCTGTTTGTTCAAAGGTCTGGTGATCCCTTTAGATGGCAATGATGTTTAAGTTTTTAGTCCTACAGAGAAACCCCCCTCCCAATCAATTAATCACTCATGTAAGTGAAATTAATATTGCCCAGGTGCCTTATTTGCCCTCCAGTAGAACACAGACCCAGAATGTAATGAAACTCCTGCAGGGGAGAGCAGGGTGTCTGGCAGATCTGGGATCTGGTGACGGACGACTGGTGAGTCTTTAACATTGACAATAAGTGACAATGAACTGAATATATGACATGTATACTGTGCTTTCTACCAATAATTCTGCATAATACCAATGCATATATTTTAACCCTAAGCCTAACATGGACATCTAACACAAAATCCTGATAATCTATATTATATAATATAGTATATAAATACTATATAAATACTATTAAAATGTTTTAATCATCTAAATTGCAGATTTACAGATGAAGATTTGTGCTTCTAAGCACTTTCTGTTTCAGATGCTTCTGATGGCTTTCTGCAGATGACTACTTTCTCACCACAATACGTGGTGAGATGCTTGGCAGCTGTGTGGGAGATAATATGTGGGAAATAATAACAGTGTATTAAAAAAAAGGAAAATATTGGAAAATAGGCTATTTATCATTTTGCAGGACTTCGCTGTTAGATGTTGCTCATTTTAAGCTCTTGGGGCTTGGCTTTCTAAAATAAAATGACTAATCTGTGGGTTATTTATACAGTCATTTCTCACCAAGATAATAGCCATTGGGCAGCCTACCTGGGGCTGCCTCTTTTGTGATTAAAAATAGATCTCATTAACTCTCAAATTTGGATGGCAAAATCTTTTCCCCCGTACACATTTATAATAGGGAAAAATCATTGGTCTTACTTTTGAAAAAAATCTTCTTGGTTTAATTTATACTTGGAAAGCAAACAGTTTGAGCCACAGGCAGTCTGCTTTATGTCCAGATATAACTGAATAAATATCACGGATCCTGGTTCTCAAAGTGTAGGTTTGGCCTGGGTGTGTTTTGTAGGTATTTGCTGCCGCTGTAGAGGGTTTCCAGTGCGCTGGATTTGAAATTAATTCTATCCTAACTGGATATGCCAGAGTCAAAGCAAAGTGGAAGGGAATACCATCCAGCAGTGCAACTTTTATAAAGCAAGACTTTTGGAAGGTAAGGTAAAGGTGTCAAGGGTAAAGTGTGTAATTCCTGTGCCACAAATTACTAAAAATAATTGTTTTCAGACAGATTTTCAGTTTCTCTTATATTGGCCAGTAAAATAAATAAATTCCATGTAAATGACTAGGTAAATGTAGGCATGTGGGGATGTTAAAACAAGCATTAAAGGAGGCATTAAATCATTGTGCACAGGCACCGGATAGGTTTTTACACGAACATTTGCCTCGATTTTATTGTACCTACATCAGCACTCAGTTTCTTTTAATAATATTGTTGATGGTCATATCAGTCAATAATCATGTCAGCTTGGCCGCTGTAATGATTCTGGTCCATGAATTTCCACTCACTCACCACCTCCTCTCCACATTGACTCTTGATTGTATTTCATTCAGGACTTCAATTCCCATCATCCTTTGCACTGCCAACAAACACACACACATGCACAAAACTGATTGCACTCATCACATGCTCACCTGCTTTCTATCACTCTTACATCAGCAGTTCCAAACTGAGAAGTGTTTAGCTTTTAGCACTCTCCTAGCGTTAGTCTAGTCTATTTCCTTGTCTGGATTATCTGTTTTTCTGTATTGCCTGTTTTTCGGGTTTAACCCTTGTCTTGCCGGTCTGGACTCACTCTTGGATTACTACCCCTCACCAATCAAAGACCCACACTTGCCCAAGGAATACTCTTGTGTCTTGTCCATGCCATACTGTTGTTCGACCCTGCCTGTGTTTTGACCATATTTAATAATAAATGCCTGCATATAGATCTGCTCGACAGTCTCCTCAGCTCTTTTACAGCGACTTAATGTTATGTGTTTTCTTTAATTAAAATATTTTTAGTATTTTTAGCAGTAATTCTTTTCTTAACCACTTGTTTTATAGCATGTGTTTGTATTCCTGATCTACCTTTTATTCATCCTTAAAATATTGTACTAATTGCATTTAATTTGTATTCAATAACTAAATTATAGTAATTAAGTACACTAGCAATATTATAATATTTTGTATACAATTTATACATTATAATATATATACGTACGGTTAATATTTATAGTTTGGGACAAAAAGAACAAAAAGTACAAAAACCGTACTAGTTCTACAAGTGTGTGGAAAAACACTTATTAAAAAATTACACATACCACATGCATATTTTATTTTTGTTTTAATTTCACATGTCCAAGTGTTGATGATTCAGTTTTATCGCTTCCTTCCACAGACCGATTTGTCCAAATATAAGAATGTGACTCTTTTCTTGGCACCCGGAGTAGTAAGTATGCACAGATGTCCTTTCTCCATTTATACTGCTGAGTATTTAGATACTATCTTTGAACCGATTACATCATCTAGATATCTTCTAAATAGTGCTATTATTTACTCTGAAGAAAATACTAGGCTAGGCTACTGTCAAGAATTTATGCAATTTTTAAGCTATATGTTGTGCAGTGGACACATTCATGCTTCTTGATGCAAAAAATACCTGTCTGACTTGGCAATAATTACCTCGTTCAATTCAGTGTGCTTTGTGGTCTACAGATGGAGGTGTTGGGTAGGAAACTGGAGAAGGAGTTACCAGATGAGGCTCGTGTGATTGCCTGTCGCTTCCCATTTCCTGACTGGACTCCCACAGCCACTGAGGGTGAAGGACTAGACCAGGCTTGGGCATATGATATGAATGCTATACGGAAGCTTTCAACACAAGCTACCATGAGATGAAAAAGCATCTTTCCTTGTGTCAAAAAGCTTTCTGTTTTTGTGTTTTAGCACTGCCCGAAAGTTAACAGTCACTTTTACAAGACATATGCACGCATTATAAAGGATACAATAATTACTTATTTTTATTTTAAAGACTATGTTTTTTCTTCTTTTTCTATTACTGCAGGTAGGTTTGGTTACATGTTGTCTGTCTATGTTGTGAAATTCTAAACTAAACTGTGAAATAAATTACTGCTCCCAACAAAATTCTCATATGACCTTGTTCTTTTAATATCTCCTAGAATAGCAAAGACCAAAAAATATTAAGATGACATGGCTGTCAATTACATGTCGGTCAGACTTGAATAATGCTTCCCACAAAATATGAGCTTTATGAATGCATTCATATTAAGGAAAAACAATTACTTATTTTTTTGCTTTCATGTATATGCTCTCATTATTACTTGGGTGTCACATTGGATATTTTTAACACTTCTAAGTAAAAGGTTTGCACAAAAAATATGCAGCTAAATATGTTTAAAGTAAAATCAAATAATAATACTTAAATCTACTGTTATCTTCATGAATAGGAATGATCTTGTATGGTATTAATTATTACATACTTGAGAAGCTTAAGACCTCATGTTGGACAGGCCAAAATATCAATTTAAAGGAATATATTATAGGTTTATGATACAAGATGTTGTGTGTCACTTCGGCCACGTGGTGATGCTCTGACTCTTCTGTGAATCAATCGGTTTGAAACGCAAATATATTTACCATCGTTCATTTAGCCCATTGAATGCCGATAAACGGGTAACATCAGTAAACTGGCAATATCTCGCTTATTCTTCAAATGCTGCAGATATAATAGCCTGCCTTTGACCGAAATAGAAGATATGTATTCATCACTATGCTAGAGATTTCTATACGATCACGGCATGCGAGATTGCAGTGTGTGGATATGAATCACCGCTTCTATAGACCTGTTTTTTTGCGATAGTCTTTGCCTAGTAGGTGTCTATGAAGTGCCTTATATGTTTAATAATGGATACAGTGAGGTAGTTCACAGATGACAGAGCTATACGCCAGATCTCACGCGCCATATAGGGTCTTCCCCTCGCGTGACGCAGTTCGTCTGGAGCAGAGGCGCGCGGCGCTGCGGTATAAAAGCGAGGAGACACGCCGGTCCGGCAGCACTGTGATAGCACACACAGTAACACATAGAGCCATGGAGACAATGAGGAATACCTCTTACCCAACTATAACGACACAAAACGAAAAGATGTGTGAGCTCAATAAAATAAGTGAGCAAGGATGGAAAAAGCCAGAGGATAACAGTCGGACCGAGTATTCTAGAATCATTACAGACCCCAACACTGGGAAATGTTACTGCCGGGGAAAAGTTCTAGGAAAGGTAATGGACTCAACATTAATCATGATATTGTTTAAAATATATTTAATTATTCGATGTGTCAGTTATTGGTCTGTTAGAAAAAAAGTATCGCTATTCATTGTGTTCGTGCATGATTGCATTGCTTATGTCTGATATGTCTGTATATAAATGCATGATGATTACATTGCTTCTCGAAAACCTCTTTATCCTGGTTAACATTATACTTATCTTACACTTTCCCACTGTCATAGGGAGGCTTTGCGAAGTGCTATGAAATGACCGACCTGTCTTCAAGTAAAGTTTATGCAGCTAAAATCATCCCGCATTCACGTGTGTCAAAACCGCACCAGAGAGAGAAGGTAGGACAGACACACGGCAAATATAAATGGCATAGCACAAGTATTTGATCAAGTCTTCTAACTTATGTTCTGTATTCTGTCGTTCCAGATAAACCGAGAGATTGACCTGCACAGAGCCCTCAGCCACAAACACATAGTGCATTTTTACCACCACTTTGAAGACAAAGATAACATCTATATTTTGTTGGAGTACTGCAGTAGAAGAGTAAGTTTTAAAGTGAATTAATGTGTAAAATGTAATGAAAATGACCGTGTGTCCACTGACTGACTCTTGGTATTCTTTTGTAGTCACTGGCCCATATACTGAAGGCACGTAAAGTCCTAACAGAACCTGAAGTGAGGTATTACTTGAAGCAGACAGTGTCCGCTTTAAAATACCTTCATGATTTAGAGATCCTGCATCGTGATTTAAAACTGGGTATGTATTTATACACTCACTGTACATGCACATGATGTTTATTAACATTCCATCAGTATATAATAAGTTAAAAATCTTCTGTTTCACCATTCAAAGGCAACCTGTTTGTGAATGACTCAATGGAGCTGAAAGTGGGAGATTTTGGGCTGGCTGCCAAACTGGAGCCAGTCAGCAACAGACGCAAAACGATCTGCGGTACACCCAACTACCTGTCCCCGGAAGTGCTGAACAAACAGGGCCACGGCTGGGAGTCTGACGTGTGGGCTTTGGGCTGCGTCATGTGAGTTTTTCACCTTCAGATCTGAGGGTTTCCTCTATAAGCTATATTTATAAGTCGCCTGGTGTAAATAGGCAATGATTGCCGATTCATGCTCGATCTTTCAATGAATGTCTACTTTTCCATTCTAGTTGTGTATGCCATTGTATTCTGTGATCATGCTTCAGCTTTCACGCTTCAGTGACGTAATAACAGCATGTGGTGTACAGTTTGTCACCAGTGATGACCTATTTTTGGATAACTTACTCAACCTCATGTCATTTCTAACCTAAATTAACTTCTTTCATCAATATACACAACCAAAATGAGTTTTTAAAGCAAAAAACGGTTGGTCTTGTCAAAATAATGAATGTAATGTTGGTTTTGCATTACATTTCAAGTTTTGTTTTACATTGAACTTGGTTAATAATACTTAACAGGGAAATTTGATGGTTATTTTTTGCAGTGATATTGAAAATTGTCTAAATTAATGTTTATTATTTTAAAAAGGATAGCCTGAACATTCTTAAAAAATGGACATGATTGACTAAATTTTCTTTTTGGTGGAACCATTCATTTATGAGCAAGCCACATCTTCCTCTTCAGGTACACCATGCTTCTGGGTAAGCCTCCATTTGAGACCACTAACCTGAAGGAGACATACCGCTGTATCCGAGAGGCCCGTTACACCATCCCGGCCTCGCTCTCTCTTCCCGCCAAACAGCTCATTTCCGGCATGCTCGCACAGAACCCTGTGGACCGCCCGCACCTGGATGACATCATTCGGCATGAATTTTTCACCCAGGTAAGTTATTTGTTGCTCGGCAGTAGATTCAGTATATCCAGCCAAGCAGTTGGTCAATGTTTTTGTCGTGATTTCGCCGCAGGGCTTTATGCCAGAAACTCTGCCTGTCAGCTGCTGCCATTCTACCCCAGACTTCCACATTTCCAGTCCAGCCAAGAGCTTCTTCAAAAAAGCAGCCGCTGCTCTCTTCGGTGGCAAGAAGGACAAAGCCAAGTACTATGAAAATATAAGTAAGTTCTCGCTTTAGTTGACTAGTGGACTACTCTTTTCGGATGACCCAGTGAGTAATTGTTTTTCTTCCGACAGATCGCTTAGCCAAAGAAGAGGAAGACATATTCAAGCTTCGTCAAGACTTCAAAAAGACTGCCATAAGTAATCAGATTACTACACACTCATCCGAGGTGAGCATTGTTCCCTTTATAGTAGGCTATAATAAGGAATTCATCACCGTCTCTGAGATATTAATGAAGGTTAAGTGTTAGGTCATTCATGACACACATATGCTGCAATTTTACCTCTTTAGGAAGGAGGAAATCCGGCAGCACCTACAAGAAAGCCTGTTACCCAGGCAACTGCCGGAAGGCCGCAGACAAGAGATACCATTCACTTGATTGTTAGAGGCAGCTTGGGCAGCTGCAGCAGCAGCAGTGAATGTAAGTGTGTGTTATACGTGTGTGTGTGTGCGTTTCACCTGTTCGGTCTGACTCCAGCTCATTAGTTTCACAAGCTGATGCAACGTATCCTGCTGTCTCTCTGTAGGTCTTGAAGACAGCACCACTGGCACCGTGGCAGAGGCTGTTATTAGTGTTCTGAGAGGCTGCCTTGAACACATGCCTAAAGGTGAATAAGACCCATTACAAATTTCACACCTAAGGTTTTTGATTCCAATCTATAGAGTAAAGAAAATATACGATCTTTGCATTTAACAGTGCCCTTTTTCCCACAGCGGACAGCCTTCCCAGAGGAAATGGATGTAATAGCTTGAAGTGGGTGACTAAGTGGGTTGACTACTCCAACAAATATGGCTTTGGCTATCAGCTGTCTGACAATACAGTGGGCGTCCTTTTCAACAACGGAACACACATGAGTCTCCTCTCTGACAAGAAGTAGGTGCTTCAAGTTGACTGTTTGCTAACTTGGTTCCGCTTTTTGAAAAAAAATTATCAAAAGTTTAACCCCAAACAAATGTTCATATGAACATAGTTTGATTCATTTTTTAAGTAGGCAAACATTACATAACACATATTCATTGAGCATTTGATCATTACAAAATTACAAAAAAGTACCAGTATTTCAGTATTTAGTTGATGACAGAAATGTCCAACATTGTCTTATGTGCACCACCATTCAGTCATTTGGGATCGGCTTTTGAAAATGTTACTTTTTATAAGCACAATAACTCAAAGAAATTGAGGACACATGTTTATGTTCATCAAAGAATGCTTTTTAGAAAAAAATATTAAGCAGCTGTTTTCAGATTGAAAGTCAGATTTGCTATCACAAGAATTAATTACACGTAGAAATATTATAATATTTCCCAATATAATTTTTTACTGCATTTTTGATCAAATAAATGCATCCTTGAAGAGAATAAAAGACATTTTTAAAAAATCTGTTTTTTGATATCAAGTGTCCCCAGTATTATTCCTTATTCCTAGTTTTATTGCATAGCTTCTAGATGATCTTCAGAAAAAAAGAAAAAAAAACGTACCAATATCCTAGAAATGTCAGTTAAATGACAAATGGCATTACGCATGAAGTATTATAAAAGAGCAAGCATTAGTCATAGACATCATAAAGATGTGAGGCTACAGAAAGAAACCATGGGCACTGTATTGCATTGACTGTGTAATTGATAAATCAATGTTGTATTTGTTTTTTTAGGACTGTTCATCAGTATGCTGCCCTCAGCCAGAGGTCTGTTTTCTCTGTTATTGAGGTTCCTGAGTATGCTGTGGCTCAGGTCACCATTCTGAAGTACTTTGCCCACTACATGGAGGAGAATTTGATGGATGTGAGTGTGCTCTTAAATTCAACCCTTATGTTTTTATTCAGCTTTTGTTATTGTTACAGGTTCCTAGACTTGTACAAGAAGTTGTTGTGTTAATATATCGGTTATCCTTTTATGCAGGGAGGGGATATGATAAGTGAACAAGATACCCAGAAGTCCAGAATATATCTTTTGCAGTGGCTGAAATCAGACAGAGCTTTATTGATGCTTTTCAACGATGGCACATTCCAGGTAAAATTGCGGTCATCTTTATTCTGTACAAAACAGAACTGATTTGAAATGTATGTATCTCTGAAGTATAAACTGAGATGTTAGGAAGGATGTTTATGTTGGTCTTTTCCATAAAATGAAAGAAATTGTGAAAATGAACAAAAAACATCATAAAAGTACCATAACATTTAGCATTTTTTGTCATTTGTTGGAGCTTGGCAGACCTAGTGGTACCCAGGCACTCTCACTGTATGAAAAAAAAAGTTATTTGGTTTACGAAAGACACAGAATTATAACAGAATTTTCATTTTTGTGGGAACTATTCCTTTAATGCAGCAGTTGTTAGAACTTTATTCCTCATGTAAAAAGCTACTGTCTAGTGCTCTCTACGCCCATCAGACCCCTGGGTAGTTATCAGTCAGGTCTGTCTTTGTTCAGATAAAAAGCTGTGTATACTATAGCGCTGTGGGAAGGAGAAGGTCACAAACCCTGCTGTAATAACATCCTGCATCCTCTGTGAGTGTTTCTCGTCTGTTCCAGAATAACAAAACCTTTTTTCTTCATTTTCCAACAGGTGAACTTCTACCACGACCACACCAAGCTCATCCTGTGCACACAGCAGGATGAATATCTGCTGACGTACATCAACGAAGAGCGAACCTCCACCACCTTCCAACTGAGCTCGTTGCTCAGCGCGGGCTGCACTGCCGACCTGCGGAGTCGTCTGGAGTATGCCTTGAACATGCTGCTGCAGAGATGCAACTGAGACTGAACGGTTGGCCACTGACTCAGCAAGATCTGATGATTTCTTTTGGTGAAAGGGCACAGAGGAGGGCTTGTTGAACAGGAGGTCCACTGGACGTGAACTGGATGGAGCTATGGAAAGGTTTATAATCAAGACAAACTCTGTAGATTTACAAATACTGAGACTGGAGTGAAGAGGAAGGATAATGATCAGAAACATTATATGGAGGAAAGCAAATCTGGGCTGGGACCAGTCATTGTTTGACAAGAAACAGACTTTTTGTGTGTATGTGTGGTAAAATGTTGATGATCACACATGCATGTCCTAATCTGCAAATTGTTGTTTGTTTTTTGCTCTGTCCTTAACGAATATTTATTGTGTACATAGTTCCTTATTTATTTATTTAATGAATAAAATCCAAAAATTCTAACATTTGACCAATGTATATTTATTTTATACCTAGTGTTGTCTTTTTATATACTGAATATATACCACAAGCCTCATATAAGCATATTAGCATATTTGCATTTGAATAGATTTAGGAGGGAAAGGTTACTCAAGAGGGTGTAGTCCAGTTGAGTGGCACATGTACATCCAGTCTTATCGTCACATTGGCTTCCAGCATGGGTTCTGCCTCCTGGGTCCTTTGAGGTAAACAATTTTTAAATAAAGCTAAGTGCAAAATGACAAAGAAATCGTGACTCATAAGTAACCATGTCAACATACACTTAGTGTCAAGTGTGCAAAGCAAAGCAACACCAGGATGTTGTGCAGTCTGGAAATCTAAACGATAGCAGTTTTTGTCTTTAGAATCGTGTAGCGATTCAGTACGCGAAATATGGCATATGTAAAGCAGAAATGTTAAGAATTGTATGCTGTTCGATATTTAGTTTGAATAGCGGTTTACTTTAGCGCGCAACCGCGTGCTTTGCAAACAGGTTTTGTTCGCCTACGTCCTCCTGAACGCGCGCGTCTTGTTTGTTACAAATTATTGGGCGAATTATTAGCATTTTTTTTTCAGAATGCTAACAGCGATATATTAATAAGTGAATGCAAAAACATGGGACACAATTCTAATGTAAAATACATCTGTGCAGGTCTTACAAGTGAAACGTCAACAAGATAAGGCAAATAACTCAGTGCTTGTCTAAGTTATAACTTTAGTAGTTGTAATTCTCTCTAAATATATATACACACTTGAAGGAAGAGAATTCAAATAATTACTCATCATTTACTTGTATTTTGAATGTTTAACTAAGTACTTGAAGACAACATGCCTGACAAAGAGGGCAGGGCCTGTTCATCAAAAAGCCCATGTAAAGTTACTTAAGCATATGATAAACAACTATGATCTCAGCTTTCTAGAATCTAGATAATCATCAGATGGATAATAGGAGAAGGAAACATTACACTGTTATTTGGGAACAAGTCAAATGAATGACATATACATTTAGCATTACATCTCAAATAAACTACTTCCATCTTACAATTAAAGGAAGCTGTTGGGGCAAACTCCCAGCAAACCTAAGGATATTACCTAGACACACCTCAAACAGAGAATTACAAATAATACTGGCACATCGTATTATGTAAGTGCAATATATTTAGCTCCTTTTATCTTGGGATCAAATACCCCACAATCAAGCAATTGTCTAAAAGACAAGACAAAAGCTTACTATGTTTTGATGCCAGTGTTCCTTGAATTTTTGTAAAACCATTTGACAGGTTATCTTGAAAGAAAATGAATGAGCTATTAAAGCTAAATTTAAATTTAAAACTAAACATAAATTATTAAAAATAGGCTCCATCTAAGTCTTTTCTGAGTGTTTGTCCTCAGCATACTCCCAGTGGGCGTTTGTACAAATTTAAATACAGTACAAGGATAGGGTAATTATCGTTCAATGCATTTCTCAATATTAGCACACTGATAATCAGACGTTTAGAAAGTTCTTTAGGGAAAGAATTACTTGGTTTGTCACCAAGCTGTTTTAAAACACATTGTGTTACTCTCCGACCTTTGATAAAAAAAAAATCTGGCAGACATTTAACAAGCAAAATCTTCACCAGTGATGACTCAAATGCTCCTTTAAAAATGATCTGCTAACTCCGTAGCCAAGCAAATGTCTCCGTGGATGTGTATGCATGTTTTGATGTGAGTGTGCATGTGTATGCATATGTGCACCAGTGTTTGTTCTGGCATGTGTTTATGGGTATGTGTGCGACGCACCTTCTGAAGTAATGTCATATAGCTGTGCTGGTTACGCACGTCTTGCGCTGATGTGTGGGCTTCACAGATTCATCGCAGGCTAGAAAATCGGATGAAACGTTGTTTAGTTCAAGCGCTCTATCATTGCCCAAACCGATCCATCCCTCGGATTTCACATTTGACCCTGTAAGGGTGGAATACATCTTGAAAGGAAAGCAGAAGGGGAAATAAATCAATAACCAGAAAAGTTCAGGCATTTGAACTTCAACCAAAAAATTATTTTCATAAGCCCACTCTCTACCACACTTAGTTTGCTTAGGGAGAAATACAATGTGGTTGGAAAGTAAAGAAAGAGTTAACAGTGTATGGAGGGTACACTGGAGCAATTTAATGTAGGAAGATGAAACGTTTTCATATGAATTTGGACAAGGCATTGCAATCACTCAAGTAATCAAATCCATAGCCTACTTGACATTTCGATCAAAGGAAAATGCTCTCAGATAACGGGGAAAGAGGATTGTACCAACAGTGCTGTGAAACTCAAAAAGGGATGTTTCACATTGGTTCCTTGCCTTCAGTCTTGGGAGAAGAATTCCTTTGGGCCCAAAATCACATGTATTCCATGTGGAACCAACCCAATTGGCAACATTGTCTTACTATGAATAACTTTCTTGTTTCTGAAAATGCCAAAGCTTCCTACATACGCACACACAGCAGCTTCCCATTTGCCTTGCAAGCCCAATCTAGTTGCTTACGTCAGGAAACATCTTAAACAGTAACTTATTTATAAAATGAACCATTTTTGTATCATTGTCAGGGGTTTTCAACCTAAGGCATGTCTGAACAGTTTTTTTTTTTTTAGATTGCAAAATGTCTCACTTGATGTCTGATGTCATGTCTCACTTTAGCCTATAAACTCATAGTGTCATTGCTAAAACAGAGCTAAGTCTTGCAAAAAAAAAAGTACTCATGCTACAAAGTGATTACTATGTTATTTATTACTTTATTGAATACCATGATGGTATCAGGCTACATTTACAGAAAGCTCAGTATTACCATGGTACAATGTATGAAAGCACAAGGTATTTTTTTGTTAGTGAAGCTGGCAGCACATAGCTGTTCCAATTATTTTTTTTCTAGTTTCCTGAGCCTTGAGAATACCTAAGATTTCCAAATCCCTGAGGCATGTTGACTTTCTAAACCATATGAGTTTTGAGAAATACCACTTCAAATGTTATCAGTGAACAGAGTTTAATGTGTGTCTGTTTTTATCAGGGTTTTGGGAAAAAGCGATCCCCCTTAGGCCACAAGTGGTCTGAATGCATTTCAGATGACTGCCATTTAATTACCAGAGATGGTTCAGCGGTTTCTTACAGAGGAAAAATGGGGCAGCATTATGCTGTATATGGGCATGAGTGCTGATAACAAAAGAATGCAATTTGTTTGCACAATGATGCATAATTATATCAGAAATACTTTCATAATGTTTTTACTTCTGAAAAAGATAGTTCTTTTATAAGTTAGCAATGATTACATAGGTCTTATCTTAGTTTTGAGCTACAGATTTGCTTGTGTTGTCAAACTGTGTGTTAACTGACAGAAGAAAATTCCTAACGACACATGCCAGCTTAGATAAAATTCTCCTTGAAATACCGGAAAACATGCCTAATGTGAAGAATTGGTGCACAGCTGCTCTCTTCTTAGGCATGGATACACCCAAGACAAACATGCTAGTTGGAAGGTTTCTGTCAACAGTGGCAGAACTAACAATATTGGTGTGTATTTATTCTGTGAAATCCTGGACATGCATCCTAGTGGATATCCCATGTTTGTCAATCAGATGAAAGAACAATACTGCGGGTGTGTGTGGCAAGGAAGTTGCCATTAGTTAGTTTCACAGTAGTTTTGTATGCATGTCTTTTTAACATGCATGAAGCAAATGTTATTCAAATTTCCCAATATCACTGACATTTTGCTTTTGTTTCTCATTAGGTTACATATTTTGTCCTGAGGGGGAAGTTTCTCATTACTAAAAGGTAGGTTGAGGGCACGCTGACAGCTCGAATTTTACAAGTAGAAGTAGAAGGATAAGATCTCCTGTTGGCGATCTGCAGGGCTGATGCTCTGTAATTGAGCACAGATGATGCTCAGCCCACTCAGTGATTTGTGGACAACACCGTGCCTCCGGCAGGTTTGTGAAGCTTTTGAAGCTGTGACCTTTTGTTGCCCATTAATGGCCCCAAATCTGGCCGATATTAATAGAAAAGTGGACTTTAAAAAATGAAATGCTTAATATGCATCATTGCTTATAGCACATCACTTTTACCTTGACGCAAGGGGGTGGGTGTGTGTGTGTGTGTGCGTGTGTGATTCATGCAGAGCTCTGTCTGTGGGCAGAAATTGATCATGTCTGCTTGAGTTTTAACGGAGGCAGACAGAATCCTGGATCTTCCTCATTAAGGTCTGAGAAGGATGTGTCAGGAAGAGACATGTTCGAGCCCCCCTCCCTCAAATGACACACAACCCAAACAGCAGCTGAAACGCTGAAAAATCACCGGGAGCTGTTGTGCCGTGTCAGTATGTCACATCTGGTTTGCGAGCTCAAAGACTGTGGCCAGAGGCTTTATATTTCAATAAACTGATGTTCTAACAGCCATGCTTATGAAATACTCTATGGCTGGCACCATGGCATGCCAGCTCAGGTGCTTGGAAACTGTGGAAAAAACAAACATGAAGCACTGGGAGCAGGTTCAGCGGCTTTATATACTTCATAAACTTTATGTAAATAGTGAGACACTTGTGTAAGCACATTTATCTTCTCTGCGTTTGGAGGCTTCAAGCAGTGGCTACACTCTTAGCATATATGGTTCGTTTGGCTTGGCTAACAAAACTAAACAAAGCAATTGCTGAATCTAGTTCAAGAAACCAAAGGATGTTAACTTGTAACAATGAAGAGCTACGCTTCCTCCGACAAATAGCAACAATACCCTTCAAATGTGTTTGTATATGAGATTATATTGTATATGCCATTACCATTGCAACCATAGTTTTCAACAAAATAGTTACTGTTGTTGATATTTCTGTAAAACTTCTGTAAACTGCTTTGCATTTGTCCAAATATGTGGCTTAGCAACCAATCAATCACTTTTATTTATATAGTGCTTTTAACAATACAGATTGTATCAAAGCACTAAACAGTATCAACATAGGAGAATATATTCATAGTAATGTATAATGAGAAGATTAAACACTTAATTTTTGATTAAATCCAGAAGACGGTCTCTGTAATCAAATAGACAATAATCGCTAGAAATTAAGTGTACCCAACTAAGCAAGCCAGGGGCAACAGCGGCAAGGAACCAAAACCTCATCCGTGACAGAATGGAGAAAAAAACCTTGGTAGAAACCAGTCTCAGTTGGGGCTGGACTTCCAGCACTTAATTTGCAGTTACATTTTAAGCGCATGTAAGATTGTGCAAAAGTGAATCTCAATAAATTACAATGTCATGGAAAAGTTCATTTCAGTAATTCAAGTCAAATTATGAAACCTGTGTATTAAATAAACTCAATGCACACAGACTGAAGTAGTTTTAAGTCTTTGGTTCTTTTAATTGTGATGATTTCGGCTCAGATTTAACAAAAACCCACCAATTCATCTAAACAAATTAGAATACTTCATGAGACCAATAAAAAAACATTTTAGTGAATTGTTGGCCTTCTGGAAAGTACAGATGTTCTAATTCTACTTCTAATTTACTATACATGTACTCAGAACGTTTAAAAGCTCCTTTTGCTTTAATTACTGCCTCAATTTGGCGTGGCATTGAGTTGACTGGCCAGTCAAGCACACCAACACCATGGTCATTTGGCAGTGGGGCAGGTGGAAATGAAATCAGCATTTTCAAAAAGCTGGTCAGCAGGGAATTTGTGTGTTTTTGTTTAATTTTTAGCCCAAATCATCACAATTAAAATAACCAAGGACTTAAACTACTTCAGTCCGTGTGCATTGAATTTATTTAATAGTCAAGTTTCACAGTTTGAGTTGAATTACTGAAATAAGTGAACTTTTTAATTTATTGAGATGCATCTATATAGTGTGTGTGTGTGTGTGTGTGTGCATTTGGTTCCGGTGATATTTCCACTGGGCTCATTTAGGTGTTCGGTCTCCGATAAAGGTCATCTCTTGGTGCTGATCCACCATCTGATCTGGATGCGAACTGACGAACAGAATAAAAAAAACGGACAAATATTAACATAGATACTATTCTTTGTACGGGGTAACGAGTACATTTGTGCAATTATGTACATGCACACCCTTCGTTGATTCAAACTTTTAACTTCCTAGGAACTTCTGGCTATTTGGCAAGAGCAGCTCATATAAACCTTACTTCTCTGATTTCAAAAAGTGCACTATCAACTGAGTGGCGTAGTATTCACTTCAACATGTAAAAAGCAGTTTGGAAACCTTTGGAACCACATAGCAATGTGCTACAAACCACTCTAAACCACTCACTCGTTTTAAGATCGGGAAAGTGAGGTTTAACTGCGCAGCTCTTAACAGCTAGCCTCCATTACATTAACTTCCAGCAGTGTTACATGAAGCTTTATCAAAGTAACTACTAACTAACGCATTACTTTTTAAATTTACAAGGAAATACAGAGTATATCAGCCTTTTTCAAACAAGTAATTCAAGTATTCAAGTTTTTTTTGCCCATTTACTCACTGGGAAATTAGGAGTGAGGCGTAGAGGTCGGATGAACGTCCTTTAGACTCGGGCTTATGCATTTCACGTTTGGAGTAAAAGGGCCTTAAGTTGCCAAAAACTATCACTTTAGGTTTATTTTTCATTGTTAAAAAAAGCAAGCCCAGTCCAGGTAACA